>NC_135008.1:11282307-11602884 GCF_051020985.1 Nomia melanderi
TTCTTAACTATGTATATGCTATCAGTGATTTTAGTGAACCGCAAATTTGTATAATCACAAGTGTTGTATTTCGAAAAGTTTTAACCGTTTGAGGACTACATTTGACACGTGGTTATTCATTTTTATGTTTCGTTACAATTTACGTCTGTTTATTCGTTCGAACTTGAACCTTTTGCACTTCAAAGACGTCTCTCAGGCGCCACTTGACTTTATACAGCAAACTTACAAAGTTTGATATTTAATATGAACTTTTGTACAACGCATCAATATTTGTGAAATATTTAACTTATTTAACGAAATCTCATACGTAAGTTAAGGTACCAATCTGTTTTATTTTAATATTTCACAAATATTGATGCGTTATACAAAAGTTCATATGAAATATCAAACTTTGTAAGTTTCACAAAATGTTGTCTACATTTCATCAGGAAATCTGTTGAGTACTTCTAGCAGAAAACTCTTGGAGTGAAAAACGTTAATTTCGTCCTAAAGCGAAATAAACAAGTTTTCGGTGGCCCAAGAGTTAAGAACCACTGGCGTAACCAATCAGATTTTCAAGAACAACGTAAAGATCGCGAGACAATCGGATAATTTCACGGAAGGATCGTCGATGTGCGGCCGAACGGAAAGTTTCGCAAGGGCTTGCGATTCCCGGATACGAGCTTGTAAATTGAAGGTTCTACCGTGAACGTTTCCACAATGCGAGGATTGAGCCGATAATTTACGGGTCACGATACTTGCCGAGGATTCTTCGATTCTCCTGGACGCGCATGCCGTCTGAGAAACTTTCTCACGAGCTGCATTCGTGACTCGTTATTTGTTTATCCGTTTATTGGGGTTTGGGGTTCGAGGTTCGGCAGCAAGCGCTAATTAGATTAGTAATGGATGAAAATGGGTAAAGGGAGCGATACAACGCTGACAGTAATCGTGGATCATCGACATCCCCTATACTTTCACAAAACCAGGTTATATTTTTTTTAGCTCGTGACTTGCATTCCTGTGGTGGAAGATAAAAAGAATCTTTGACACTATACACTTGTAATTATAATTCTAAAGGCTTTTCTTGAAGTCAAAACTGTCCGCTCTGTGAATGCGTTAGTTAAATTACGCCTGTTCTCTTGAGATCGTTATTAATCATTGATCGCTCAGTCATCGTGACTGTTCACTGATTATATTTTGCTTAACTGTCATTTGTTATTACATTGTTACTCAAACCTTCAAGTAATTACCTTTACTCTTTTCTTATTACTTAAATGTAATTTATTCTATCTTCTAGAATTAAAGGCACTTACAAAAAATATCGAGGAATCTAAATTATTATTGAATTATGATAATATAATATCTATAACAGAGAAAGGAGAATCTGCAAGAATCGAAACAAATCGACAATTACCCCATATCTGAAGGGTTAACGTAACCGTGAAAAGCATAGAGATGCCAACGTTCAATATTAATTGAAGCTGTAATAATAAAATAAAGTACATTGTTTAATAATTATTTGATTTTGCGTTTAAAGGGAAACTTTTAAGATCAGTATACAACTATTGCATCACTTTCCAATACTTTTTGTTTCGTGGAGGTAATCAATTTGTTCAATGAGTGGTTTATATGAGAAAAGTTTAAAAAAGGAACATATTGCTCCGAAGTGAAGTTTGCTGTCAAGAGGATTATGAATGCCGCTCAAGAAAATAAAACGCACCGCGTACGGTACGGTACCGATAACAAGAGTTTAACGCACGAATGAGGAATTCAATTAAAATCGAAATGAACGACACGGTAACTGTAACGGGGGTATAAAGATTGAATCAGGGGAAATCAGGTATACCGTGGATTGCCTGAATGAAGAGGACTGGAGGCGCCACGATCGTTCGGCGCCGTTCTTTCATCCTCACAACCCCAGGAATGTATCGTGACGTCACAATAAGATACAGAATTTATCGGCGTCGAACGGGGACGTTTCTTCCTCTTTTGGTTCACTTTTTAAAATTCGTCCCGCGCTCGGAACACCGTATCTCGGGGCCCATGGGAGCATTCAATTTGTACAACGGACCGTGAATCTACTCATTTGAATACGAAATTTATTTGTCGCCCTCCGAAGATAATGGTGGAAACGGAACGCGGAGGGCTATTTCACGGAAACGAAGAAACTAGTTTCAACGATTCTTCCCATCGCCGATACCAGGGGTAATTGAAATAATCGACGGGATACTCGCTGCGGCGGACGATTGACCCTAGGAAGACTAAGAGCTGTTACGTGGAAGACGGAGGAGGGGCTCACAAAGTTCACAAATATATTTTACATTCAGATAATGATATTAAATAAACTGATAATAAAATAATGAATATATCAATAAAATAAGAAAATATCAATATATTTTATATTCAAATAACGATATTAAATAAACTGATAATAGAATAATAGATATTCGAGTAACATAATAAGATATGAATATTTTATATTGAAATGATAATATTAAATAAACTGATAATAAAATAATAAAATATTCATATTTTATATTCAGACATAAATATTTCGAGAGCACAGTTTCGCCGATAAGGAGAGAAATGATGTAAAAGAAAAATTCATTATGATATTCAGTTTGTTTACTATGTCTTTGATGTTAATTGGAGTTAAACATTTCCGACACAGTACGTTCATTAATGCTAGAACTATCGCGCCCATCGAAATGGCGAGTTTCAATTTTCTTATTTCGCAATTATCGATATTTTAAAAGTATTAAACAGCTTAAACTATTTAAGGCGACTGGAATCATACTATTTTCGAATTCCCATGCAATGGATTCGTGAAGTTCCTCTCCTGGTCATCTTAAGTCTAAGCGAGACGAAGAAGACCCGTGGACGGAATAAATTCCTGTGTAATTGTATTTTTATAAATTGCTCGGCCCATTTCATCGTCCCCAGAGCCAACGGACGATTTAAAGCGTCGCATATCATTCGGTCCTCTCTCGAAAATTTTGTCCCGTTGCACACAGCGCGCTGCGCCGTAATCGACGCGAGAGTAAGCTCAGAGACTAAGGGATGGCGCGAGGAGATAGCGACGCGTATAAATAAATCGTCGATTCCGTCCGCGCGCGCTGCTTTCTCTCTTATCTCGAAAATATCGACGATACCTGGCGCGGAAGAATTACGCCCGATCGAACGGCTCCAACGCGATTTACGATATTTAGAGTAGCGTAACGATGTTTATAACGCGGGACTCTCGATTCGCCGGCAGGTTTTATTATATTCACCGGACACCGCGTCGTCGAATTATTATCTGACGGCTTGCGTCGCACGAGCGAAAGGAACTCTTGTGGACGAGATCATTTGAGCGAAGAATTTTTATCATTGCAACAAAAATAAGCACATTACACGACCAAAGAGGAGGACGAGTGAAATGTAGGAAAGTAGCATACGATACTCTCTCTATACACGCGACTTCTCCGAGTCTCGTTGAAAACTTGGGAAAACTCGAACTACGTCTATCAATCGTCGCATAAAAAGAATATTATATTCCATTTCTACTCTGAAAACTGACATTGTGACAATGGATGTATTGATGAGCCAGTGTGCGTGAACAAACGAGCAATGTGACTAGGCGTGTGTGTATGTGGGTGTGAGTAATATAAATGAAAAAAATTGTATTGATTTTCACATTCATTGTAAATGAATCTAGAATATTTCAAATGTAGGAAGGTACTATATAGAGATGAAAGAGTTCTAGAAAGTGTACGAGTGAGATGAATATACAGTCCGCCTCTCACATTAGTTCCATCGGCTATAGGTTTAAAAGTGCACAGGGGCAAGGGGACTCTTCCACTCACGACGCTCGGCTATCGACGCATGATCATTATTGGCGCGCGCCGAGACCAGAGCGTCGTGAGTGGAAGTGCACTTCTAAACCTATGGCCGATGCAGCTAACGTGAGAGGCGTGTAGTATCCGAATCTTTATATTGTGCGTACGATTTGATTTTGATTCATTGTTTCATTGTGAGTTGTGTGATCAAAATATTGTCCATTATACGAATAAAACTCTCTTTCTCTTACAATATAAAGTTCCTTGACAGTCTAACGGACATGTTGAAATTTAAATAACGTGGAAACAAGATTGGTCAGCCAGCTTAGGCCTTTTTAATCTAGATCTCTTGGCTCTAAGATCCTCGTAACTGCGATTCAACATTTTTGTATGTTGGCCTGACGCGCAGCCTGGTCCCAGCGATAGATTAGCATACTTACGCCCCCGTGCATGGAGTTACACCTGTTTTTCACTACGGAGACACACGCGGGTAACGAGCTGGAAGAAGCTCCGCTTTCCGGGCGGCGAATGACAGAGCCGGTAACGAGGAACGTTGCGCCAACTTACCTAACCCGACCCACGAAAAGTATAATCCCTGGATCGTTTTGACACGCGCAGCTGATTCAGCGTGCCTGACGGTCTCGGACGGAGAGAGCGGTTACCAAAAGCAGTGGCCGTGCTGCGCGACGTAACGAACCGGAACCGCCGCCTCGGTGAGGACCGAGCAAGAGACGAGAGACAAGAGCCTACGTATCTGGAGTAATTTACCTGTCGGATTATCGCCGTGGAATCGCGTCTCAATTACCGCACTGTCAACTGTCCTGACGCCACTGCCGGACGACGTCTTATCGAGAGTCCATGCTGGCGCGCGCACACTCGAGGCTCCTATACACGATGAAACTACGAGAAGTGTTGAGCAAAAGTTAAATAAGCTTTTATATTTTTATTTATGTTTTTGTGGATATTTTCCAAACCACTCGAGAGGATTCAATTAACACTGAAGGTACCGCAATCAGTCAAGTGACCGGTTTTAAAATTTAAAAAATTTTACATTTTCAATTCATACATTTAATACTGAATTTACCGAGTAGTCAAAGGGGTTTTTGAAATTATTCTGTAGAAACTCTAAGAGTACTTCTATTGAAGTTTTTATTGATTTACAATTCTATTTGCGTGAGCACTGGAGAACCATGCACTTCAATATTGCGTGGTTTGTGTTGGTACGAACATTGCGATTCGATGAAGCGCGATTATTTATGCGATGAACAGGATAAACAAGGAGCTATTAAGAAATAAAGCTAAACTTGGATGACTTATTAACTCGTTATGAATGCATTCATCGTTCACAGATAATAAATCAATTATTCGTTGGTTTGAATAAATTTTTTTCAATACTGTATATAGTAACGTAACAGTAAATGGGATTGGCTTGTCAGTCAAATTTTTAAATGGGAATAAGAAATGACAGATAATAAATAACGAATAAAAAATGACACGCTAATGTCGAATAACTATAATAACGAATAATCGAATAACGATTAGTTGTCTACTCATTATTGTTAGTCAAATAAAGTTTTATTCGAATAACGATCAACTTTCGATGACCATTTTGTAACCATGTCCCGGAACAAGCGATGGGTTTGAGTCTTTGTCACTAGTCGCATGATACGTAAAGCGAAAAAGCCGCAAACCCGTCGTTTGTCCCGACATGTCTCAAGACAAGTCTCATCGTGTATAAGGGTCTTTATAATCGAAACATGTTTCCTGCCTTTCGCTTCTTTCGTTTCTCGTCTTTTGCGTTCTTTTTTCTTCTTCCCTCTTTCCTTCGACAATTATCGCGCCGCGATAAGGACTGACAGTGAACAGGGCCGATCGATGAGTGGAATATCGTCGCGATCGAGTATTCGTACACGGCAACATTGGGGCAGAGGCGTTTCGTCGATCCGAAGGATTAAGGAACGCTTGTCAAACACGACTCTCTGCTCCCTGGATGCTGTCTGTTTGGGCAAGATTATATTTTGACGCGGTCGAGTGTGCGTAAGTCTACCAGAGCTCACAGTAATTGTGAGTGATTGAGGTAATGGTGAGTTTTGTGTCTGATGGCGTGCGTCGATTGTTGCGTGTTCAATAGTTTGATTGTTCGATTGGTGAGATTATGTAATCGCGAGTTGTATTTTGAACCATTCGAAGAGTCGAATCGTTTCAATTTTCAATTTGCTTTGGTTTGTTGGGATTGTTTGAGTTTCGATGTTCGTTTATCGCTAGAAAATTAGTATAACAGTACGCAGTTGATGAAATAAAAGTGATTGTTCCTTATCGTTGGCTCGTTTCAAATGTTCGGTGTGAATTTCTCACATTCAAATGAACCGGAAATGATTGTTTTCAACGTTTTCCTGTTTAACTTGTTTAAATTATTGCAATTATCGTATAATCTATCATATTATCGCGCGATTTGAAAAGTTCTAAAAATGTCTAACCCGATACACCACGTTCAAGCGTGCCGCCATATTAGACCAGCTATCGGGGCAACGTCAACGTATAAATACGCGGGCACGCATGCACGTCCTTTCGAATGATTTATGCTTTATGCGGCACGACTCGAGCGCACCGTGTATACCTAACCACAGGGGCGTAGACAAAATATCAGCAATAAACAGATGATACTCGGAATCCATTGTTCGACTCATGGAAACCGAAGTTGATAGTTGAGAGGTCTTTCGCCCGTCGATATTATCGTAGTGACGCAACATCGAGTTCATCAAATATTATTTATTCCTATATGCATATTTCATTGTTCAATGCAAATTCAAATACCTCAGGTGAAAGTACTGAAAAACTATTAGTTTACTCTTTCTCTACTAAAGACTCAATACAATTAAATAAAAAATTAGCTTTCTCCTTGGATTCTCCATGCATAATTCCTTTGTTCTTTTAAAATAAAACACGAATATAACTTAAATCAAAAATACTACTCCGCCGTATTCTCAATAACGTATCCTAACGCATTCACTTCCTTCTAAACTAACACTCCGTTTATCGAAAGCACTATCTATCGAAATAAAATGAAAGAACTCGATCTCCAGCGAAACATTCAATTTCCACTTCACCCGCTGCGCAAAAACCAAAATCCAATAACCGCTAACTAGCTGTTATACAATCTACGGGAATATTAAAATACCCGACGTATCACAAATCACAAAATTCAACAAAAATCTACATACGAAGAAAATAGTCCAAAAAACGTTGCACTTTCAGGAACCCCGCATGTCTTTGGCACGTCGCGCAACGTGGAAACAAGACCGGACAATTATTCACGGCCAGACGAAATTATTTATCACGGACCGCGTTGGACGGAAGGGTAGAAACTCGGATAATAATTAACCGGTGATCGAGTAATAAATCGAGTCTCGGGTTTCGACGCCGCGGGGCAGCGGGACGCGAGCCGGAAGAACGGACGCGGTTGATTTAACGTTCAAGAGGAAAAGCTCGGTAACAACCACCACCGTCGCCGTCGTCGCCGCCGCCGTTGGCCTGGAATTATGCAAGGTGACCGCGTTGTTTGTCTAACGATCGAAGGATAAATACGGCCTCCGTGCCAGCCACCAATCACCTAGCCGGTGTCGTTGTAAAATTACGCACCGTTCCAGCCGTTTATTGGCTAGAGCGTTGTTTCGCGATAGACAGATACGGTCATCGGCAGTGATTGGCTGTGGCGAAAAAAGTCTAATTGCTCGGTGATACTTGCTCCCATGCAGCCGGTGCACAACTTCGTGCTTTCTTTAGGTTGGCAGGGTACGCAGGGTACCGTGCTTTCTCAGCGCACGATGCGTTGTCCAATCGACAAAATTAGAAGAACCAATGGTTTTATTACAATTTGTTTGATGCTTTCACGATCAGGAATACTATAAGAAGTATTCGAAGTTTCCGAGTGTAAGTCGTGTCGATTAGAAATTGTTTCCCGACCTTTCGCTAACATTTCAGGTGGCAGCATCAAGAGGTTTGTGGATAACTGATACTGTTTTATTGATAAAAGAAGTTATATTAATTATATTAATTAACATATTGTACTATATTAAATGATGTCACTTTAAACTATATTATATTATATTCATATAGCATCAATGACCTAACCTAGCTAGCCGATTGACAACGACAGTACGGAGCGATGAGCTCTGAAGGTAACGACTGCGAATCAAGAAACAGAAGCGGATGAATATTGCGAAGTAACGCAAACGCGGAAGAAAACAGTAGAAAGAAGGATGCCATAGTGTCGGGAGCGAGCTTTGTAAAAGTGTGTTTGAGTTTTCATTAATATCAATAACGAACAGATACGACTTTAAATCTCTAAATATTATAGTAATTATTGTACCTTATCTATCACTTCTACTTTTCAAGTTATAAGATTTTGCTCCGAAAACAGACTTCTCGACACACTGTCACACTGTCAGCGTGACGAACCGCTGACTGAAACGATTCGAAAGCGATTCCGCGATCCACGCCGGTAGCTCGGGCCCCGAACGGACACCAGGGCACGCGCGACACGTGCTACGATCACCTTTTGTTGGCGCTGTCACCGCGGAAAAGAACGTTCCAGCGCGGCGCAAGTGATATACACGGCGGTAGGTTTCTATTTTCAGTGGGCCGGCTAGGACCATTAAACGAATTCAACTCGTTGCTGGATTTTACTGCGACGCGCCGCATTGGTTCCGCCGCAATACGCCGCGGGTGTGTCGGATTTTATTGCGTTTATCTACTGCGCATGATGCCGGTTTTTTAGAGACTCTTTATGGCGAGGATTTCGCAAGCGTGTGTCTCGCGAGAAGTGTTTCGAGTTTGTTAAAAACGAGGATGTTCGGAGGAATTCCTATTATTATACGATTTAAAAAAGATTGAATTGATTCTTGTGACTATGGAATTGTTTGGACAGAGAATGAGAATTATAAGAACTACGTTTACCGTTGAATAATATAAGAACTTTAGAGTAGCATGAGTAAAAATATGTTACAGTTGACTTAATTTTTAGTAATTTTGTTTTTCCATCGCGAACTCTGATCATTGAATAAAACGGTGATGCTTCTAATGAAATCTTAACCTAGAATTTCTAGCGATTGGTTTAATTCCACTTCAATAATTATATTCGCCAGATAAATAAGGGCAACGTGTTAGATTGGAATTTCTAAAATATCAAAGGATTAACCGTTTAAGTCCCAAGTAGCACGATTGCGCTTCTCCGTTAGACTAAAAGTGGCAGCCTGCCTTAATCTGTTTCGTAGAATCAGATTAAGCTTGTTTATTTGTTTTCTTTTTAATTATTTATTTCTCTTATTACCGGCTTAGAAATGGAAAAATGGACGATTTTTAATATAACGATCGCACTAGTTAACATTTTTTTACGTATAAACAGAAAAGCGGTGATTCAGTTTCTGAATTCAAACGAAAACAGGGCGAGCTTTGCACTTTTCGACCAAGTTTTTGCAAAAACCCGTGGGTCTCAAACGACTAACCCTTTGGACTCGATTTATTTTCAATGTTGTTGGATGTAAACTTGTATTTATTTTTAAAGAAATGAATGTAAGTAATTTACAGTGGTAAAATTGAACTTTTTATATTTGTTTGATTTATTATTATTATAAGATTTAATTTTTATAATCTTTTAAAGTGTGCTACTTTTTAAAGTACAACAAATAAAGTATAACAACTTTGTATTGTCATCTCCAGCACGACATATGAGTTCAAACGGTTAAATCGGATTAACCACTCGAGAAACGGATTTCAGTCGCTCGAAAAGACATCAGAAATATGAGCACGCGATTAACGAAACCGGCACACGAAAAATAAATCTGTCCTACCTCGAAATTATCGTGCAAAGATTCCCGCAGCTCAGGGAAACTTGTAGCAGGCGTTGGCCAACAGCCGAAGGAACTTATCCTCGAAACGGGCGATTAACGTCATGTCTTTGGCGAGGACCACGCACCAAGGGGTTAAACGAGGTGATTCACACGCGAAACCATGCACACCGGGAACAACGGGCCGCGTTGTTCAGAAATTGCGGCCACTAATCGCGTCAAAACACACGTTAAGGATCATCCTGGCCGACAGCCGACAAACGTAGTGCCAGGACGGACGAACGGAGGAACGAAACCGGACAGACAAACGTGGTAGAGAGAACCCATGTTGATGCCTGCCGGCTTTGGATCAGGTTGAGTGAGTTGTTTCGAGTTCAGCCTTCCCCCAGCACGGCCATCTACGTGTCTACTCGTGTAAGATAATGCCGGCTACTCCGGATATCCTTCTGGCGGGACTCCTTCGTGACCGTCGTCTCGATATTGAAATCCTGCCGCGGACTTTTCCGACGGTCAACGGTCAACTTTTCACCGACGTACAGATTAGATCCGAAAAAACGCGGAGAAACGAATTTTCGTTGCATTAGCCTACGATTTAGTATTTATTTACTGTTATAATAGCGTATTTCATCTTGTAGTATATAAGAAAAATAGTAAAATTTTTGTAAAATCAAGATAATGATGGTATATGAATGTAAATAAGTACACATTTAAAATATAGTGAAAATACAAAACAAATAATAAATATAATAATATAAAATAGTATTGGTTAAAATGAAAAAAACGTACCTATAAAAATTCACCCTTCACGAATGATGATTTGTTAAAGTATTACAAATCTTTTCCATAAAAAGCACATATTATATGTAAAATTCTTAAATGCTAGAAAAGAAGGAAATTGTAGATTGATCTTTTGTTATTTAAATAATTGTATTACTTGCTTGTAACTTGGAGTTTTAGATGTCAAAATCTGATGTCGCCAATATGGCGACACTTGTTACCAAAAAGTTAGTACGTTCATTAACACTGCATATCGATAATTGTTTATTTTCTCCACGGGTTTCGACCGTGAGTATTGAAATTAATGCTAAATGGTTGTTAATCATTTACTCGTCGACAATAAAGAAGTAAAGAGAATGTCGCAAAATATTAGTCAATAATTATTCATATTTGTGGTATAATTCGAAACAGTTTGAAAAGTGTTCAAACTGGTCGAAGTCGATGCAAATAAACGGCGTCCGCAGCGAACGTGTTAATTCCGCGTCACTGTAGTCAACGCTACGTCCGCGCCCAGTTTTATTATAATTTACGGCATTAAATGAAGTCTTTGTTTAACAGCACTGTAGAATTATCATAATATAACGATTTAATTCTATTATTTGAATATTTTGTTACCCGCAAGTTTTATTGGCGAATAAACTTACAACTTTATTTTAGCTGTGTATCCTAAAACTACGGCAAGCATTCCTGTCCGATGTAAGAATGAAAACTAATACCTTGTTTCAGAGTTTAGACCCCAAGATGTAAGAGTGCATAGAATATGTATATTCCATAGAATATATTGAAAATATAAAACGAAATTTTTGCATTTATCACGTTCTGTTTGTGAAAATCAGGCATGAATATTTGTCGAGCAAACATACGCTTGCTAACTTCAGATCAAACACAGATGCCAAATAGAATCCAACAGATCTTTCTATTATATATCACACATCACGTAAAGTTTCCCAAAAGGTATTGAAAAAATAACAAAATTCACATACTCTATTACAATATTCCTAAAACCCAATAAAACGTATCCTTCTCCAATTTTTCCCATGCATACGCCACTTGTTCCGGAAATATTGACTAATAACCACATGGATATCGGGAATATGTATAAATCCACTAGTAAGCATCGGAAAAATAAACATCTTCCCTGTAATTTATGTTCGTTCCAATGTTTCCATAAATATTTCATGAGCGCCGAATGATTTACGGGCACCGGCAGTACACACAATGTTATACGCGAATGACATAAATTAACGTGGAGCGTTTGGTAGCGCCGCTAATTAGTCGTTATTCCGTCGCGATATCGTCTTGTCGGTTTATTTCGTATCTTTGTCTTTGAATTCGCTACTTGATTTACTTTAACGAGTCCGCGGACCGTATATTTATTCGAGCACGGTGTCCAAGAGGCGGCCATCGAACGGATTCATAACCGTCGGCGAGAAGCGAGGGGTTGGACGTTCATTAAAGACAGCGGCGGCTGTCGCGGGGCGTTACAAACGAGCGTCGCGTGTATCGTAATCACATCGTATAACTTTCTCCGCTCCTATTGTCCTCTACAACCGTTGCTTTTACGATCCCCCGGTGGACGTGTCGCTCGCACGCGGATTATTACATTCCGGCCGCGAAGCAGGGGCCGTTTATCGTCGCGATTCCAGTGTCCAAGACATCATTGCTATTCCATTATAATCTCCGGTATACCTACGTCTCATTAGCACCTTAGAATTTCGATCGCGGACAACGCGTAGCGGTTTTATTAAATTTATTACACCGACCGCGAACACCTGAATGAATCATCCGATTGTCCAACAACGTGTTGGCTAATGGGAGAAAAATTAACACTGAACGCACCGTCAATGGTCGAATGACCTGTTTTCAAATTTGACTTAACTCAAACTACTACAGTCCGAGTAGTAGTCGAGCAGATGGGTCATTTTATGCTGTCTCGTAGTCGTGGTGTTAAAATTTTCAGTTCCTCATCATTGATTAATCATTAAATCAATTCCTACATTATCTGATTAATTAGTTTAGCAATTTTTGTCTTTCCTTCTGTTTTCGTTTCCAATAATATTTCTTGTTTAACTTGTTTACCTTCATTTTATAACTGGTTGTTTGACTAATTATAGTAGATACAAAGTATCCGTACGTTTAGTGTTAAACGATAAACGTTACATTTTGCAACAACTTTTCGTATTAGAATAATTAGAAATCCCTGATAATAGAATATTATTAGCATGTTGACTGCCATGAATAATTCTCAGGATGCGAGAGCTGCACTGTCGATAGTTTTCATCCGTCTGGCATGCGTCAACGCGTGATGCCATCGGTGGAACGTGCTCGCGGTTCCATTTAACCTCGACAAACGAACGCGTTCTTAATGTTGAGTAATGAGGCGAAACCCGTAATTAATCACGTAATCGCCGCCGCGACGAGAATCGGCTCCATCAGCGCGACGAACGATAAGAAGGAAGCAAAAACTGAATGTGATCATGGATGAAGCGACCGGTAGGAGGAAGGAGCAATTTCATCCCGGTGAAACGACGCCGAGGATCCCGATAACTCAATCACGATACACACGCGTATGTCCTTTAAGTCCTGTTGCGAGCGAGATTTACGAGGGACAAGGACTCGGACGAAGAACTGCCACCGTGCGTCTCTGATATGCCCGGTGGATCGCCAGCCAAGCGGAAATAAACGTCTCGTAAACCTGCTTCGCTCTTAAGAAACAGGGCGGACTCTTTTTTTTTCTCTCGTCGAACCTCCTTTCCGCCCGATTCCACGAGAACGCCGGGAACCCCGCGGACACCATCCACGGAACCAGCTTTCCGCGATTTCACGGTAGGCCCATGGGAATCGTGCGATAAACCGCTGCAAGATATCTACGGTTTAACATTAAACGTACCGGCACTTTAGCTACCGATCATGTTTTTGCGAAAGAAATATAGGTGATTATTGAGGCAACGTACAAAATATTTATAATACATGGTATTTAAAACTATATATTTTTATCTGTTTTTAATGAGAACGGAAACCTATAGATGTATTTTCTTATTTGGAAGTACCGGTCATTTGGCCAGACGTGGTACGTTTAGTGTTAACCGTTCGCGAACGAGACCGCAATTTTTATATTATTACTAATTTCTCTTAAGACATAGTTGACCGTGACATTTACAATTCGTTCTTCGTAACAGTTTCCCTACGAACATTCATGTAACAATTATTTGTCGAAACCTTTCAATGACTGATTGAAACTTTAATTTCTCAGTTAAAAGAAACTCAACATTCGCGAACAGTATAATGCATATGTTTCAAAATAGAAAATACGTATTCAATCAACCTATCTTACTTTCTAATTAAGAATATTCAATAAGAAAGATGTTTTGTGCATTTAACACATTGTCACGAATTAACTCATGTTTTCGATCGTTGATCGAAATTGTTTTATTTCGAAGGATCATGTAATAAAAAGAATGAGGGTAAATAATTAAAAGGGAAACAAATAAATAAAACTCAGTTTAATTCTACGAACCGTAGAATCAACGTGCAACGAATCAACTTATAATAATCATCAAGGTTTAAAAAATAAAAAAGTTCTTTAAAGTTAATAGTTTATGCTGGAATTATACTAATGTTTGACAAGAATATACAAAAATTTACAATTTTCACATTTTTGATGTGAAAACCTTGAATAATTGGAAAAAGTTGATTTTCGTTGATTAATTTTATAAAATAATAATTTTTCTGCATGCCAAATTGTTTCTAGAATATTCTAAACAGCTCGGACGTTTATTTGCGATACACACACACGCACTCACTTGTTAAAACACCTTGTTTTTTAGATTGGGTCTTCCTGAAAAAGGAAAAGAGTATTCGAAGGTATTGCAGATACTATTAAAATGTTCGATAAAATGGTGATGTTTGTATTGACATCGGAATGTTGAGAAATTAAGTGGATCTTTATTATTCAAACGCGTAGGAGTGGAAAGGGGGATGCGTAATAAAACTGTTTGTATTAGAATACCAGAAACGATGGTAAAAATAGCCTGAGATAAGAATTTTGATAAAGATGCTATAAAGGTAAGAGATTCTATTTATAATACCGAATAATAGTGGAAAGCATAAAAGCTGCCCCTAACATTAGCGTTTCGAAAATAAAATAAAATAAATAATTGACTTCGCTGTTTGCGAAGTGCGTTGAATGGTGATTTATATGCAAGTTTAATTGCAATTTACATTTGGTATATAGGAAGGAAAGTTCTAGGTGTTTCCATTGATGTTCCTGCCTATGTGTTGATGTATCGCCTACAAATTCAGTAGAATTATTCAGGCAAACCCATATCTTGAAGTTACAAGAATTGGTAATGATAGACACACCTCGAACGAGGCAGAAACTACCAATTTTCGCAACGGTAAACTAGTTATGCGCGGCGACATTGTATTTCGAAGTTTTATGAATTTCAATTTTACCCGGGAGGTCTGCGAATCTTTATGGCACTTGTTTATTCAAACACAGGTGCAAACAAATTCGAAGCAATAAAAACTTCTCACTGAAATTGGAAAGTAACATTCTTATTTCTAAACTGGTTTCATTTTTTATGCGCCGACGGTTAGAAATTGAAGAAGTATATACACAAGTATTATGTTATACATATATAAAAAATTGTAGTATAATATAACATAATATAATAATTATTACTATAATAGAAACGATAAAAAAATACTCACTGCGGTGGTTAATCCATCGTTAGTTTAATTCAGATCGAACATAATTTTATACCATTAAAAAATTCAGAGTAATTTCTGCTACGAACCATTCGCCGATATTCAATTCTCACCTTAAAACTTCGAATGTCCTATAAAGGAAATGAGATACACCAAACATAAACGGTAAAATGTATCAGAATTCACGGAATCCGTAACAGGACGCTCGTAAATTAAGAATCTACTCGCGTGAAATAACACCGCGACCTTCAGGGTGCACTTTTTACATGGAACACCATGTCCCGTGAACACAACCGAACTGTACACCGCGTACGGAATAACAAATCAGCCGACAGACCGAGCGATTAGGAATTTCGATCACGCAACGCTTGATCCTCCGTCGCTACTTATCCGCCGTCGATGCCCGATATCTACGAAGACGCATTGCAGGAGAACGCTGGGGAACGCTGGATCCTGCCTGTCGCGCGGCTCTCGATATCGGAACAGGTACACCTCAACAAATTACCTGGATACTCGTTCAAGGCGACGATGTGTACTTAAGTACACAGAGCGACCGTGTCCCGCGCTGTAACTCATAGTTGGATATCCAGATGTTCTTCGTGTGTACGAAGTACGTGTATCAATTGTGTACATGTATCACCCCTCCTGCCTTCAGGGGAGGAATCTAACGATAAGTCCTCGATTTTTCTGTTCATCCACCTTCCAACAACTACTTTTCTTACTTAGACAATATATGTTCTCTGCAACCCTAATAAATTGTTGAAGGACAGTTAACCCGTTGAGTTTGTATTGGTTTTCCTGTATCACTCATGTGATATATACCAGGTGATGGAGTCTTAACGGTATAAAATTAATAAAATTCTTCCGTCCTTTATTTTTATTATTTGTATGTATTTTATTTATATATTATACGTAATACTATATTATCACATTATCTAAATTTTATAAAAAGATTCTATAAAAAAATATTATAAACATAATGTATCATATTTGATTTCTTTCTACATCATGTCATATACATTTAAACAATAATTTTTAGAGGAATATTAAACTGGTGTTACCTACGATTAATGATAAGCATTACAAACGATACAGAATTTCAAATTCTTATGAAGATTAGAAGATTTAAATAAAAAGCTTATGAGCAAATTGGAACCTGGAATTGATATCTAGGCACTGGAATCTAATGTTGATCGCGCACCCGAGTCGCCGAGAAAATCAATAACATCGTGATCGTAAGACTAATTAAAAGAATCGTATAGCTTGTAGGCACGAAGGTGGCGTGTGCCAGTGACAAGAAGAAACGCCTATCGAGACGCGGAGAAGGAAAAGTTGCCAAGGTAACTCCGTTCGGCCGCGTCGTTCCGGAGGCACCTGAAACTTTGCTGGCAGTAAAGATACAACGCGCTGCCGACCGGCCGTGGTTGTTATAAACGCCCCGATATTATCTGGTCTCGTGTAAATGCATATTGAAAAGCGGTTACGCATTTCGTTCCGGTGAACCAGCACCGTAGCGCGACGTGCCTGCGTACATTAAGCGCCGTTCTGACGGTCTAGTTACGAGGACGAGAAGATTTCAATTCCAATGAACTTCCAACTGTAAAATTTGAAGTAAGCAAAAATTATTTTAAGAAAATAATTCCAAGAAAAAATTATTCTTTCTGTTCTGAAAGAAGCAACATTCGAAAATTGATCGATAATAAGAACGTAGGGTGCATTTCAAACTGCAATGTTCCTATATTGAGGATTCGGAGTTTACAATATTCTAGCAGAAAATAAACGAATTTTAAGGGTGTCAGAAGTTGAATCTTATTAAATTATACTGTAAAGAATATTTAGTACTGAATTTCTACTAAGAGATTCCGTTGTTTAAATTATAGTAGAACTGAGACTATTTTTGAACGATGTCATCCCCTAAATCAATTTTTTCCAATAAGCACTACATATTACATAAAAACCTATAATTCCAATATTTTCCCAAAATGTTCCATACGAACGTACACATTATCGATTGACACTTCGATAAACCAATGCATACATCATCGCAAACTTAAACATTGATGCACATACGAAATGTCGCTAACAGAAGCAAATTGCCGTCACAAACAAAGCGGGTATAAACCAAGACGATCAGCACCCTTAAACTTGTTTCAAGCGGAGTTCTTCCAGTCCCCTACGAAGAAGCCTTTAACTTGAACCTTAACGCGTCAAATATTGACACGCGAGTGGAGACCACGGCGTAAATGTCATTTCGAGCTTTTCTCGAAGCAACAGCTCCATTCTCAGTCAATGGCAGGACGACAATAGCTCCGAGCGGCGACGTGCATTAAGATAATAATTGGCTGTACAAACTCTGTCTTGCCACCATTCGTTCATCGATGGACTGTTCCCACAGCTCGATCCTAGAGGAGGCCACCGATAATTGTACTAATGCGACCTGTTTGCCGACTTCGTTCCCTAAGGACATTACGGAAACGGCTTTGATGGACTGGGGCGAGCGTACAAGGGTAGAAGGATCGGTCGAGCATTGATATCGGGAAACGCCGCAACAAAAGGAACCGATGGGACTTTAATTAAGATAAAAGGGAGTCCTGTGCAGGCGTCAAAATGAAGCATTTCGGGCGTCCAACCCTTTCCCTGTTGTTTCCCCTGTTTATCGGGATCCGTTCGCGCGGCGACAGTGATTCTACGTGTGGGAACTTCCCACAATCTGATACTTGAACGAAACCGATAACTATACTAATTCCAGGGGTCTTCTTTTCAGACGTTTTTTGTCTCACGTTCGTGGGTGGAGGATTTCTTTGTTGAAATTCCGGTTCGAACGAAAACATTGGAAATTTGTACAGGTCGGCGCAAAGTTGACCTATCTAACTTAAACAGTAACGGAAGTATTGTGTACTTATAATGTTCCACACGTTTTCATGCTGATTTTTTTATAGTCTTTCTGTGCCGAGGTATTTGTAGATTAATTGCTGTGTGAAATCTTTAGGACACCTTGTATGTAAGATATTAATGAAAAATTGATTTATTACGGACGTATTTATATTTTTGCTATTCTTCATGAGCATTTTAAATAATTTAAATATTATATTTTGATAGGATATTATGTTTCCTGTTTGAAATGTGTGTTTCGAGTAAAATACGTTGTATTCCGAGTAAAATATTATTGTAACTATGTCCATGTTCGAAAATGATTTCTGACTTTACATTGGTAACGCATGACCAAAGTAATGACGTCTTTTAACGCCTGGAGTGTTAAAAAGCAACGAGTTAACTAAGTTGACACGACACTTACCACAAGCGAAATTCTATTAAACAGTTCTAATTCGTACGGACACATTACTCGGCGGGTACACTTTCTCAGCGTACTGCCACGATCACAGTCAAAATCTCGTTATAGCTAAGTTGAATAACTGAAATCCACAGATTCATCGTTAAATGTCTTTAATAAAATTAAAACGAGTTATAACGCATAAACTACTCCTATCCTTAACTTATGTTGCAAGAAACAGTTTAATAACTATACAATGCAACATTATTGTTCATTTATGATAAATTGCAAATAACACTTTTCTTTCAAAACAAGAAAGGCAATGGCATACCTGTTGACTAATTTACTCTCAAAATTTAAGGGTTGATTCCTTATAACAACATAAGACGACAATTAAGAGTAAAAGGTTACAGTTCTGGCTTAATTTTCAAATTATTAATAATTAAAGAACATCGTGTAAATCAGATCAAGTTTGCACTCACACTGACCTACCCCACGTGCGTCATTATTGGTGACTCATTATAACTCACAGAAGTTTATAACCGTTAATCACTTAAAAAGAATTCCAAATTCGCAATCTTTTTACTTTTAGTTTTCGTTTCATATTATCGTAAAAAGTCATTTTTCAAATTTTTTTTTAAACATATAAAACTACTCTTAGTCCGTCCTAGAACTCTTCAATGCTCGCAACTTTGTTGCAGTTATACGACCCACTGTCACAACCATTCCTTTCAAATATGTATGTGACATTTATTTAGTTTTACGTGATCGATGGCAACAACTTCCACTTCGTAAAGGCAGATTTTGTAACAATCAGCTGCATCAGATAGCAAGAGGTAAAATGTCAAATGGAGAGTGCGGTCACGCTCCAGGAGAAATAAACACACTGTTTATAGCGGTGAAATAGAATCGTATTAATGAGTCATAAGTTATAATGAATTCTGGCGCCAGCATTAATTTGCAGCTAATCTGATCGCCGTCTTTTGAACCGCATTGCTCGTTGCCGTAAAAGTCCAACGGTTCTAAAGCGTCGGAATTCAGGTGTACCATTCCAGTTGCACGCAATTAAATACGTTGTTCGTGTTACACCGGTCGGCAATATGTTCTCCTCGATCATTTTAAAAAAAAATAAAGATCTTCGGTGCAGTATAACCACGGAACAGACTTTTACGATGGTAATTAATGGGACCTTTAATGGAGATTTAACCGGACATCGGTCTGTATTACACTAAAAACTCTATCTGGGTGTAATACTGCTTGAAATAAAAATGTTGTAACTGTTATTACGTACAAGTGAGTTAGAACTGATGGAACCGATAGTAACGAACGTAAAATATTTTATTACCTGTAAAACCACTTCTTGACCAAATTTTAGTACAACGTTTCTTAAACTCCTACGAAAGATTCCTCGAACAAACGGTTAACTTGTTGAACTATGGATTCTTTCACAACTGTACTCAACAGAACTGTTTCATTGTTTATGGCTTGTTAGAAAAAGAAAAACATTCTACGTTTACACTACGTCTAACATTTACTCTACAGTATTGCAGTTGATAAAAGAAAAATAACATTTAATTTGAATCTGAAAGATTTAAGTAACTTTTATATGTATTTACAAAATTCTACTTGGAATATTTGCCACAAATTTGATACGATATTATAGGGCAAGTGGTTTAGATTTAGAACATTTCCTTTTTATGTTTATATTTTTGTAATTTGATCACAATTGCTTCTCAATTTAAAGTTTCACGCCTAAATTGTCAGAAACAAGCGTTACTAAATTATCAGTTCTAAAACAATAATCAATTACATGTATGTACATATTAAATAATTTCATCAATATTTGCGATTCAACCCTTACAATTCAGTCATATGTTTAATACATTTACATTATAAAAAGACCCAGCTCAGTTATCCTTAAACTACAACCTCGATTTTAAATTCCGAACGAAAAATGTAATTCTTCCCAACAGGAAAAAAATAAAAAAAAAAGATCGTTTGGAAATAAAAATCAGTTGATCAACCTTTATCAACACCTAATCGATAATCTTCATTAGAAAGAAAAATTGTTTTCATGTCTCCAGAATGTTGATTCAGAAATGGTGGAAAACTGAACCCATTTTTTGTCAAATTCCCCTACACCTCCAGGCAGCATAAACAAACTGGATCCTGTCCATTTGAATATATAATATTCGTAATGGTGTCGTAAAGCATACTCGAATAAACAGTTCGTTATTTACTTCAGATGTCGTCGATCGCTCGCGCCGCGAAATTTATGTTCCCAACCCTCTCTCTGAACTTTCCCAAGACATTCCTCGCTCGAGGGGCTAGAAATAAACATCGACTTTCGTCCAACTCGTGTGCGACGGAAACACAGGCCGACTGGAGCAATTCTGGCTCGATCCTGTTTCCTGATACGCTAAGATAAACGATTTCAAGAAGAGGAGGACAATTAATCCATTGGTGGCTCCCGCAACGTGGATAAACAGAAAGTTCGTTGCGACGTCGGATCAATGTAAGTACCGTACAAACGCAGATTGGGGTTCATAGTTCTCCTGCGACCGCAGAGGAGAATCATTACTGATCTAAATAATCCTAAAAGCGTCAGTGAAACGCAAGGTTCACCAGAACGACCATAAATACACCACGAATCAAATGCTTACTCTTGAATGTTTGTTTGAATAATTTATGCTGGTCATATACTATCCCCTGACAGATCAACGTTTCGCAAATTTTAATATGGATGGGAATAAAAAAAATGCATTTAAATACGTAATTACATAGTTTAAAATTCTATTGCAACGTAATGGATAATATTATTTATTGTTGGTAAATACAATAATAAAGATCACATTTTAGATGAATGTATTTTTATTCCGTTTGACCAAACAGACAAATTCCTTTCACTTATGCAAATCTCTGCAGTATTCAATCCTAACGTAAAATAGTCAATTTCAACGTAAATCTGAACCTAAAAGTTTGTTTGACCCTTTGAGTGCCAAGGGAAATTTTCATACATTTTCGAGAAATGCTAGACAATTTTGAACAAAGATGCATGGTGATAAACAAAAATTTATATTTTAGTCAATTTCAATCGAAAGTTTATAAAATGTTTACACAATACTAAAAACATGTTAGACTTCTTTTATTACTAATAAAATCAAAAAGACACTTTTCGCAAGCGCATGAAGGAGCGATATATTTCTCCTTGACACCCAAAGGGTTAAAATAAGACAAAAAAAAGATTTTCATAATACGAACATCTCTCTCGCCAACAAAGTTGTAGGTAGTGATAAATCAATCGCGAGTTACAATCGTCACACGTGTGGCATCATAAAATATCTTTAACGACCCAAATGTAACTAGAGCCGCGATCGTAATTGTCATCGAATAAATAGTTATATGACTTTCACAGAAACAGAAGGTGCCCGCGGCGTCTCTGTCAAAGGGTCGTTTATCTAATAAACGTTCGTAAATCAGACCGGGCCACCATTACACCAGGCTAAAAGCTTTCCGACGGACCGATCGGTCGACAAGATAGGATCAAAACAATTGATTCGTTGAATTGGTAATCTGACGTTACAAGCTTAGGGATCATTGAAGCCAGGATTATTTTGAAGACCGCCCAGCGACCCTGGCTTACTCAAAATTGTCATTTTCTTTGAACCTTTTCGTGATAGGCGATAGCCGGACAAAACGTTTAGCTGAATATGGCATATAATTTCCAAAAATTTGTAACTGAGTATTGCCAGGTAGGTATGTGAATGTAAGAAATATTACATCTCAGTATAATACTTACAGACATTTATTGTTCGAAATTTTTAAAAATGAAACATTACAAATGCATGTGGAAAAAATACCTTTTTTGAATAAAATGTATTCAGCTAAAGAATTTGAAATGTAGAATTAGGTTTCGGTAGCAATAGGTGTGAAAATCTTAATTCATTCTGTATTCATTCATAATCACTACTCACAAATTCACTAATTTTCAAGAACAATGATTTTGCAATCCAATTATCGTTTAGTATCGTTCACGAATTAACTATTTTTAAAAGAAACAAGGTTTCGCAATCCATTTAGCATAATCAAGAAAACAAATGTCTTATACTCACCCGGCAATACATCACGCCAAAAATTATTTACAAAATTCAATTATCGCTCACAGAAATACCAGAATGTTAAACTTTAAAGATTTCTATTCTAAGAAGCTAACAATCGCGTACGTTCTGCATACACGCGACAAGCAATAAAACCGTTTACTACAATATAACGCGGCATCTTGGGACACTGGTAAACGTTCAATAAACCAACAGAAAAACGTGAGGGGCCTCGTTAACCGAGCAAAACAGGCGTGTATAAAATAGGAACCTTCGAGACAATAAGATACGGGGTACACGAAAAAAGTCTCACGACGCCAAGAGACACCTAAAACAAGATTGCCGATAGCCTCTTGCCGTTTGCCAATTTTATGAGCGGCAGTTAAGGAGACCGCTCCCGTTGGAAAAGCCACGTATCTCACGGGATCACGAAACTTTCAACGGAACAGGAAAAGCCCATTTTACGGTCGTCGGGCGAGAGGTGGCGACCCGCGATATTTACGGGCCCAGGAGCGTTGAAAAACGTGTCCCCATGGATGTCCCCAGCTTCACACGTGCGAGGAAGCTCGACCGAACGGGCGTTATGCAATTTTATGACGGAACAGAATTCTTTCACGCTCGACCAGCTCCTTAAAAATGAGAAATACCCGCGGCGCGTCTCCCGATTAGCATACTAATACAGAAATAACCGTTCGTATTTGCAGAGGAATCGTGTGGCATAGACGAAACCCTACGAAAATTTATCAGGATTTCTACCGGTCCTAAATCTAAATCGCCAACGCTCGAACACCGGGTATGGGACACGTCAAATAAATCGTTCGGGCCCTTTCCGCTCCCATGTCCCGTCCTGTCCACGGAGATTACGAAGAGAAATCGAATGCCGTCACGTGAAGCGGCGCTCTTGAGCAAGTTCGCCTCGTGAACATCGTCCTTGGAGGAAAGCTGGATATCTGCCTCGAAATCATTTAAGTTCAATATTTCGGCCAATAATCATCTTCCCGATTGGAAATCGACGACCGGTATTTAGCTCGACCGAGTAATTAATTGAAAGTCAACATTCGACCGTTCCACTCTGACGCGAATTATTCATTAGGCGATGTATTTAGTACTTGTACTTACGTGCATATTTTTGCTTCGAATTATCGGTTGTTGACAGACAGGACGCTGAGTCTTAAATATTCGGGTCTTGTGTTTGCTGAGTACACGAAGCTGTGGGAACGCCTCGTAAGATTGTTTTAAAAAATGGTTACTCTATTGCAGAACTGGTTGTAGAGTTATTCGTTTAAATACTAAGAAATGTAACTGGGACACAGAATTCTGACACATGAGATGTTCTACAATGGCTAGCATTGTTTTGTAAACGTTGATATTGGTCTTCATCGATGTAATTACATGAATACGTATCCCAATAGTTAATTTTTAAATCTCTAATTTCCAAGATCTAAATGAACAAACATTAATTTTTCTAGGAACAATAACATAAACCGTACAATACATATCCGTAAACCTGTTATTGTGTGTTCCAAAATACGTATAAACATTTTTACACAGTCTTGAGTTACACAATTCAGTATCTCATAATTCTATTGTAATTTCATTATAATTCCATTATAAAGTATCTAAAAATATTTTTGTGTTCAATGATTAGTCGAAAGGATAAACCCGCTCATTTAAAGCAATAATATGAGTTCACGGAAAGTCTACATTGAACCAAGCCGGTCGATATTGCGATTAGTGTAATCGGTGCGGAATAAACGTCACGAGACCAACAGGTGCATCCATGAAGTTGGATCCTTGGAGCAGGATCGGCAGCCTCGGGTAAAACTCCGCAGATTCTGCCATTATTCTTTTGCGAAAGCCAAAATTACGGGCAGTGTGAATCAAATGAGCCGATAATGTAGGAACGCACATAGCTTCGAGCCATGGGATTCGGTGACTTATTGTGCGATGCTAATCGGCTACACCGGATGTAGGTGGTCCGGCCAATTACACGAAAGTACGGGGCTGAAGAATAGCGGGTTAAGTATCCTTTTGAACGTATCGATGTTCCGTAACATGTTCCCCGCTACGTGTACCAAAATCTACGCCTAATGGTATTATATTTTTCTGATACTTAATTTTTTAACTTATTCTTGAATTTATTCAATATCAAATACATTTACTTGTTTATTATATAGCGTAAATTATTATCAAAGTATTTAAAAACATCAACAAATCAATTTCGAACACATAAACAAAAAATATACTGTTAAATTTCGTAAATTTATTAAACCCTATACCATGTACCGTTTTTGATACACGTGGAAATGAGTACATTTTTCGAGTAGCCGATAAGTTCAAGTCACTCCATTTTTTTATTTTGTTTTATTGCTTGAACTGTGGATCTTTATGCAGTTCGAGTTGCCTAGAACGTAATTTGAAAGATTATAATGGAAAACATTACAAGATTACGCGCAATGTGAAAAAAAAATTGAAATGATATCCAAACTATGCAATTACCTTGAAAATGATTCGACAAGGTTAACAGGTGGACTGCCAGTGATATTTTTAGCTGCAGCTGGGGTGCTTCCGACACTGTATTTTCGAATATTTTTTGTTCAAAATAATATAACAGTGAGGTACTGAATACCTTCTCCTAATTTTAAGAATAATTTATTATTTTTTTAATATTAACAAATACACTCCGATCGGAGTGATCGACGGTCAACTTGTTAATAATCTTTCGGAACAATTCTAAGCACGTCGTCGCCGTCGCGTCGTGAAAATCGCGCTCGACTTTCATGCACGAGCGTGCACCGATGCAGAGTGCAGGCGAATATTCGTCGGTTCATAATTCAGCGTCGAATACGGAGAAACAGGAACTGGATAAGCGACCCGTATCTACTAATTACGCGTCTATCAAGCATCGTACATGTGTTTAATTGATGCTGCTCGCATCAAGGGTATGCACCAATGAGGAATTACGCCGGTTGCAAAAATTAGCGTTACACGCATGGCTAATGAATCCCCCTGCGGTCAATTTCCTGATTTGCATAGCCGACACGCACCGGTGTCCTGTTGACTTTGCGCCGGGCGTATCGGTAATTTAGGTAGCCCCGGTCGATTCATCAAACAGAATTTTATTATCGATAACCAGAAATAATAAAGGCGGTCTTATTTATGCGTTTCCTGGTAACCGAACTTGTTTACACGACTCGGATCGCCTGACCGGAGCGAGCCGCTGATTAAACTCGACGCGACGCGGAGACTTCAATGCCTGAGTAAAACGATGATACGCACCGCGTCTACTGTCCCCCTGTTTATCGGGCTCGAAATGCATCCCGCGCGCATTTATTACCGAACGAAAATCATTTTTAATGTCTCGGTACATTGCATTCCGTATACGTGAAATACTTCAAGCACGACACACACTACACAAGTATTTCCTAGAATATTAACGTAGACGATGTCCATTTTCTGACAAGATTTGCAGCGGCAATAGGATTGTTTAATAAATCACCGTTGTATCCCTTGAACGGTATGTAACGTTGATTATGAATATACAGCGTTACCGAGATAAAGTTTCGATACGGGCAACAGCGACAGGAATAATGATCATCGTTTATAAAACTCTCGTATCACTTCTTAAATCACCCGCTACACATGCTACAAATGAAGAAAGTCCGAACGTACCTGCATAGACCTCATAAAAATCCTACTAACGTAAAATTATGTATACAAATGACTCAGTGAAAAATATAGAGCTTTTATATAGTTCTCGCATTAATGCCTTTTTAAATGTTTTTTTTTCGATCGTTAATTTGAGTATCTGAAATAAGCAGATCGTTTTTCGGATTGTACAATTCAGATTCTTAGAACTGTTATTTTGTGAAATCCTTTTAAAGACTTTGTCCTTATCCGAGTAATTTTTGTTTATATCTCACAGTTAAGGAAACGAGGAAACATATAGTTCAGATTAAGAATTCACCGACAAAACTTTCCGTTCGAACTAATAGTTCTCTTCCTCAACCTGCATTCTCACTTCAAATGCGATATTTTATCATCGATGACCGACTCTCAAAGTATAATGACCCACTATCGTTCCGAACGCGTTAAATTCCACCGATACTCGTTAATCTCTCGTGCCCCGCTCCGAAGTATCTTTTCGAGTAGGGAATAAATTTATCAGGAGCTGCTCCTTATCATTTCCCCGTTGCCCGTTAATGCATTAAACCGTCATAAATAACACCCGTGACGTAATAGCCGCTCGCAAAAGGACGGCGAATATAAATAATAACGTTCCGCCAGAGATGTGCCGGGCTACCAAGGCGGCTGGGAGACTGGGCGTTTGCATAAAGCGGCAGTAATTTCGCCTTGTCGAAACACCGTAACTGCCCTAGCGTTAAACGAGGCGTGCCAAAACATCGTATTGTAGCCGCGGCATGGTGAATCGCCTTTACGATTGGCTGCTTATCGTAACTGCCTGTAACATTTCGATTGTTTCGATCAGGAAAATTGCCGCTAATCGCTACTGAACGGAAGAAAATTCATGTTTCCGAAACATTAACCCTTTGCCCCACGATTTCTTTCATAACCGCGCTCACTGGAATCATTTTGTAGTTAATAATTTACTAAAAATGAAGGAAAATTCCATGTTTATCTACACTCGCGTTTACTTTAACCGATTTCAGACGAATTACGCATAAGCTATGTAATAGAATACGTAGCAAAAAAGACGAATTTCTAGACGAAAAACTAGTTTACTTTACTGGTTAATTGAAAATATTAAAGATAAATGAAAATCAAAATTTGTATTAGTTCCAAGCTAAAACCTCAAAAAGAGTTACTCATAATCAAGATCTTCAACATCTGACAAGATATTAAATCTGTGACAGGCAACCATGTATACATTTGCTTTGAGTCTATTTCTATCAGAAACGTAGTAAACTACCACTATTTTATTCGAAATAATATTATTGTGCGTCAAATGGTAGTCTATTGTTGCTAGATATGTAAACATAATTTTGTACAAAAATGTGGTCTGAAGAGGTTCATAAAAATCCTGATCTCGAACGAATAAAGGTAAAGTTCAACTGTTTGAACGCGAATTAAAACGAAACTGGTCGTCATAAAATTAACGATATCCTAATATCGACGCGAACATTATCGCGGTTACTTCGCACCTTTAATCCGGTAAGTGAATTACAGTTGGGAAATACACGGAGTTATTTGGAAGCCATTGGACCGGGCAGCTTTCACTTTTCTCCGTCGATTTTCCGCCGTGAGCCGGCCAGTTATACGGCAGGCAATCGGCGCTCGCAATCTATTCTCCGGCGGTGTGTTATTTAATGCTCGAAAAATCATCTGCATTGCCGAGGATAACTAGTTGTACGCCAGAAGGTTCAACGTAACGAGCACTATCGGCCGCACCGCGTAATGGCATCCCCGTGTAACCTCGAAACTCGTAAACTTACCGCGAACGTCTTTATAATAATCACTTTACCGTACCGGCGTTGTGTGCGTTCCCCGCTCTCGGAGTATCGACAGCTGCCCGTCGTTTAATATGCATTAAGTTAATCATGGTGGGAGAGTTTCACAACAGTCTAAAATCACTAGGAATCGGTTCCAATACGCTTAAGTCTAGAAAACGGAAATTGAGGGAATTAATGTTTTGGCTTCTGAAATTATCATATACCATGTTCAGAAGCCATAAAAAGAAGGGCTTCCTGACCTAGAAAAAACGAAGAAACGAGTAAATCCTTTAATAACTAAAAAGAATATTATTTATTCCATTGAAATTTAGAAAAATCAAAAAATATCAAAAAATGAACTTTTCTATAAAAACGTAACAAATATGGTCAATATTCTTATTTTTATCCTATTCGCCAAGTGATATCCAATTCGCCTCAGTCTACTCTGACTGATCGATCGGCCGAATTCCTCAGCCTAGCCATCAAGTGATCTAGTAGTACGTACAAGCTGCGGTGCGTGTCAACGCATGAAGCGTTGGGGAATGTCCCTCCCGTAGACAATTTTCAAATTACGTTCGCGGTCTGCGGTTTCGCCAATCGGCTGTCGCGCGACGCGTCGTCGATGGAAATTTAAATTCGCTTAAAGACGCCTGCCTTTTGTAGCGGGAACGCTCGAAATACATGAATATCAATTGCCAGAAGTGAAACTGCATTCACCAGACAAATATGACACGCGCCTCTTCCCTCCTTTCTTTACTGTTTACCGGCACCCGGAAGCAACGTAATTCTTAGGGATGAGTTCCCCTTCCGCGTGTAACGGTCGCAACTGCGTGAGCTACTAGTAAATCGTTGTTAAATAATATTCATCGAATAATATTTATCATTCATCTAGTTATTATTCATATGATTATGATGAATAATATTCTTGAAATACTAGAATTAGTTATTAGAATTATTATAATTTATTATAGTCAATGTTAGACTAAAAAACTAGTTTTCCATGGAACATTCGTAAGTAGAGGATAAAATTGATTGACCTGAATTTTCTATGTTAATATATCTTTTTCGTTTCGTTTGCAGTCTTTGAATCATATCAACAACAGCTATAAACTAAAAAATTGAATTGTTTATTTTAAAACATAAAGATATATTTTCTTTATTTAGTAACAGTTCAGTAGAATATATTAACTACATAGAAGTTTGATGAACGATGATAATAATTTCCTTCCGTCTCTATTTTACGTCAGAAAACGGAGATTTCATTAGAAGAAATTCTTATTTCTTCATCAGTTAATATACCACGATATTCAAATATTCATCTCCAGTACTCCATATTAATCTTGCATAATCAAATACTTCAATTTCATCCAATTAAGCAAGGTGAAATCAAGTTCCATATTCTATCCATTCCCCGGAAATTTCCTAGCGGGCCTTTAAACCTGTATCTTCAAGGAGATCGACAAGGGCGTATAAATACACACATTATTCCCGAGACGAAACTTTATAAATCATTCAGGTGGGTCATAAATGGACACCGATAAGATTACTGGAATACTTTGGGTCGCCGTTCGTTCGTTCCTGTTCTCCAGCCACCGGTTAACAATTAGAATGGCGTTTATATAGCCTTGTGTGCTTTTCCTCTATCGTGGTTTCACGATATTTATGATCGAAGGCGCTCGATTTCATTCCGCGAAAATTCCACGCGACAGATATTAACCCCTTGCCTCATAATATCGACTGAGACTCGTGATAAAGTTTTGAAATTAAATTTAAACTATAAGTATTATTTTTCCTTTCAAATCCAAAATTCAATTTTGTTCTGTAAACAATTAATTTTCATAATAAATGTAGACTTATAATGAACGAAGATTTCTTGTATCTTTTCAGTTAATTATTGACCCATTTGCATTATCAATATATATATATATGCACGCAAATTTCCTCACCATTACCTCTAGCATTATATATTGCATTCACATTTTGAGCGAATCGTAATCGCGAATGTATACGTTATTTGTCGTGATGAAATAGTGGAAAATATATAAAAATGGAGGATCATGATTTTGATAGCAGTGAAAAGATAGTATGTAAAACCAAGATGTATTCGTCAAAGTGACAAATTCTAACAATGAAGATACCCAAATCCGGTGACAAGGATACATTTTTCGTTTTATCGTACGATGAAAGTAGATCAAGATTAATGTAGAATAAAGTTTCAAAGAGCACAGTTATAAAAGGAGTCGCGAGACAAGGAGATTAACACATTATTGACAGGCAATTTTATACAGAAGTTATTCCATGTCATCGGTTATTATTCCGCAATTAAATATGCAAGTGAAACAATCTAAATAAACTTCAATGTATTTAATTTATACATAATGAATTGAAATGAAACTTCGGACATATCTTTTATGTAACATCGAATATTTTGCTTTCGCAATATTCTATACTGCCCTGCGTTTCAAAAATTGAAATGGCTAATGCAAGTGCAAACACGAGTTAACTCGTAACTGGTCAACAACGTTTGAACATGAAAACACGAGTTATCTCGTGACCGGTCAACAATGTGTTAATATCCGGGGTGTCGAACGTATATCCCCTTTAACCATTTGGTAGCGTATCTATGGTACATAATACGGTAAATTATGGAAGTGGTCGCTATCCCATTTTTTCCTTCTCCTTTTTGTTCTAGCAACGTTAGTAGTCACGCCGATCTTTATCTGAACGACGAGAAAATCAACGGCGAGTATACGGTGCGGCGGTCCGTTATTACATTGCCCAAGCTGAAATAACTCTATTTCAGAAAAGCCGCTCGGTGATCGTTAAGCCACTCGAAGGCGCGCTAATTGCACACATTGAAATCGACACCGCGGACCGGGCCGAACACGCCGGCCACCGATTAATTACTAACGTTCAATTAAATTCATCGCGGTGTCCAATCGCGCATAAACCTCCACTTAGCGGCCGACGGGCAAGCCGATAAAAATAATACCCGGTCTAAGCTGCGTATGAAACCTCGCGCGTACCGCAGCAAATTACGATCTTGACGCCTGCAGGATGACTGATTCCGTGCACTGTGTGCGCGCGCGCGTGCCAGTTTTTCACGGAAATAACTGCCCGCCGTTTCATAATCCACCACTGTAAAACGATCGCGGCGCGTACCGCAGCTTCGATATCGTATTGCACGGCAGAAATGTCGATGCATGTCGTTAATGAGTAACGATCACGCCGCGAACGAGTCCCGCGGAAAAATTCGAATGGTTTATTGTGTTCTCCGAGAGCGCACAGGAACGCTGGATCTTTTATAATCGACGTCATTGTCGAATAATTGATAGTAAAGTTAATGGGGAATCGTGAGTTGCTTAAATCGAATTGCTTAAATCTAAATTGGAAGTAATACTCGCGTACGATCCTATTATGGATATGAGTACCGTATAACCGATACGAAACCGTGCCATGGAACTAATATAAAACTGAAACAAAACTGGTATAATTAGATTGTGGAACATCAAACTGTAACCAGAATCGTTATTGGCTTGCAAACTTATTCACTCGTAACACTTATTACATCGTTTCGGTTCTTCGTAACGATTTCCCTGAGAACTTTCATGTAATAGTTAATTGTTGAATCCTTTCAGTCGCTGATTAAAACTTTAATTTCTCAATTAAAAGAAACTCAACATTCGCGAACAGTATAATACATCTTTTTACAAATAGAACATGCATATTCAATCAACCTATCTTAATTTTTTATTAAGAATATTCAATAAAAAAGATATTTTACGTATTTAACACATTGTTGATCTGTCACGAGTTAACTCGTATGTGCAGTTGCATTAGACATTTCAATTTTTGAAACGCAGGCAATATAGAATATTGCGGAAGTAAAATATTCGATGTTATATAAAAGATATGTTCGAAGTTTTGTTTCAATTAATTACATACATATAAAGTATATTGAAGTTTATTTAGATTGTTTCACATTCATATTTAATTATGGGATAATAACCGGTTGAATGCAAGTTTTACGTTGAAATAAATGAAGAAATTCCTAACATTCGTAATGTTGTTTTCACTATGAGATTATTTGTGAATACTGATCACTGATTATATATTTTTCTCGCGCGTTATCTGTGTTTCAGATTAAATGCTACTTTCGCGACTCCGAGAAACCAGTCTTTCTTTTTTCTCGGAGGAGGATTCAAGAACCGTAAGGAAAATGTTTGGGAATGGCTCCCGAATCTCTTCGCATATGATTTTGACACAGATTCCACGAACGTGGCGTGCGTCAAATTCCCGGACGATTTTTCGGTGGACGCGCGCTACGAATCGTGAAGAGAAAGTGTCCACAAACGGAATTGTAATGGCTAAAGTGTATGTCACTCGCGACCCCGCATCAAGCACCCGGTACTTGAATCCGAGTACTGCCGACTGTGTCATCGAGTGCTTCTCCGCCGTCACTCACGGATACGTCGCTTTTTCACGTGTCCTTTCGTATATCTCAACAAACACCGTACACGGCTTTGAGAAAAGCTGTGGACGTACAAAAACAGATACGCCGAATATTTGCACATTTTACGGTATTTCTCTGTGTAGGGAAAAGAGTGACATGCATGGTTAACTATGATTCTCTGTGAAAAGATATATTGAAAAAATGGAATAGATATCTTATTATATGTTGGAAACATTTAGTTAAATTAGTTGTGTTTGGTAAATTATGATTCTCTGTGAAAAAATAAATTGTAAGGAAAATGATCAAATTCAATACTCGATATCATATTTTATGTGATGTAATTAGACGTAAGACATTCAAATAAAATAGTTCCATCCATTGATTTATTGTGTTATTTCCATTTAACAGCATCGATAATCTAATTAATATTTTATTGAAGAGACTTTCGAGCGCAAAGAATTAATACATTGATTACAGTTGGTTAACCATGAATCTTTGTGAAAAAATAAATTATAAACAAAATAAAGATATTCCATTGCATATTAGAAAAATTATGATGTTCATTCTTTTTCTACAAAATTTATGTTCTTGCGAAAATTCGATATAATTAATTCGGATCTCAATTTTTTGAACACTCGCGCATCGACATGTGGCTGTGAAAATTTTACGCGAAAATATTGCAACGTCGAAGTTTAAGCAATCACGAACATTTTGGTCGTTGACATAAGGGTTAAGAAATCCACATTTATAATAAGAGTGACATATTGAAACATCTTTAATAAGAATACATAGTGACATAATAAGAGTAAGACATTAAATCTGTAATCATATGATGAAGTAACAGAGAATTTTCTTTAATATAAATCTAGATTCATATTATATTTTTCTAAATACTTTACAATTTTTTTTTCGAATTTATCACCTGTGCGTAAAATTGAATTATATAACACTTACAGATATGCGATAACGTTAAATTTAAGGTATTCATTTATTATTTGAATATGAGCAACTTTTTACGAAGACTGTACTATACTCTTCTTTCTTTTCTCCCCTTAAAAAACGCATGGCCCGCATCATTTATGTGGCAAGGGACCAACCACCCACCTTCCGAATGTATTCTTTCGAAACGTTTTTTTTTCGGCGAGGCCCTAATTAACTCCGGAGACGCGTGTCCCGCTAATTGTCACGGATTCGCGTAAATTCGTTCAATTTGTTCAAAATCCAGTTTCTTAATTGGACCGGGCGTCGTCGGCGTCTTAGCAAGGGAGAAAACATTACCGTGAATCCAGTTTCATCATTATTTTTACGGTTGCGGATTCGGTTAATTAATGCTTAAATATAATACTGTCCCTATGGAATTGAAGCATATGGGTAACTGAAGATCAAGGTCGCCGAGCTGAAAATGTTGTACCCTCGTAGCTATATACGTACTTTTACTGCCTTTATTCCTTCATCCAGATATAATTTATGTACAACTACCGAAAAAATGTAACTTCAATGTCTCTTTAAATATATACGCGGGCGATGCTGCAAAATCTGATTATAAGCTTATAAGATTTTCCTTGAACAAAATTTTATGCATTAATTACTATTCGTTCCACTGTTTCTCTTATCGACTAACAATTTTCTGTCAATTACGTTCTCCCCCATTACGACTTAAACACATTATTTTACAAATTCTATATTTACTTTGCATCGGATAAATATTCATCAATTATACCAATTTCAGGATGTATGCTTTTAATAATTAAAACTGTTTTGTAGAAATAAATATATTCGATAGAAAAGAGAATTATTCGAAAAATCTTAACATCAATTAATTTATTATATATATTCCGCATAATTAAATATTATATTGAAACCTATTTTTGCGTAGTTCTGTCCATTTACATAATTATATCCTATATTACACCTATACATATACCTTCGACATTAATTACTAGAGTGCTGATCTTTATGTACTAAGATATTGAAAAGTGCAAAACTGAGTAGAATACATACGGCACGAAGAAATGTATGGAACATCCGAAGTAAGGTGCTTTTTTCAATCTTTGTCACGGAAAACTATTTTCCATGTTACTTCTATTTTTCTAATTATACCTGTCCTTGAAAACTTCAATTTACAAGAAGATCTGCAGTCTCTTAATTGCGTATTTGTCTTAGTTACTCCTCTGGCGTATCAAAAGGCCTTAAATAAATTCTAATTAGCGTTTCTTCGTTGAACCCACCCCAATTCTCAGAAATCGCTCCCGTTCCTCGGGACAAACCTAAAGAAAAACCAACGAGGAACCGTAGAATGATGATACAAGGTTTGAGTATCACGGAAAAGTCTTGCCGCTTTACTTTTTAATGTGGCGTTTCTATAACAACGTACGAACAAGTATCACAAATGCGCAAACCAAAAGACCAAAGAAAGCTTGAGAATAAACCACGCGTGGTTTAACGAAATTTAATTTAACGAAGCAAACTTTTTCATTAAACTTCGTTTAATAGTAGAATTGTTAATTAAAAATAGAACTACAACCTCCAAGAACTAGAACTACCAAGTAAAACACTACCCTCGTAAAAATGGTAACAATAGATTATCAATTTCTTCAGACATGTACTACACCATTCAAACAACGCTATTTAATTCGTTAAACCATTTCGAATACACAACACTTCTAAGATACTAATAATTGCGAAATAAGGAAACTAGAGCCAGCCATTTGAGCTGGTACTTACATAGTAAATGCCAGTATTAAAAACGCGACGAGACTTTTTGGTCGACCCAATACGCACGGCGCAGCATTTCGCACGGTCCATACCGCGGCCACGAATCGCACGGCTGTCGGCTTAAAACGTGAAGTCCGATAAGCAGGCGCGACCAAACGCCGGGAATTTCGCGGGGCCGTCCCGGCGTACTGTCACGCCGGTCCGCCGACGCATGACTAATTAATCCTGACAGTTACAAAGGCTATTTCCGTCAATCGCCGAGTGATCGACTTACCGACGTCCGCAATTAACACAGCGCGTCGCAAAGACGATTGCCCTGCTCGAATTCCCCAGAAAACTCGGATACCAAGACTTTCATTCTCTCTACTTCTGTTTCTCCCTTCAGCACTCGGGGGAGAGACAGCCATGTCCGGCTTCGAGCCTTAACCGGCTAATTTATCTCGTTAATTGCCACGGTAATCGACCAATCCGAGTATCGTAGCCCATGTTCGATCCGCCCAGTCATCGGTCCACGCCAAACACGGTTAACGGTAGACGGGAACTGGTACCGTAAAATCGATCTACCCGGCACGAAAACTTTCGTCCGAGTAGCGGATCCGACATGTTCCTTTCGTAATTCTTTTCGTCTCGTGTCGACGGTCCGCTCGGCTTTTTCTCTGACCGATGGATCGACGAAATCGCGCACCGACGCGGTCCCTTGCGTTTCTTAATTAAACGTCAGGCTTTGATCGGACACACTTCAAGGGTTAGTCCCCGTTCGAGGACTAATTACTTTATGTGTTCTGGTTTTATGAAGGTTGCGTAGAGTGGGAATGATAAGGTCCATTTGAATCTACACGGGGATTTGTTTTATGATTGTAACTCCGGTGATTCCTCTTGGAAAATATCGTCGAATTGTTTCTTAAGACATTGTTGACCCGTCACGAGTTAACCTGTGTTTGCACTTGCATTAGCCATTTCAATTTAGGAAACCCACGGCAACATAGAACATTCTAGAAGCAAAATATTGAAAGTTATAGATATGTCCAAAGTTTCATTTCAATTCATTAAGTATATATAATGTTTATTGGTGTTTATTTAGAATGTTCACTTCCACATTCAATACTGAAAAATTGCCGGTGACATAAGATAGATTCTGAGTAAAATTGCCAGTCAACAAGGTGTTAATTATTACGAAATTATTGACGAGTTCAAAGAATTACAGGTGATACAGCATTAGCAATATCGATCGTATAAAGTAATTCCTTTTCAGTTACGCAATGTGTACCACCTGTATCATTAATTGTTATCGATGTACTCGAGTTATTTAAAAAAGACCAGGCTCCAACCGATAATTTCCCTCTAGAGAAGAATCCAGCGAAAATGTCGAAACGATGAAGGTCTTGGCGATTAGCGGCTCGAGTCGAGATGATAAATGATTTTCCTGGGTCGCAAGAATAGTGTGGTCGATCGGTGGAATCCGTGTTCCGCGAGTTTCTCGATAAAACTCGGGAAGGCCAACAAAAACATTATCGAGCCGATCAGAATCGTATTCGCCCGATACACTCGAGCATTTCACCACCGACGAAACAGCAAAATACCGAGAAACACTATCGGCTAACTCTTTATCGAACGTTCCGGAGATAAGGCAAACCCTCTGTTGGTTCTTTGCAGCGTATGGTGTCTGTGTATGTAGATTCATACACATCCCTATTTAACACTAATAAGAAACCCGTCAATGGGTATCCATTTTTATAAACATTATTTGGTAAAAATGTATGTCAATTTCGATTAATACAATTGTAGAAAAATGTATCCTAATTCCCTGTCTTGAAAGAGTTCTAATTTCCAAGATCTATACAAATGAATCCCTATTGTTTTATCAACGATACAGTAAAGTGTACAATAAATGTTCGTAAGTACTGTATTAAATACTTATTATCGAACGCGAAAATTGTTGTGAAAGGGATATTAATGTGCATCACAGGAGAACGAGGTATGAAAAAAAGAATCTAGTGCAACATCAATTATCTTTTGATTTTCCTAACTTACATACTTAGCAATACAAACTAGCAAAATGTATTAACAGCAGAAAGTCTAGAATAAATCTGTTTGATGGAGCTGATATATTTATTTATCTTGGAATGTCAATCGATACTCAGAAAATTACACAACTTCCGCTGGACGAAGGTTATAAATATAAAATGTATAGAAAAGTGGAAGATGATATCCTATCTTTCCATCTTGAAGATTCTTAGAAGAAGCAAAGAGAAAGTTCGAAGTATTTAATATTCGAGACTTCGAAGCCTCCGCCTCATTTCAGACCGACTGTTTCTCAAAATAATAAGACTTCTAATACTACGAACATATAGTGCCTCAGACATCAGAGATATGCCCGCAACGAAAGATCCGTCATAAATGAACATCAATTTTGACGAAAAATAGCCGATTCCACAAATCATTCATCCTATCAGCTCTGTACTTCAAATCTATTACCATTCAAAAACTAAAAATTTCTTTAGCAACCATCCCTAATAGGCACTCTTTAAAGGTGGGCGACCGTCTAACTGTCGAACCAGTACCGAAACGACCCAAAATCCCTATTGTCCTTGACACAGCTGAGACACATCCCAGACTAACCAATTCCCGTCAGCAGACCTGACAGTGTTCAAGTCACGGTTCGTCTCGCCTGTTTCGCGTCGGGTACGTGCCTATTCAAGGATCAGATGTCGTAAATCAAACATTTCCGAAGGACCCGCGACACACTGCGAATCCGAGTCAACGGAAGTTTAGTGATCGAAGTCAGCGAGACGTCGCCCTGGCAGAGTTCAAAGCCAGCCCTTTCGCGCAGAAACCGACCGTTTCATCCAGGACACAGGCCCGTCCGAAAATAGGTGTTATTTGGACGACGACAGCTAGTGGGCAGAGTCCTCATTCTCGTCTTCGCTCGTGCGCCACCGCGCCGCGCCGCTCTCTTCCCAGACTGGGTCGGGAAACGGGGGACCTGGGTTGCGGCTAGAGTAGCTCTGCTACGTTTCAAATGTCCCGGGCACCTCGGGCGCATTTCTGTATAAACACGAACGGAAATACACACCGAGGATCCACACACCGTGGCCTCTCCGGGCTCCCATTCAGAGAGCGCGTGGTTAGTTTCATTCACAGCTACCCCCACCATCCACCCTCTCTTCCTCGCGCTACGAGCAACCACTACCTAACCGCCAGACACACGCGGCGGAGAACGTGGCTAAACAACCGGCGCGCTTAGATCATTCGGAATTGGATGGACACGCGGGGGTGCGCCGTCGCTGGATACGTCCGACTCGGACGGAAGTAACTGCGAAAACGGTAAACGTCCATCCGGCCAATTTCATTTCGATCGGGTCCACGTTCATTCAACTTGGACGACGTGACTAACCGTCAGCTAGGGGTGAAGGAGGATAATATATTATTTCGGTGATTGATTCTCAGTAAAACCCGACTCCTACCCAACGCCACTGTCGCTGGTGAATCGCAAACGCGTTTACCGAGTGTCTAAGTGTCCCGTGACGAAACGTATACCGTTTGTACTGTACTGACAAAAATCGAGTTAAAACAAACTTCAAAGGCCTGTTCGATACGGTTGTGCTCGCCATGGGAAAATAAAGCTACGGCGTGGACTGCAACTGAAAATATACTATTGTTGTTGGGAGGTTCTGGGGATAACGTCGGGTTGGTAACAATAGCGAGTGGGTCATCCTGCTGATTTAAGCGAGGGTGTACTGATTTAATGGTCTGGTTACTGTTTCACATTTGTGTTTGTGTTTTGTATATAGGTTTGTGAATCTTGTGGCTCCAGTGAATCGTTGCGATGGTGTTCAACGAACTTGTTCATTTCGTATTGGGTTTGATGTCTTTAATGGGAATAGGGATTATGAATCAGTCGCTTTAAACTCGCGTAAATGTAATGATACTAGATCAATTGATGATTAGGAGAAAGTTATGTGAGGTGACCGATAATTATACAATTAACGCGTTTAAATTTAGTATGCATATTTTTAATAAAATTGATATTTAGCTAATACAGGCATACTCTGTTAATCTCTCATTCCATGCCCACTTTCGAAGGGAATTTTTTAAACTTTACAGAGAATGCACTGATCTACATAAATGTTTATTGAACTCAGCAATCTCATAAGAAACAATATATGTGTTTCGTTTAACTTGTATTTCATAGAACTATTTGACTATGTTTGCACTAGAGATTAAGAATTTAGTTAAGAAATTGAGATTATTTGTTATAGAAAAACATGTAATTTAAATTCTAAGAAATAGAATATCATTTACATTTATTCATTTTTCATAAGTCTCAGTTTATTGTAAGACAACGGTTATTGTAAGAGGGTGTTGCAAAACGATTCAACACAAACCGCCGACAATTATTTTTCAGTTCGACTATCGTGCATCCGCGTTCATATCGGAGTAATTAAATCGACCCTTTGAGGCCAAACCCCGTAAAGCATCGACACCGGCCACCGTGTATACTTCCCGCGCGTCTGGTCTCGCACCAATGAGCGCCACTTCAAACGACCACAAAAGTAAACTGTATTCGAGGCTTTGGAAGTTCTCGCCAGTGTTGCGCGCGGTTTTCGTATCCGAGCTTTGAACTTTTTATTAAAAAAGAAAAGGAAAAATACGAGACGATCCCGATCGTATAACCGTCGCCCACCCCCGGAACTAGTTACTAAGAATAAGTGGATAACCGAGCGTCGAATGAATTATCGTTGGACAAATAAGCCCGGCGTGACGTTTAAAGGCTCGTGAAAATCGTGGTCGATGATTCGCCGCCGCTAATCGGCGAGCCTCGATTCCCCGCGTCGCGTCTTATTTAAATAGCAAATTTGAAGAGGCTCGGCTGCGGCAACGGACAAGTAATCGTTTATATAAATACGCGTTTAACGGTGAAGCACTTTACGCAATACTTCTTAACGAGTGCTTGCCTACATCGCGCTCAAGGTTCGAAATGGACGAATATAAACGCATGGTGTCCACCCAAATTCTATGTATATATAATACTACGAATTCCGCGCCGGCAAATCTCTCTTAGCCAAGTGTTTGTCGCAAATATTTGTAAATAACTATGTACGAACAGTTTCTTTTTCAATTTGGGACTCTTGATTTCCTAGGTTCAACTTCTTCAAAATTTTGCGAAGAAATATGCCAAGAATGTTTGTTCGGTACACTGGCTTGAGAATAAGACGCAAAAAGTCACGGTTATAGGCGAAGAATAAAATATTATATTGCGTGAACCTTCTGTTATTACCTACGTCATTATAACATGATTAAAAGCTATTTTGAGATATCGAGCTACGCAAAATCTGATGTCTGAATTATAGATTAGATAATCAATTTATAAATAGCGTACATAATCTACCATTTAAGATTATCTTTCACTTTAGGACGTTACAATCTTGTACAGAAATGGAATTCAGATAGTGAAGATATATAAAATGTCGAAAGTTTCTAAAGATATAGTAACTTTAACGTGAAAGTTCTCTTCATTCATGCGGAAAATCTTTGTGTATTGTTAGAATTTTTAACGAAAATAGTAAAAATGAACGACTATACATTTCTTTTTCAAGGTTGCAGGGAGTTAATGGTGTAGACAGAAACATGCATTATTCCTTGGAACTGGTATTATATGGTAAGCGAAACCAGCAAGGCGGCGAAGAAGGTTCCCCGCACGTTTTCGTAGAGCCATCGATTATCGTGTTTTCCACATTAGCATTGCTCACCGAACCTCGACGTCTAGACGCGAGCTTGTCGGATGTGCACTTCATTGAACCCCCCGGAACTCGTGTACGCTTGTCTTTCGTAAGCGTCGCGCAAGTACTGCGCGAAAAAAAGACAAACACGCGTCGAACGAGGTGGTTGGTTGGCACCGGGCCTTGTCCAAGCTGCACGTCTCTTGTCCTATAGACCTCGCGGTAAAATTACAGCTTCGTAAATTAATAAGAAACAGCGTTGGGTTCCCACCAACGTGGAAGATTAACTAACTAGATCAACGTTTATATTTGAAATCGACGAGAACTGGATTCATTCTCGCATTACATTAACGTTGTAACACTTTATCTATCGACGGTTATTTAATGTCCTTCTAAAATCGATGATTAGCAGCGAAAAATGACCAAATAGACCCTTCAACGGCAATTCCAATTATAATCTCGAATCAACGAGTTTCCATTGAACGGCATGATGCAACGATTGTTTTAGAGTTACCACTTAACCCTTCTACAGGCCTCGATTTATCCGTACATTCGAATCATTATTTAGTAAAGATAGAAGTCACGTAGAACAGTAACAACTTCCTTACACCGTTCACGAATTTAAAGTATTCTTAACAAAATCAGAACACAAATCGAAAACATTATACGAATAAAACGATGTTGAAAAAATGAAAACCTGATTAAGCCAAAAAAGACTCGAAGAACGTAGCAGGGTTAAAGAAGAGTGATTAAGCTTCTTCCAAACATGGTACAGATATTAAGAACCCTATTAATAAGAATCTAGGAACCTCAAGAACAAATTGCACTTCTGAAATCCAGCTTCTACATATTCTACATGAATGTACATACATTACTCCACATAAATATCAAAAACACTCATTCCACCCTCTTACAGACTACCCAAAATCCGTAACAAAGTTATTAAACCGAACAGTAACGGACAATCTCCGGAGCCAATTAAAACCGGAACATGCACACAAATGAAGCGCAACAGGAAAGCGGTCATCATGTCCGCTGACGCGTAACATTTTGCGATATAAAATAAATTCGGGATAGCGGCGATGATCGTAAGGAGCAACCATGGCGGGACAGGTTCCAGTAATAAATCGCGGTCGCGCGAGGAAGCCGTGGCGTGCAATCAAGGGAACGACGCGGCCGCAATCCGGCACGCCTGCACGTACCGCGTGTACGCGAACGGAACGAGGACCCGCCGAAATTACAGCTATTATCGCGATAAAGGTGAGAACCCCGGTCGCTGTTTGCTTAACCCGATCGAGGATCGGCGGAGAGGTCGTGCGCGCGATCATTCTCCTGCGTTTAACATCCTCCGAGGATCGCGGACGTTAAAGAGGAAGAGATAGAAGCGGCCAGGTCAAAGGGTATAAAAAAAAAGGAAAACAGGGAAATAAGAACGCACGAAATCTGGCCGCTCACCCCAAAAATGGGCGTGGCTTGACGTTTAAACCACGAGTTAACGGGGCGTGTCCCAGCGAAACGGTAAGACTACGATTTACACTCTCACGTTTCACAGCTCCTCCATCTACCACTTACGATCCCCCTCGATCGACCCCCCCCCCCCTCTCTCTCTCTCTCTCTCTCTCTCTCTCTCTCTCTCTCTCCACAGAGTGAATTTATTGTTTCCACCCGTCGATATTAACGAATCGATCGGTGATCGTCGGACTTCACAAGCGTTCCCTCCGTACGGTCGCACGTGCACTGAACTTTGCTGCGTACGATTGTTTGTTTCCTTGTGCCACAGCGGGATGCAGTTTGGCTCGTTGCTTTATGCGCACAGGGATCGCCGGGTGAAATTTCGCGATATTAATCGCCCTTCGGCTTCGGCTATCTGCTTTCAGGGTGTTTTTAACCCCTTGACGTATTATTTTCTTTTGCCATTAAGCTCGTGTGAGTTTTTATTATTAATAGTTTGCAAGACACGTAAAGAAATGTTATATTTCATTGTAAGTAACAATTTACTTTGCAGATAGTAAATTAATAATAGGAAGTTAATTTAGAACAACGTTGATTTTTAATTAATTAATCTAGACATCTTTATCGCGAATCCCACTTGTCATTGTATGGTAAGGAGTAATCCTGTATGTACTTCGTAACGTTGAAGGGAAAAGTTTATTTTAGATTAAATCGAAAAATGATTGTATTAAGTTGTTTGGTGAAATTCTTTCGGTTGATTAACACGTTGTATTTTGCACGATTTCATAGAGCAAAATACTCAAAATGAACAAAATGTAGTATTAAATCATTCGATTGAATTGCATTACCATTATTGCACGTTTATTTACCTGAATGTCACCGCATTAGGTAGTATTATTTATAATATAGAAATATTTTCAAATAATCATTGTTTGATTGAGTGAACTATAGTAATTCGATTTGGTTGAGGATCACCAGTGACCCTGATTGCATTCAATGTATTAGAGATTTGGCATCATAACTTTTAAGTCGTACTATTATTTTATTGCAAATGTAATTAAATATTTCGGTTTCACATTAGTTTTCCTTTTGTAATCGTTTTCAAGCAATTTGGGAGGTCCGATCATCGGTGACCCATGGCATTCAACGTATGAATGTATATTAAACTCGATATATTTTGCTTTATACTATGTTACTGAATTATGAATTATCCATTCTTATGTATTACCTTCCTTTATAAAGTTTCTGGCAAACCTGTTACTTAGATAATAGTAATATTTTTATTACAATAGTAGATATTTCAAAATACTAGTGAAAGGTAGAGTGTTACGCTACAATAAAAGAAAATCACAGGGTAACGAGTCAAAACATTAAACTAAGGGTGAACAAGTAGAGAAGAAATCTTTTAAAAAATTGAAGGACAGGAAGAGAAATTTTAGAAAATTGTCGTTGAAATTTCAGAATCAATGAAAGATAGATGTTCAAATAAATTTTCAGTGAATATCGTGATATTTACAAGCAGGTCGCGACCGAGTCGAATGTACCGAAAGAATTAGCGACAAGTCGCTCGAAAGCTGTTCCTTATTTGAACATAAGTCTCTCATTAGAATTTGCTTCTGTGAAATACACTTGTACAGAGTAATATTCAAATCACAGGTATAAAACGATCTCCATAAACGTAATACCTGTTCTCTGCGCAGGCATGCGCGAGCATGAACCGTGCTAATCTGGTCCCGAGATTGCCATTAAACGTATTCAAGAATCTGTTCCATCGAATTCCGTTCGCGGCTAAATCATAGAGCGTTAACGTGTCCCGTGCGTACTCCACGCGGCGTTTCGCAAGAGCGCAACGATTGAATACCTTTGGATACATTTAAAGTACTTACAGACTGCTAACGTCACTCTTATCGTATATGTTAATTCATGGTAATTTTGCTGTGTGGCGGCATCGTAAGTGGAGTAATGGTTAATCAACAAAGCGTCACGCGAGTGTTTGTACTTCGTGAAACTTATATTCGTAAATAATCGCGGAAAACGTTCGTTTCGCTGGAAAATGAGTAAAAACCAAATTCTTACGACTTCAACTATGATACCCAGAGCACGATAAAATCGAAACTGAAACGCTTTTTCCTTCGGTAAAGTAAATTTTCATAATCTATAAGGCGATCGAAAGATTCTTAGGAAACAGTATCGAGATTTATAGGTATCACTTTTGAATACTTTGTTGTTAATCTGATTATGGAAAGATTCAAAGATGATTTGTGAATGGATAATTCGTATTCAAATAATTTTTTAGTGTCTTATATATAAAAATAAAATTTTGTGTTTCAGATTTGACTAAACTATATTGCTAAGGTATAAAAATACGAACTTCTTACTCGAAACGGAATCACTTAAACATTTCAATAATTCAAACCGGAACACTAACTGCCGAGTCACCGAGATTACGACAATGTAAAATATAGAAGTTGAATCAAAACGATGATGTCCCATTTATGTCCCAGTTCGTGTTTTCCTACAAATATTCGAAAATGTTTTATAACGCAATATAAAGAACGATGTTTTATGGGAAGGTGTAACAGAGCAGAGCAGAAGTTCGCCGAAATTTGAAAACCAGAGTCAACGAACGGACGTCCATCAAGCATTCGCGGCGTGAGCAGAATTTTTATTTCGTGCCCGTGCATACGAACGAATTTGTTCGGAGCTACTCAAATTTTATGAAACGTAATTTGCGATGCGTAAAGATTATGGCTCATTTACGATAAAACGGATAAGATGATAAGATTTATAGTTTTGCACATGGTATTATACACTTGGTAATCATTCTATACGGGACGCAAATATATTTAACAAATCGATGGCACGTTTTATGGTTCATCTTTAAGAGTATTATATTTGAAACTAAATAGAATTCGATACAGTTTATGGTTTTACATAGATGTTTAGAATAAAAATTTTAACTCATTTTTAAAATTAATATCTGAAACCGAATTCTCTACTATCGTGATTTCCGACTTGAAATCGAATCTCTTGATTTGTGATTTGAAATTTCAAATTAAATTTTTGTAATTCGAGTTTCTCAATTTCAAATCGAACCTTTCTATTTGAATTTTTCGATTTGACATCGGATCTGTTAATTTAAATACTTTACAATTTGAAATCAAATCTTTTAATTCGAGATTTCCAATTTAAAATCGGATCATCCAATTCGAGATTTTCAACTTGAAATAGAATCTTTTGAGTTTACCGATTTAAAAACGAATTCTCCAGTCTCCATCAAAATCGTGCAAGGAGCAACGAAAAAAATAACAATAGCGGATACTCACCAGAACAATTGCCGCACGAATTTCGGTAGATATCATTCGTTGAGAATCTCGCCACGGAGTAGCACAGACGTTATCCTTAACACAGGCACGACGAACTCGAACTCCTCGACTTCCTCGCCCCTTTATCAACTCTTCACTGAACAATTCGCACCATTAATACACGGCAATCGATGCGATCCCGGTAGGCACAAGGTCGTTGGTTCGTCGATAGCAGGCGGTGCTCGCCGGGACGCCAGTCGATTTCGTAATACCCGAACAGCCTCGGTCGATTGACAGCCGCACAGGCCTCACGATCCTCAAAATCCCAACTAATTGCACTCTCGACACGTGTCTGTTCACTTTCGAGATCTAGGTAAACGAGGACCCCGCGCTGAAACGCCAGCTAACGGTACCCGATGTTTCCTATTTTCACTGACGTCCGCGCGACAGTGTCGCACGAGCGTTCCCCCAACAATCAGCAGGAAGGATAAGTCCCCAACAATATTTCTAAACGTGTCCCGCTTCACAATGCGTCCGGAGTGCTTCAACCGAGCACAGAAAATTTCCAAACAGTCCCACCTCTATTATCTCAACTTCTGCACCCAATATTCCCACAAGAACTCAAACTACCTCTTCAACCAGATCGATCTTCCCCTTCAACATCTTCGATCCTCTAATCGTTCAGAGCTCATCACTCATCCTTCCCCCAAGTATCATCCAACGGCAACAAACTCCTTAATCCCTTAACGCAATGCAATCAAACGTGTTCAGCATCTGCAGCTGCGAAACTTCATTTAGTCCAGTTGCCCAGAAACAACCGAACATTTCGAGAAACTCTGGTCCGAAGCTCTCGCGTCGGGGCACGAGTCGATCACGAAACGGCGTTCCCCGAAAACCTGCAGCGTGCGGGAAGGAAACGACGGTGGGACTCGCGAACAAACCCCAGTCACACATGCGTGCACCTTGCTCGCCTGCGGAACGATTCTCGCGGATGTGTCACGTAGATGAAGAACGCGCGTGTCCCGCGGTGGACGTCGAACGAATTTCACGAATGAACGCCGCCTGGAGCGATCTACCGGGATCGTTCCTTTAACAACGCGTGGAAGACAGGGCGAGACAAGCAGCGAACGCCGGGGAAAGGGGAATAAGAAAGCGCGCCGCAGCAAAGCGTGGAAAGAATATGAAGAGCGAGGGGGGCGGGCGTATCGACGGACGCCGGGCTATCCGTAAGCGTGAACGTGCGACCGGTGCCCGCTTCTCAGTGGCCATTGCTCCGCGGAGGCGCGAGACGCATAATTTGTGCGCATTACTGCCAAGATATATACATATATATATATATTGAGGAGGTGGGAGGGGGTACGTTAACTACGTGCGCGCGTTGTTGCTTCCTTCCGATCCTAGCTCCTGCTCATTTCCACCCCGAGCAGCACCACCCTTTGTACCGGAATTCGCCGTGAAAGCTGGCACGCGGAGGATCTTCTGTAATTTTCTCTCCGGGGTCGATCGCAATCTCGGATCTCGGCCGTTATCTGTCCGCCGCGCCGAGAACGCCGCGCGCTGATAATAACGATTGTTTTATACGTCTGAGCCGGCGACCGGACGGCTCATTCGCGCGACGCGGGGGGATGATCGATCGATCAGATTACGGAACGGTCTCTCCGAACGTTGTCATCCGCAATGTTCAGATTCCCTGGGTTCTCTCGGGAATTCTCTTGGGAATTCTCTCCCTTCTACCGAAAAAACTGAAGCCCCCTGTTTCTCTTTTCCGATTTTCGATTGAAATTTCGCTATGGATTTCTCTGAAGTCTAATGTGATTTATTGCGACTCTTCTTCGTGAAAATGGGTGTGCCTTTGCGGAGACGTGTCCGGATTAAGAGGATTTCGATGTTGTATGTGTATCTTCGTGAACGATAGAATAATCGGTCTTCTCTGTTATGTAACGCGTCAAGCGTTTCGGTCACCCGGATTTAATTGCGCGATACGTTACACCTTCGCGTCGGAAAATAGGAGTCGCGGCCTGGCGCCGGTGCTGTCGATCCTTTTCACTTCCTTCTACGTGGAACCGACGGTTGTAATTTGCAATGAATGTCGCACGCCCGTTTCACGTAACCATTCCAGACAATTTTCTCGTTACTGGCCGCTGCGATACGCGGTCTCTGTTAGCGGAACGCCTGTAAGAATGGACGGCTACGATTCCGTCTTTCCGAGCGGCTACCTCTCGCACGTGGAAAAATTTCCAATTTCCGATCGTCCAAGGCGACACGTGTCCGAGATAACGAGAAACTCGTGAAAAGATGAGAAAAAAACGTGAAACGAATCGGTCAAACGGCGCGGTTCTCTTCGAACCGTTCACACAACAGAAGGAATTACGTTTATCGGATCGATACAGATCGCGATACACATGCCTCGATAACGGTGTTTATCTCGTTTATCTTCTGGAACTCGGTTCAGCAACGTTAAAGTTCATCGACGGGGAGCTCCCGTAAAGTTCACAGTCGGCGGAAAGGAAAAAAACTGTGTCACAGACCGCACTGATCCTTTGATTTTCATCGTTCACTGGATGAGATCCGATCGGACCGTGTTGCGTCTTCGAAATTCAAGCTTCGTGAACGTGCAACACTGAACATCTCCTCGAGGCTTCCTCACTAGACGTTCGGACGCTGAATTTTTCGACGAAACAGTCGCTGGGATGAGTGGATTGCACAAAGGTTCGCGAAAAAATCGAGGACCGATTGTTTCGGCGGTTATCGGCCGGCACGGATCGAGACGCGCGACGTCAGCGACGCGGATGATCGTCAGGAACGAACGAAACGGATCGTGCGTATCGTCCCCGCTAGGCCGGGGCCGGCGCTCGCGCGGAAATCAAGAGTAACACTGACTCGGCCGTCGAGTTGTGGAGCGATAGGTGGACCGCACGTACGAGTTGGTCCTCCCGCATGCGAACCGCTGCCGCGGCAAGTTCGGGGTGCGTGTGCGGTAGTGACGCGTGCCACCGTTGTCGCCGCGAGATCGCAACTCGAGAATGCAAGGATAACGAAACTGGCAACTGGTATTCAGCGTATTCGACTCGTGTCCCGATGAATACCTCCCCAATATCTTTAGTCACCCTCTGGGAAAGTCCCTGGGATCGACTATGTTCTGACACTCTGTGGCGCGAAAATTTCGTTCCGCCTGACGCAGCTTCACAGACGTTGCTGTCACAGATAAATCTTTCTCTCGTGCGGCTCGAGGACCCTTGGCAACCAAACAAAATAACGATCTTTACTAACGTATCGACGAAGAACAGTAGCAGCGAAGCGTCAGAGACTCTTCCGCGAGTAGTGTCCTTTATCTTCCCGGTGACGCTCGCGTCGAGGAGCACGGCGATCGTTCCCGCGTACGGATCCCCCGATCGTTGATCAACGACCGCGCGTCTCCGTTTATCGTTCCGTTCTCTTCGAGGTGCTAGCGCGGGATTTACGATCGCTTCGAGGTTTCGCGCAGGGTCGGTTGTCAGTTTTGGAGTAGTGTCGACGAGGATGTCGAGGCGACGCATGGCCATACGGAACACCGTGGGGGCCGAAGATCGCCGCGGACTGCTCCGGCCGAGAGCGACAAGGCTTCTCCGCAACGGCGGAACCGTGTGTGCCGGTGCCGGTGCTGGTGCTGGTGCTGGTGCTGGTGCTGCTGCCGGCGGCTGCTTCTCGGTGCGAACGCCGTTGCTGCCGTGCTGCTGCCTCCACACCACCACGCAGAACCCTAATTCCTGCGTAACGCACGCCCCCACTCTCCCTCGAACGTCCCCCACCAGCACACTTCTACCCGACATCCCCAATACACGGAGATCCGTCACGCGATCCTTGAATTTTAGAAAAGTTCGTTTGGACCTCCTTCCTTTTCGGAGTATCTCCCTTCGTGGCGTGTTCCGTTACCTACCGGTAATACAGTTTTTATTTGGAACAACGATGCTGGTTACCATCATGGCGACGGCAAGAAGCCGTGATGCTAATGGCAGCCATCGCTATCATCGTGTTTGGATTTTACTGTGAATTAAACGAGCACGCGAGAACTTAGCTAGTTTAGACGCGGCTGTCGCGAAGATTTATATTTTCTCACTGCCACAGATTTTATTCGGTGCACTGATTTTATATGGTTCCCGTCATGGTTTGGTTACACTCTAATGAGATGTGAATTTGTTGTTCGCAAAGACGGCGGAGTTCGCGCATGGAATTTTTGTTTCCATACGTTCGTTGAAAGGAACTGTTCTCCGATCGAGCGTTACGTGTCCCTCGCACGGAACCAGAGTTCGACGGGTTCTGTTCGAGATCCACCTGGAATGATGCATAACGCGGGGTCCATGCATAAAACATCCCCACTTCTCGGTGCGAAGCGACGTCAGACCAATCTCCGGCCACGCGAACAGGCTTAAACTACTTATTTCTTCGCAAGCCGCTTATCTCAATCTTGGAACCGATCGCGGGGTTCGATGCACCGGCCACGGAGATACTGGTCGCCCGACAGAGAGCGCCGCTCTAAAAATAAACGGGAAAAATTTTATCGTAGAGTCACGCGAATTACAGGATTCCTCCGGATTACGGCGGAATTATCCGTGACTTCGTTTCCACGACGATCGTCCCCCTTTAAGGGGCTGACCCGTTTTACGCGACCAGTTTTTTTTAGAGACTTCAACTTCAACGAAGTTTTTAGGTTAAACAGAACTTCACCGATTCTAAAAACGACTCAACTATTCTTTTTTTAATCGGAGGCTTATCGTCGCAATGACTGCTAGGTTATTAATAACTGTAGGTAGTAAGTCGCTCTGGTTAGTTTCCTATAGAGATTTGTTGCTTAAAATAATGCTGACTTTTTTGACAGAATTAGAATGCCTGACTTGGTTTCGGCTTGTTTCAATTTTTCCGCAAAATAGCATCAGCTGTTCGACAGTTAAGGGGACGACTATTTTATTTGAATACGAGACAATTCTTTGTAGGAAACATTAACGATCGAAACCTCGATTTATCGGGCCCTTAACTACCGATACTCTCATCGAAACCTGTATTCATCATCTTTATCCTCCGAGTATCACCCTGTCGTTGTCACCGAAATTTGTATTTATCACCGTAATTCATTACGCGACAACTATAATGCGCGCAATTAAGAGGGAGACGTGATTAATTTTTGCAAATCGCGGGTGTCCGAGTGACACCCGGTCGTTGGGCGAGCGGAGAGATTTAACGACGGACGGACGTCGGTGCAGGGATCGGACAGTAAAGAGTAACAAAATGAGCCATAAAATATGACGAACCTCCGAGGCCTCTCTACCACCTTTATGCACGGCGCAATTCATCTCAGCGAGTATTATAGGGTCCTTATCTCATCTTTCGAACCCGTTTAAGACCCGTTTCGGCACCTGAGTTCTCCCGATTGCATCCGCTTCAATTATCCGCGGTCTTGTTCCGAGAATGGCTGCGCATCCACCTTAGAATTTACGCTACCTGTAAATTTCATTCTTTCACGGTAAACCGCGCCGCGGAGGTTCGGGCCGCGGAACTGGGTAGAAACCGTGTTATCTCGCGGAAGATTTAACACCGATATAAAGCGAGAAATGAGACACTTTCAGCCGGCACTTACATCAGGATTAGACTTCGGTCAGAGTAGTTCTTCCGATCCGGCCAATCTTTCCAGATAAAGCTCTTAAAGATTGATCCAGCTGGATTTATGGCGTAAGATTATGATTTTTCCTGCGTTTAAGTACCATTCTGTAACGACGTCCAGTTACTGCATCAATGTTGTTACACGTAATGCACCGCCGACCTACGCTTTTTAAGTCGAGAAAAATCCTAGGCGTGAAATGAGCGTTCTAGTTGTAGCTTCAACTTGTCAGACTTCAGATTTATGGTTGGATAAGTTCCGTATTTTTCTTGGGTATATCGGAGACACGTGTATGTGATTTTTGGTGAGATTTATACACTTATTCAAGATTAATGGATCGTTCTTTCTTCGTTATGAATAACGAAGTAGTAACTGCTGAAGTGAAACTTATGAGATATTATAGTAAGTTGGAATGAATGCCTCCTAGAGACATCAATTGGAATATTTAGGGACATACAGACGGACCCGATGAAAATATTAATACTAGAAGATTTCTGACGTTTTTTGGATTTCCAACGGTTTGTGTGATTCAGAGACAAATTAATTCATTAAATTAGAATGAATCGATTAAAAATTTGGTAAATTTAGAAACAAAAATTACAAGCTTAAAAATTGTCGACGACCTGAAGAGTTGCCAGAAATATTAATAAACATGTGGAACAATATTGTAAGAAATGACTGTAATAAAATATGAATCTGATTAAACTTCGCTACAGATATTCCCGATATCCTAATAAATTGCTATTTGTCTTGTGTCTATTCTTATTTCGAAGTATCATTAACCTCCTGACTCTCCGTATCATAAATATTACGTACCTTTTGCTACAAATACCTAACACATTGAAATTTAATATCTTCCAAGAGAATTCCTTTTAATTATTTTTCTGATCGTTATTTCGTTACGAATAACGATTTCCAACATCTTTTTCGTGCAAAATTCGTAGTGACAATTTCAAATGTAATTTATCAAACATAAATATTACTCAATTAGTTTGAATTGAAATTAGATGTTATTCTTCTGTTATCAATCATTATACTTCGGAGTAAACGTGGCTTTAGAACATGCCTCTCAAATTCTTCTCTCCTTTTCAATGAACTATTAATGAGAATGTAGTTGAATCGATCGTAATTGAGAAAGAAATTGCAGGACAAGAGGTTAAGGATGTTTCCCGACGAAGATCGCCTGCAATAATTGACTACAACCTTGATAGACCATCGGCGAACACTGCTACGATGAGAATGCGCTATTCCCGGTTCGCGAATGGCCACGATAAAGAAGGAAGTTACAAGCGTGCAGATCGATGGGCTATCTGAAAGTCAGATCGGCCGGCGGCCGATCCCGATGAAAGTGTACGTAAACATAGCGGCGTGCAACGAGCATCGCAAGATAATCGGGTCGAAGTGAAACGATACGGCTTATAAATAAATGGTGCCATTGTTCGAGGCAATTATTGAACTCATTTTACATTTGCACGCGATCGCCTGACGCCGCAGTGTCGGTTCGCGATACATTGACACCGCGCTTGATATGCATGGAGTCATTCGTTAGTAATCTAATCGATTCACCTGACAAAGAATAAAGAAAAAAAAACAAGTAATTTGGGTACTTACACACTGTAAGGACTATCTTTGTTTTTAAGAAATAAAATATTAACACGTTGAATGTCATGGGGGTCACCGGTGACCCCCAACCAAATCAAATTACTATAGCTCACTCAATTAAATGATGACTATTTGAAAACATTTCTATATTATAAATAATGTTACCTAATATGGTAACATACAGCTAAATCAACGTGCAATAATACTAATGCAATTCAATCAAATGATTTAGTATTATATTTTCTCCATTTTGTATATTTTACTCTATGAAATCGTGCGGCATTCGACATGTTAATAATAACAGTAATGATAATGATGATATTAATAATAAGAATAAGGTAGATAAAGTGTTAAACGTGTGAGGCTTTATGAAACTATCGAACAACTGAATGACAGCGGATTCCTGAAACTTTTGCAGCAATCTATTGTAACAGAGACTCGCGTAAAACGAGTGCCGCGTAAACGGAGAGGCATGTGTATTTAGACAGAAATGACATGTTACATGCGAATCAAGCGGTATTCCGTGATTGCGGGCGTAAAATCAACGTTCTTACAATGCGTCCCGTAATGAAGGACATGCGTTTCGCGGCCGCCAGGATTGGAAATCCATTATAAATTCGATGCACGAAACCGTCGGCACGCTTCGCACCTCAATCACTGTAAGTCGATAATAATCTGGTGATTCCGCACGCAAACGCGATATCAAACTTATATCTCGAACGTGCGTGAGCTACTAAACACACGAAACTTATTGGCGGCGCGTCTGTTAATATTCCCCGGCAAAGTGTAATTACACGCGCTGGTTGCTCGAAATTGCTCGTATCGATATCACACCGGTAGATCTATGGAAATCTAGTCGATGAGAATATTGTATTCATACGTGATCGTTCGTAAAGAACATTAAGCCAATGAATACCAAATGTTCTGTGAAATATGTTATTATCAATTTTCCTTCGATATTGTATACTGTATTCTATAAATGCTACACGCTTGACAAATTGAATGTATAAATATTCCGTTGTTTTTCAAACACTTTATAAATCGCTTTATTAATCGTACACATGTAGGTGTGTGTGTAGATACGTTGTGCAGATACTGTGTCTGTCAGAGTGCTTTCATAAGCTTCTTTTATTTCATATTTGTTACACGCGTTACTGAGATATTCATTTCTGTATTAACAAAATGCGAACCAATTCATTTAATTTACCGACATTGTAATCCTTGTACATTCTTCTAATTATTATTTAAATTATTATGCACTCCAGAAGCGATTCTCAGTCGCCACTTCACTCGATATATCAGAATTATAAAGTCTTATACACAATATTAAGCTTTGTATAGAGCATCGATGTGCGACGTATCGAAACAAAATAACTTAGTTTACGTACGCTTTCTCATTGATTTCAAGACACATTGTCTGTATCTCATCGGAAAATGTTGAATACGGTCAACCCTAGTATAACACGGTTTCTTTAAAATCTACGTTTCAGCCATTCTTAATTGCAGTATTTTATGTCATTGACTAACATTCTGTACAATTAAGGAGATACACACTGAAGTTGTACTGTAGTCTGTATCGTAATTATAATAGAAATTCAACCTTGTCACCATTAAAATCCATATTCGAATAATCATCACGGTTTAAACAACACGGAACCAATTATTCATGTTGTTCGAATGTTGATAGTATTTCTAGTAAAAAATCTTTCGAGTGCAAAGCGTTAATCGAGTGCAAAGCGGATTTGAAAAATCTAAATGTCACTTACCTTTTTAAAAATATAAATCAAATGTTACCTTTCTATTAACAATCGTTAACCTTTGAAGTAAACATGGACATAGAATAAACATACAAAATTTATTTTTTCCTAATCAATTACTAACAATAAAATAGTTGTACCGATCATAGTTATGAAGTAGGGCAAGGGATTAAACCTGTTATTTTTATCTATCTTATAAACCCATAGAATAAAATGCTTTACAGAAATTTTTTTTTATTTCAATCAAATTCTAATTAAATTTCTTCTTATCTTATTCAAGTTTATTGTTTAAATGAGACTAGCACAAGAATCACCACCCAGTATGCTGGTACATGTGCCTTCGGCAGTAATTCCGCGCCAAAACGACAAGTAATTCAAGTACTCTGGTAGTTAAAGGCAGGCCTTTAACGCACGACGAAACGCGCGATTGATCGAGCGACGATATTAATTATTGCCGACCGGAGCTAAGAAATATGTGAACGCGTTCGCGGTGTAAATTAACGCGTCGGGGTCGCCGCAAAACACGATGTGCCGCGCCTCCCACTGCTGTGTAGGCCGCAAATTAAAATCAGAGATGATCACCTTTCGATGGACGGTTTCGCTTACATCGCGACTGTCGATCGCTCTCGGCGAGAAAGAAATATATGCAAATATCATAATCGCGGTTACCTGATCTCATCTACAGATAAAAAGCAACTGTATCGATTTCCTTGAATACATTTTCATTTGAAACCTGTATTAATGTACTGTTCTGTTCATTCTACAAAATTTCACGGAGAAATAAGTGTCTTAAACAATGAATGATTTACTGCTTCGCGCTTGTCTAATAAAATTTTCTTTTTCTTGCGTCTGCTGAATGCCTCATGAATCATAACGCAATTGACCGACAAGTAACCATAACAATCGTTCAATATTTATAGTTTATTTTAAAGTATTTGGGGGACTGATTATAACGACAGACCCTAGATAAGTTACTTTCCTTGAAGTATTCGTTTAAATGGATGAAACGAATATGAAATAATTACTTTAAACACATTTCCAGGATACACTGTATCTTGAATTATGGGACAATATTCAAGTTACTGGAAAATTAAAATCTCAAACTTATGCTTTTCTGTCCGTAAAAATAAGCCAACTCATAGACTAACACCTTCTTTTCTATATCATAGATTCGTAGCGAAAATTTCGAATAAGATTTAATAAGTATAAGTATCACCCAATTCTTTCAAGTCCATACTAAATGTTATTTATCTGTTATCGATTGTAGTTCTTCAGAATAAACGTAAACTTCTAATGAATTTCAATGAATTATTATCGATTAACAATAAAGTAATTTTGTCGAAAAAATTAATTTGAGAAAATACGTAATATTCCTGAGGGTGCTTACTCCGAAGTCTCCAGTCACGACGATTTCCTCTGTTCCCACTGAAAACGATGGTGAGAGACAAGACTAATTCGCGAAACGGTGTCGGAGGCATTCTAGTGCCCTGGCTCCAAGGAAGAGTCACGCCCTCCTTGTTACCCAGGGCTTCTCCCCTTTTTGCGATAATATCTCGACAAATACCGACCCGGGGAACCCTTTAGCTTCGACCAGGCTGCCGCCTGCACGCGTAATGCCCTAAAATTAAACAGCCCACGGCGCCAGGAGCGATCGAATCAGACTTTACAAAAAGTATTCATTTCACGTTTCCTTTTTTGGAACTCAGCGTTGACACTTGGCAATAAGCCTCGATCTTCAAGAGAAATAGAGCATGATGAATAATAAATAATAGGAATAAGACTATACGATAATTATGGTTCAGCTTTTTAAGGACGAAAGTCATTTTGCCGATATCAAACTTTCATGTCCAGAATACAAACAAATAATTTAATTATTCGAATAATAAGAAATTAGTGCATAGCTTTCTTTTTTTCTTGCTTTTAGAAGTTCAGTATACATTTCCAATTCCTTTACTGAAGATTTCGAAATCCTTTGCCGCACCCCTGATTTCACCTGTTTAATATTTTATTTAGCAGATTCGAATAATATCGCGACTGTAATGATCGTCATCGAACGAAATGGTGGTTGCTAATGCGCTAATACCCGGTCTTTCAACGTTAAACTGCGGGAGAGATATTTTTCCAGCATGTAATGTGTTAAGATCAAGTAAATGCATGAATGGCGACATTTTCTTGTATTACAATCACTTGGATAGATCTTGCTGTTCAACAACAAATGCGACGCCAGGTTTACGGTGTCACGCACTTTCTGACGATCTGTTCTCCTGCCACAAGCCGATGCGCAACTCGTTTCGCCTGTCGGTTTCAATAGCGGTGCATCTAAAACGTGTCGGATGAAAATAGATACGGCAATGTAGACGAGACATTTTGCGCTCTCCTGTCTGACCGTGACGACGAATTCCGTTTTGCTGTTCCGAGTAGAGTATCGTTCACTATGGAATGCGAATTCCACCTGACTTTCGAAATGATCAGCGGCAGACTGATATAAAACCGACACCCCAATTAACACATGTTAAATTGGTAACGTAGTCTTACGACATTTTTTATTTTTCTTGAAAGAATCTTGGTAACGATATCATACGACATTTTTTATATTTTTTTTAGAAGTATCTTGGTAATGTAATCCTACGAGATTTTTAATTTTTTTTTTTAAAGAATCTTGGTAACTTATTTAGAAATTTTGTATTTTTTACAAGAATGCCAGTCTCTTAACACGCTGACTGCCATTGAGATCACTGACGCAACGTGACGACCAGCGCACTACATATGAGGTATTTGCCTCCCAAACTTGGTAAAAACATTTTCCGTACAAAATCGTGTGTATAAGGTTTCTTTAGTAGAATTTGGTATTGCTTTCAGTATCGTTGTAAAAAGCAAAGTCTACTCTTTAATATAGAACAAAAATTTAACAGGCATATACCCTATAGTGCGGCGATTCCGAATTGCTTGAAAACGATTATAACATATTAAGATGACCGATGTCGAATAAAAATATTTAATATCGTAAATAACTAAAAGGTAGTATAACATAAGAATTAAAGTACTAAATAATTAATCATCGTTTCCATTTAATTTTGTTACCAAAGTATACGCGATGTTTTGCTTAAGATTCTCGTGGCTGTTAAAGTATTAATGATGAATTTTTTGAAAGTGTTAAATATTTTCTTAAGAACTATGTCTCATAAAAATTTCATCAAAAGCGACGTGTGCTGGTTGGAAAAGTTCCCTTGTAAGCATTGACAACACAGTTCTACCATATATTTTTTTTATACTTGCATACATTTTAATAGCAAACACTTGCGGCGTTCAGCTATACACTTTGGAAAATGATATGAGAATGTGTTAACTGTACTTCTAGTTGAATACTCGATCTCACTTTCATACAATGTATGTCAACATTGTAAAGCCTCCGTTTTACGATGAGTTTCTCAACACTCGACTCCTTCAAAATTAGTCCGCGAAAAATGTAAATCTCTCGAAACGAATGGTCTAGTACCGAACGAAATAGATACTCGTTTCACCGATGTTTCCAGTCCACTTGAACCAGAGTTTAGTATGTTCGGTGAGTTTAGTATATCGTTACTAAATTGCACCAGCGCCGGCAACACGTAACTCATCGGGTCGTTATTTTCGCTAAATAAGTGAAAGTTTATTTCGATCGTATATTTTACAATTACCGGTTACCCAGTCGCGTAAGCTGGGGAACGACGAGCCGAGGTGCAATAATTAATTAGTCAACTGATGTATGTTGATTACGAGTAAACCCTGAGCGTTTCGCCGGCAGATTTACATGCACGGAGAAGGCAAACTTCCAACGCGGTTGGTGTAGAAAATCTTCGCGGTTCATGGACACCCATTTAATGGCACGTTAGCGGGAACGGTGACAGACTATTAGCCGAGCCGTCTGCCATTAGGTTGTCACGCATGAGCAGACGCATTTTTTTAGTAACACTTCATGTTGCACGAACCTTATTGGGTTCGGTCCAAACACGGTTAATAAAAAGAAATCGTGGATCATTATTAGAAGTAACTTTTCCAGTTCAATTTTAGAAAACCATTCTCAGCTGCTATCTTTTGAAAAGCTTTTCTATTCGTTTTAGTTAGTAACGCATAAGAAGTTATGTCAAATTGAAACTCAAATTTCTTGATTTCACTCAAGACATTTGTATTTCAACATTTAAACAACATTTTGGGAAAATATTTCCATGAAGTTTCATTCTACATTTAATTATAAACAGATGTACAGCTTTCTTCTGTTGAAGGAGCTACTTTTTACAAAATAATGCTTTAAGTTCGAAAAGTCTTCTCCTTTCGCGAGGACCACTTTTCAAATCCATAAAATTTAACACCTTACACCATGATAGGTGACTCGCAATTTCCATTTGTTTTGGAACACTGAAACTATGAAGTTTGGTATTTGATATTAAACCGTGTATAATGCATCGGTATGTAAAGTATTGAAAGAATGTCGTCTATATTTTATCGGAAAATATCGAATATTCCTAGTGAAAACCCTCCCAGAACAATGGGTTAAATTTTCCGACACGACCGCTTTAAAAAACTTAAGTGCCTATACGCATTTCCACTGAAAGTTCACGCAGCTGTTTCCGCGAACAGTTGTCAACGCAAGACGAATGCACCAATCAATGAAATCCACCGTTCCGAGCTGAGCAGCCTAATAGCCTATCATTGAACCGACTGAAAATTTACACCTAAGGCCTTTCAGATAACATCGCCGACGCACTGTCGTCGCCTCGATACCTGAATGCAACCGTTTCTTCCTTTCCCGTGGGACTGCCGCCGATAGAAAGGTTTTCGGCTTCGAATTTATAGCGCGAACCTCCTCCATTCTTATGTCGCGCGAGGAAAGCCCGATAGTGAAAGAAATTAACAGTGGCGAAGCTTAGAGGGCCGACGAGAACAGGCAACTTCTTAGGCAACTCGGCCGTGGAAAGTAAATAGTAATAAAATGTTTAGATCAACCGGGACCAGCTGGGAATAATTGGGTTTGTTTGCTTGTCCGTAGACCTCTGCATAGCTGCTTTCTCCTCGGTAAAATTTGTTCTACGGCTCGCATCGATTTGTCACCGGTTTTTATTTGATCACGTTGTCTGACTGTGTTCGAAAGCCGGTTACATGATTCGTCTCTCTTTTCATACGGTCGGAATGCGAACGAGAATGAAAACGAGGATAAGAACGAGAACATAAACGAGAATAAAAACGAGAATAAAAACGAGAATAAAAACGAGAATAAAAACGAGAATAAAAACGAGAATATCGACGAATTAGATTCATGAAGTCGACCGGTCAATACCTTACCATAAAATCCTATGAAAGACGCGGATTAGATAACTCTTAAACAGCTCGGTCACTCACAGGAAAAAGAAAATCCTCCGAAGAAAGTGAAAATAATATTTCCCTAGTGTCAATGGTATAAGAGAACGCTTAATAACGCCGCCTGTAACATTTTAGTGACGCAATAAACGTTTCCAGTGGCGTATGTAATAACGGTCGAGAACAGTGCAACGTTCGTAAAACGAGGATGAAAGTTTTGCGGGAACATCGAAATAATCTTAACGACAAAGACGATCGCCACGATGACAATGTCCTGCCCACGGTTCCACTTGGGGCTTCAATTTCCGACGAAACCGCAACGCAATCATCCGCTAATTTATGCGAACCTGCCGTGTGAACCGTGAACGCCGGCCGTGCCAGCCGTCGAAGGCCGATAATCCTTTTGGTTTAATAGCTATTAGAAGGCTCGAGCGATAAAATCGCTCATCGTCGCGCGAAAACAACGTTCGACAAAAGACATACCATCTCGTCGGCGTCCAGCCAAAAGCGAACGAGAAGAAGACGTTCCGTTCTGATTGGGCGCCGTAATTCACATTATGCGCGTTTCGAGAGGACCCTCGACTCAAACCGGAGAGAGGTAGCCGCTGCACAACGATACAGATTTTTATGGGGGGCGTAAATCTCGCGACCGGCGCAAGAAGCGACCAGGAATCGTGAAAGGCGCGGCCAATCCCTTAATGATTCTGATTTATCGCCGACGGTTTGTTCCGGTAACTCATTATCCCCGCAATATACACACTCACGAACCCCCTAGGAGACTCCACGCGGGACGCTGCGGCCAGTAAATATCGGGGAGCATCGACTCTTGTCCTTAACACGTCAAACGATCGTATTTCACAGCTTCTTATTTGCCGACTTCTATATTCTTTGATATGCCTGTTCGCAGGTTCGAATCCGAAACGGTACCTTTGGTAGTCTATCTTCGAATTAGGAAACAGTAATATCTATACGGCTATCTTTCTAGGGTTCTCGAATTGTAGGATTCTGTTGTGGGAATTGAGAGGATGTTGGGATCATTTTTTCTTCTGTTACTGTTGTGTCCTTTTTCATTGAAACTTGACTTTATTGAATGCGACAACATAATTTTAATAGTTGACTTTATGCAAGTGTTTTTTTTTTTTGTTGTAATTGTCGATACATTCGAAGATGAACGAAATCGCGCATTCGAGTAGCTTTAAGGTTTCTCGTATGAATATCTGAGCAATCAACGAGAAATTTACTACACACGTTCATTTCACAAAAGCAGACAATTTATCTTGCATCTTTCATTTATCATTCGAAACCCTATATCCATAGTTCGTTACGTGCATCCAAGAAAGTAAATATTAATCGATTTCAATTGAAAAGCAGCAAGGAACAATTCGACGTAAAATAATCCTGCCTGCTGAAATCGGCCTCAAAGCTCGGCTCGAAAGAAACATTTCGCTGTGCCGGACACATAGACGGGTTCTCGAAACGTTATTAAAGTGCATAGGAGAAACACGCGGCGGGTGTTTTCGAGGGACAGTAAAACCTCTCGGCGGCGGCGAGATTCATGCATCTCATTTGGGCGGCGCGCGCTCGTGCCAATAAAAACCGCGCGAAAAAGTGTGCGCCGATGCGGCAAGAATGTCCACATACTGCAACGCGTTACGCATAATTCCAGTGCGGACGAGCATTCGCGGTTTGAATGAAAATCGAGACGCCATGGTGCCTCCACTACGCGTGTATCTCTGTATGTACGAGTGTCCCGTGGAATATGGACGTTGCGCCAGGATATACCGGCAGGATAACGAGAAAACTTTACGACTTAGAAATACCGACACTTTATGCCCCGCGAAAAACTTTTTTTTTCTTTCCCGTCGTCCCGTCCCCGCTCCGTTCTGCCACCTTTTATTACGAACATGCTCGCGATCAGCTTCACGGAAATATGTACAACCGAGGGCTTTAAAAATAAATAGACAAGACACCGAGCACTGTTTGTCATAAAATATTTGCCGTCCGGTGTCGACTCGGAAAAGCTGAACAAAATTTCAACTGCGAGCCGATCGCTTTATTGGAACGGTGAAACCGACGCTTCGCAGCCGCGTTATCACGCGCGTGTTACAAATTCTCAAATTTATTCGCGGCCCGCGGACTTTTTTGTACCTTTAAGTTACGCGCAGGCGTGAGTAATGTTACGCACAGAATTTAGACGGCTTGCGAAAGCGTTGATCCGTGTGGCCGAGTTGTTTGAGGTTGGGTATTGAGCTTAATCACTTCAGAGCCGAATTCTTTTTGAGAACAGACACAGATGACTCTAGTCTTCGTTTGGTTACAGTTTATTTTGTTAAAACTGATACGAATTAAACAATATAAAGACGGACGGAGGTATTTATGAAAAACATACGAAGAAAAAATAAGTGTCCGTTCGATGGACATTAATGTTAGACTAAAACCAAATGTACACGTATGTGCCAGTATTCTTGAAGAATTTAAGGGCGTTTTCTAAACGTTCGTTTGAGGAAACGAGTTTCGAAAATCATTTAAACCTCTTGCGCTGAGAATTAATTCAGAGATTTGACTAAGTTTTGCGCGAAGAATTTCGTTTTTACTTGTTTTAGACAGATTTGTATACATTAATTTTTTTTTATTTATAACTTTGTATAGAGTGATATATTTCAAAAGAATCTCGTATATGTAATGCGACATGGAGAACCGAAATAAAGTCATAATTGTTATTTAGTATAGATATTCAGTATAGTATAGATATTATATCTGAAAAATAATAGTTATAGAACTGATATAGAGCCAAAACCGAAAGCGATATACCGAATAACAGATCTGACTTTATTTCGATTCTTTCTAACTGCTTCAAGAACCGAAACTGATATCATAGCTGTTTTCAACCCGTGGTATAGTCCAACAGAGAAAAGTCGTCGCTTGTCTTAAAAGCTAAAAAGTCAGGAAGACAAGGAAACTGGAAGGGACACTGAATGCGATGAAGTGAGACGTAACGATAAAAAATGAAGTTGGCACTATGAATTTTATTTTCTATCATTACATCTCAGTTCATCGCATTCAGTGTCCCTTCCAGTTTTCTTGTCATCCTGACTTCTTAGCTTTTAAGACAAGCGACGATTTTTCTCCATCTGACTACAGCGACACAATGGTCCGACTGAAAAAAAAGAAGAAGCGCTCGCCGATGCACTTATCCGACCTTCAGGAGCAACAAATGGCCGGGTAGGTGACAATCTTTAGTTACCGTGACGTTGTGGAAAGTTCGTAGATCGGTGGGACGCTCGAATGCGACAGCGGCCAGTGTGCGTGGCACGAATAAGGCATTAAAAAGCGTTATTTATCGGCGGATCTGCAGTCATGGGCGAACGTACCGATACCTGTGGCCTGCACGCTGGTATTAACATTAAGATTCTCATCGTACGATACTACCCGCGGTTGGTGGAAAGAAAACCCGACTTTTCGAGCGGCTGTCAGCCGGCTAAGACGCACGGCCTTCGCCCAGCTCGGCCCGGATCCTCTTCGCTCCGGAGGACGATTAACAGAGCGCGATCGAACGACCGAGAAAATCGAGTGTCGAGACCGCGACCGCGGCCGAACGGGCCCCTCTTATAATCCTTCTAATCTCTCCAATCACGAGAATACAAGAAGTATTCGTTACACGCGTGGCACGTACTACTAATTTATGCCCGTGCCTCGAAAGTAAATACGACGGAAACCGCCGCATCGCGCCGCACGGGGAACGTACGAGCCACCGGTATCGTGAGAAAAATTTCGAGTTTTTCAAATTGTTCGTGGCCTAGGGGCCGGTTCCATGGCGGTTGCTGCTACCACCGAGGCGGGACGCTTGTTCGCTTGTCGCCGCTGCGGGAATGATCGATCGTTAACGTCGCCTTAATTTGTACCGGGGGAAGCTCGTGCACCTTCATCTAACAATTACGCAGAAACAATGTTATACAGAATGGTACTGAACTGTATGCAGATTGTTTGATTCTGAAAATAAGTATAGAAGCTGTAAGTGTTTGTCTGATGGAAAAGATTTATTTATAAACTAGAGATAAATTAGAGTAGCGTTGTAGAACGTTCGTGTTTTCGAAGCTTTACAGCTTAATCTTAGAGGCTGAGACTCGAAGGCTTAGAGTTCAATGAAGTCCAAGTCTTCAAAGCTTCAAGACTCAATCTTAAAGTCTTCGAAACTTCAGGACTCAGCATTGAAGCTTTCATGTCTCGAACTGAACTTTGAGAGCCTTCAGTGCTCGAGTCTTTATGGTCAAGATCGAGTCTTGAGCGCTCGAATCTCAACTTTCAAACCTCGAGGCTCAGAGCTGATTTTCACAACACTAAATTGGAAACGTTCAGTTCGACACCTATGCGACAAACCACGCGTATCCGAGCAACTTGATTTATTTTTATCGCAACCAAAGTTTCTCTCAGCATTAAAAGTGCAAGGGACAATTTTACGGCCGCCGAAAACCACACGCGCGGTGGCTCAATCGTCAAGCTTCCTCTTCCGTGTATCCAGAGGAAAACAAATCACCACCGCGGGACAGACGTCGTTCACTTTTTACTGCCGCAGTTAAAGGGCTCAGTCTCGTTCTGAAGGTACGAAGGAACGTTGAACGTTCCCGGTGTCATAAAAATAAAATCGTGAATCTAAAAGTCCCTTCCTGGTTCCCGGGAGCGGACCGGAAGCGACTGGCACCGAGTGGTGGTGACGCAGGCCCGCGCTGGCCCGGACTAATCGAGAAATGGAGCAAATCGGATCCGCCGGATGAATAATTGTTTACACGAGCGCGAGACGGGCGTTTAGCGTGTCGGGCGTGTTCTGCGCAATGTATCCATCGCGCCTACTCATCCGTATCCCCTAGGATGAGAGATCAGGCCCGTGCTCCGTGCACCGAGATACCCCGATAGCCTTCTTCGGCAAGGTTTGCTCGAAGGGGTCATTTCCTGCAGATCGTTCCGGCGATGATTCGAAACCCGGGGAACGTTAAGTATCGCTCAATCGGACGATCCCCGGAACGTCTACCGCGCGGGGACGTTTATATCCGTCGACGATGTAAGTGGATTCGAACCAACTGAACGAAACCTAGATAACTAGACCCCCGAGCAACATCTCTAGCTCTGAAAACACTATAGACGAACACATCCAACACTCGTTCTTTTGTCTGCGGTTGATAATCTCCTAGGGTTGAAAAGCCGTATCGAGAGGAAGGTTGGTACGATGCTGACACAGATAAATCGGTAACTTCGGAAAGTGTATTGGTCCAAGATCGAAGGAGTTGAATTGAGTCATGAAAGCCTAGGATGTCTGGTATCAGGTGTTCAAATCAAGGAACTGTTGATTGGAGAAATAAAAGTTCCGCGTTGAGCTGCTGGACCATTAACCGGTCCAAGCTGTATTTTTCTGAGGCCATTTTTTTCATTTCATTCGTGTCGTGGAACTCGAATGAACATTTGAAATGTGAGTGAATTACCTGTGTCTTCTAATATTTGTGATTTACTGTACAAATTTGAAATAGTGTTTTCTCGATTATGACGAAAAGGGAGCTTTATCTATAATCATCCTCAAGCGAAACAAAGTATATTTTAAGTGTCTTATTTGAAACATATTTCGAAAAACGGTCATTCGATAAGAAATATCGTAAAGAATTCTTTTTACCAATAATATTGAAATTAGTATAATAACAGAATACAATTTAAAAACATTGCGACAAAGATCCACTGGTTTGAATAAATCCGATGTCGAATTGCATTCGACATAGGAGCGAAAAGGATTAATTTCCAATTTCAGTGTAGATTATGAAAATCGAATTTCATTAAACATTTTCTTATCTATCGTGAAGAATCTGTCACAAGTTTCACGGATTTAACAGCGTCCAACGGCAATCACATTAACATAATGCCGCTAAACACGACCGTATCAGCGTTATCATCGAATAACAGAGGATTTAATGCCATCATACGTTCGCGGTGTACCGACCGTAAGAATAGCCGACATACATTAGCTGCAGATTTGCAGCCAACAAAAGGACATATATTAACACTCCCGAGGCATTAAATCGTATCGTGCGACGGAAGATATACGATAAGGTACTCGGCGCAGGGCGTGTAGGTATAATTCACCGTTTCTATTTGTTTCGATAATTAATGGCGCAACATACCCCATAACGTATCAGATCTTAGAGAGGTAGGAGGCCCACGGTAGAACGGCTGAAAAGCAGTGGCTCTTTGACAAAGTGGATTTCCACGGGTTAAATCCCCTGGTCGGGGGTACAAAGGCGCGAAGATGAGCCGTGGGATCGGCTACCAATTTCCAGCTCCCATGAAGCCGAGTCGGAACGTGCGTCTACATAAGTTTACCTAGCGCTGTCATGGTGGCCATCGTCCATAAAACCTCCCGCCTTCGTGTTAGTACATCATCGATACCACTGCGCTACCAGTGAAAAGACTGTTCATAAAGGCTTCTGATGTTCATTAATTTGCCAAAAGGTGTGTATAAATCAGATCCTTGTGAACAATGATATATGAACAGATAAAAGAAAACTAACATAAAGAAACAGTAAACAGAAAGCACAATACCGAATGTTCTTTTAATAAAATTGAATTTTACTAGGTGAACAAAAGAAAAATTCTTTCTCTCTCTTTCGTTTACCTTTTTACTTTTACGTTCATTTGCGTCAACATGCAGTGTTTACAATTTTATTTGAAGAAACCGCGCTGCTGCAGATATCTTTTATCTTTAAGTGAGGAAACCTTTGGATTTAGAGAAAAACTACTAAAAATAATATTTAATTATTTAAATGTTAAGATTGATAGTTTTGCTACTATGTTTCCTACGTTTATAAGAAACGACGATGTAGAGATTCCTCTTTTCTTTCGTCCCAATTCGAGACCACACTTTCGCTCCATGATTCTTCTTATTACCACCACGTGGTCTCGTCTAGGTAAGAGAGGACGATACGAAGGCAAAAGTGTGTTCAAATGCATTTATTGGAGGCGTATGCGTGAAATCTGTCACGTGGAGAAACGAGGAACGTTCCACAATACTCGTCGAGATCGACAGAGTGAAGACGACGCTGCGTACACCGACGTTCCTTCACTTGAACGTGATTGAGGGCCTCTTATAGTGACACTGCCGTTGTCGGGCATAAACTCCGTCGTCAGTGGTAATATTAGCGGCGTTAACAGTTAGTTGAGTACGATTTGTCAAGCCTGTAGAATCCTCTATCCGAATGCCATCTGCATTGTAACGAGAAAACATTTATGGAAATATCACTTATCATACAACAATATCAATCTTTTTTATTCGTAAAGTAACGAATTTCATTGACCGACGTCTGAAATTGTATCTGCTTAAATTCAATTAAGATGATCGCATCGCGTCATTGAGTACGAAAAATTGAAGTGCAAATTCTAAATTACACTAACATTAACATCCGATGACGCTATCAAACCATCTTCAAACAGGCGTGTCGCGTACATGTCGCAGCGCACTTAATAAAGTAATTACTCAAGCGATAATTTAGCATAACAAATAAATGTTTCCACCGCTACCACAAACAACAAATAATCTCGCCTGTTCATTCATCCATGAAGATACCGCGCAAACGGCTTGCAACAAATCTTTCAGCCCTCGCCCACGTGAAATCGAGTAAGCAATATTCGTTCGAACCTTCTTTGTCCTGGACACCTGCGCGTTATCACCGCGTAGAATCTTGAAATCAAGAAACTTGCAGAAGAAGGAAGAATCAGAAGATGTAATTTGCACCTCGAGTCGATGAATGGACATTTTTTCTATGACCGAAAACGACGTTTCGTGCATCGATCGTATTGGATTCGTTGTGGGCGAAACTATTTCAGGTGCCGGTCGACGTTGGCGGTGCGCAAACAAGCGAATCTGCTGGATCGACAGGATCTTTGTGTTCGTATGCCGCGGATGATCCGCGCTCGTACACCTACTCGTTCGAAGAAATCTGATCGGCCCTGTAGATTCCGTCTAATCCGTTTAAACCGTTGCCGGCCTACGGTTGATCCGAAACGAGCGTCGCATTAAGGGGACGCATCAGCCCGTTTTTGATGCCGAGTAACACACAACGGACAAGGAACACGCCCGAGAACACAAATAAGGCTATTAAACCGTGCTACCAACGGGGCTAGAAAGAGGACGATCATCATGCACTTACCTGCAACTGGGAAAGGACCTAGAAACCTTATACGCGGCTGTTCTATGAAACAGCGAATGGTAGCATCGACGAATTCATCAATGAACAACTGTTATGACATTAACACTAAAACTACCGAGCAGTCGAATTGACTTAATGTAATTTTCTTGTAAAAACTCTAAGAGTGCATCTATTGAAATTTCGGATCACTTGTCATTCAGACTGCGCATAACTAAATCAATTTCCTTAATAACTTCTCGGGGAAACATTGATTATCGTTTCAATAATTGTAAAAAACGAAATTAGAAAACGATCATTTTGTCTCACCTCGTAAGTTTAGCGTTAACACATTATTGACCAACAATTGTACGCAGAAGTTATCCCATGTTATCGGTTATTATTTTGTAATTAAATATGAAAGTGAGAGAACTTAAATAAACTTCAATATACTTTATTTATACATAATCAATTGAAATGAAACTTTGGACATATCTGTCACGTAACTATGAATATTTTACTTTTGCAATATTCTACATTGCCCTGCGTTCCAAACATTGAAATGGCTAATGCAAGTACAAACACGACTTAACTCGTGACTGGTCAACAACGTGTTAACCGTTTGAGTGCCACAGGTCTTCGCAAAATTCCGATCGGAAAGTGCCAAGCAGTGCAATCCCACTTCTTTCGTTTCAGAAACGCAATTACGCTTTTCTATTTTCAGGTAAAACAATTCTAAATGGAGCGATCGATCTATTTTTCTATTTCTAAACAGGCAATCAGAAAGATAAAAATAAATAGTTAAACAGAAAATAAATAAATAAACTCAATTTAATCCTACGAACCGATAAGCTTTCACTTTTATGTTAGGTAACGGAGAAGCGCGATCTCAAACCGCTTGAAACTCAAACGTATAATCTTCATCTGATTCAGTCATTTTAGCTCAAATATGTTGGATGTTGTATCTTCTGCCGGAAATCAAAAAGCGAAGAATAGAATATAACAGTATAAAATGGAATAGTAACTTCTATAAGACTTCATCGAGATGATGGTACATTTTTATAAAACTCAATTTTCGATAACAGATGTAACAAATATGATCCTAGATATTAATCCATACTGTCCGAATATTTCTTTATGTCATTATTGTACAGATAACATTACACCGGAACTAAAGTATTAAAATTAACTAAAATCACAGTTAAACTTGAAACTAAGGTCTCTCGATGGAACGAACGACACGACATTAAACGACACGAACGAAATGTAATATTCATTTAATCCGAGCATCGGAAAGCGTTGCCAAAACCTCTCTCGTGTTTTAAAAATGTTGCCGCAATAGGCCGGCTCACACCGATCATTTCGTAACAATTTATTGGTATCATAGTCACGCCGCATTGGCGGCTCGCCGGCTATCGGCGGCCGTTATCTTCCAACAGGTAGCTCGTTTATTTCGTTTAATTTAAAAGTCGACGACAGCCCGTCATCTGATGGCTCGGGATCAGGCAGATCGGATCTGTGGAATCACGGCAATGAGATCGTCTCGTGTTCGGCCGATAACGGGCAAGATCGGACGGCGTGTCTGAAACGGGCATACGTAATGGCGTCCCTACGAGACATCCTCGAGGATGTAGCCTCCACGGAGGCAGGTGAATGTTTGACATTCCTGTCGTGGCCGTCGGTTTTACCGGCCGAGACTTTTAATTGTCGAGAAAAGGAGAGAAAAGAAGAGAGGAGGAGAGAACGGACTTCAAACACAGACGCCCCGTTAAACCGAGGAGAAACAAAGAGGTGAAACGGTTCTGTAACAATGAAAGGACTAAGACACGAATTCTTCGAAACGTCGCGCTACGAGAGACGAGACCGGCGTACCCACGTAAATTTCCGCCGTTTAATTGACACATCGTAAAATTGTAATTTGGTATCGGAAACAGGAGAAGGAAACGACGATAAGGACGGTCGTAAATGATACGTCCGCCGCGAATTTACGATGCGCTGCTTTATCCACACTGGCGTAAGTTTGTGTCCACAGACAAATTGGAGACATCGACGCCTGGACAAGCGATGTCGCGCAGGTTTTATTTCATTTTAGACGAGCGTGACAAAGCTCTTCCCTGTTCAGCGCTCTTTTTGCGGTGTGTGCAAATACCTACGTACACGTTATTGGTATGCGCGCGGAAGATGTTATGGAAATTCATATGCTTGATCACGTACTCGAAATTAGTTTCAAGGTGCGAATATTGTTGTACCATTTACACATGCAACGCCAGCGTGGAATTGATCACTTTTAAATACATTTTTTGCGATCAGCGAATCGTGAGACGTGGAATTACACTTTACACGTGTTTTCAGATTACTTGGTTGGATATCTTGTTATTTAGAAACTATTTTTAAATGAGTCTATAATATTCTACTTTAAAATATGAGCTTGTAAATCATTTTCGTTTTTTCTTGGAGCACTCTTTTAATTCGTTCATTTATTATTGTGTTGTATGATTTATTTTAAATGTGTTGATAATGAACGATATTTGTATTTTGCTAATATGTCTATGAATGAATTCCTTGAACCGTTTAATTTTTAGACTCACCCGATACGTATTCTTCTTTCTTTGTGGAGACATCGTAGGATATTTTCGGGTGGGGCCACGAGTGAAAAGCGATAGCAGTGAAAGTCGGCGTGGACCCTATCACCGAGATTCTAGTAAATTCTAATTGGACCCAATTCTAATCGATGATAAGAAGCGACATCGAAATTTAATTAAACGTCTGGATTGACAGATTTACCCTTTTAGGAAGAGTTTCTAAGACCGTTACGGTCCGGTGTCCTATCTCGACGGAATTGAGTGAACTGCTTCTTGGAAAAGGAAGGCACTTAAACGCGATTAAGTGCGTTTTACAAATTAAACAAGGTTTAATCTATTGATAGATACGATTACTGTGAAATTATACACCTAATTCTTATTGGTATATTATGATAACCCTATGTTAACCTCTTAAAAATTATAACTTCTCGTCTAATGGCAATAATAATTACATTTCCACTGTTACCAAAGAATAGAAAGACATACATAGGAAAATAATTAAGCAAAATAAGAAAATAGTAAGTGCACAAGATGTCGAGGTTCAGTTTAACCCTTCACACTCTAAGTTTCTTTCACATTTTCCTTTCGATAACTTTGCATTATTTTGAGCATTTAATTTGAAATGTATTTCGACAGACAGTTAGTTAAAAGAAAACAATGTAAACAATTCTTTTTACTAATGCTATTAAAAATAGTATAATAACACGATACAACTAAGAAGTATTTCGGCAGAGAACCAAGCGTTTAAATAAATCTGATGTCGAATCATATTCGACATATGAGCGCAAAGGGTTAATAGTAGCTCTTAGACCGAAAAATGTTTGAAAATACGAAAGAAATGTTCGCGGTAAGTGTTACTTACGTGGTAAAGAAACAAACGTCTTTTTCAATAATGTCGTTTTCACGTGACAGAAAAATGAAACAGCGATTCTAAATTTATCGGTGAGATCTAAAGGAATCTTTTTAACGCGTATTTCGGTGGACCACCGGCCATTGGTCACCATAAAATAATATTGTTCGACCAAATGCCTGGCCATGGAACCGGACAAACTATTTTAAGTCAACGCGCAGTCTCTTTATTTATTTACGAGCGAACTGCTTTCGTGACCTCGACAGTCGATGTTATTACAAGGACCTTCTTGCGCAGCGCGGGAAACGATTAGGAAAACGACGTATGGTGTACGCGATGACACCGGTTCTACCACCGCCAAAGGCTTTGATTCGTCGTTTCGGAGTTTAATGGCAACCGTGCCAAAGCGACAACAAAATGGTTTTAAGAGCAGAATAATTTTGTTGCGGCGTTCAACCGTCTTTTCGAGACGATGATCATACAAATCAAGTTTATGGTACAAACGATCGTCAACGAATCGAAGAATTGTAATCAAATTCCTCAGATTGGAATTCTGTAATTTTGGACATACGGGCCGTTTATTTTAAAAGTGCTTAGTCTAAAGCTTAAGTCCATTGAAAGGAAAGAAGAAACGTTCGAAACTAAACAATTTCAAAACAAAAGGATACGGTCGAAATGTAACTATTACCGTTAACCTAATTTTATTGAAAAATGAGCTTAAGCCACTTTGAAAATAAACGGTTCGTATCGAAGACACCAGTCATACCCGATCTTTATCAATAATTAATTAAATCGTAGTATTAAAAATAGAATTGTCAATGACAGTCATGTACGGATTCGACTGGATAAAATTATAATCAATTAAAAAGAAAAACGGATCTCAGACTCCATGACAATATTTATGAAACAAGTTAATGTAATTGCTAATTACATCCCGATCAATTGTACCGAACGTTATGTTTACTTATTGTCTTAGTTAAATGAAAATGGATTCATTATCCCATTATGAAACCAACACATAGTTATATTTACAACAATAATAAAACAAATGAAAAGAAATCGAATGAAACGTATCGATCACCGAAATGCGCTAGTTCTCTCGCAACAATTCAATAATTCCACCCTACGCCCTATTCTCCATAACGCGAACGTCCCCGAGCGGTGAATATGTATCGCGCGACGCGACCATAAATCAGCACTCCCTATCGGCCCACCAAGTAGAAAATATTCTGAGGGCAAGGAGTTAATATTAATAACACCGTAAGTGTTTCTTCGACGTGTGTACCTGCGCTTCTGCCAGTGTTCGCCCCGTCCCAACAGAAAGAAAGCGGTCGTGTATACAAACAGACAAGAGAGAAGCATAAGGACAATTCAATTTTAAATCGGGCGGGGCGCGAATCTTTTCGTCCTGAAGATTCAAAACGATCGATCAATCGCGCGGAGAAGCATTGTTGGTTGCTGCACAAAGAATTCCGAGAGGTGCTTTATTGGGCTGCCATTGTGTGCACCCGGCCCCGAAAAAGGAGTCGCCCGGACAATAAACGCGAAAAGGCGGGCCCCGTTTAAAGCCGATTCGCAATTACGATTCGCAGCACGCGCGATTCGTATTTCGACCACCGTGTACCGCGGTCTGTTTCCTCAGCAAACACAATATTGCGTGTGGCCGAAAACATTTTTTTCGCCCGCGAAACCTCTGGCGAACCACCCAAAGGACCCTCCAAAGGAATTCTTCGAAACGAGCGTGTCGCGAGTTGCCTACGCAGTTCTTTTCAATTTTTATTCGTACCCGCGTCGTCTGTATTGTTCGGTTGCTTGCGACAATCGACGTATTGTTCGGCGGGATCGCTTCTGCCTGCGTCAGGCGCAGTTATCATAATTAATACCGCGGCGAGGAGAACGTTGCAAAGTCTAACAATGAAGAGATTTGTCACGGTTGTTACCGACATCGCGTATTAATCACAATTTACGTTAATTTTGTGCAAATGTGAACAACGAATATGATATTCGATGAAATTATCTGGTCGAGTGTCTGAGACCCAGTGATTTTTCGTAACTATGCGAGAAATGTATTTAGCATATGTCTGTCTGCGTGTGAAATGGAAACTCTGAGAATTATCAATGAAATTAAAGTTAACTCAGATCCAACTCAGACTCTTAGAATTGTCAATGAAATTTTGATTCATGAAATTTGTTCACGAGTGATCGACGCACTTTCAAGTTTGAAGGTAAAATATTAAATTAACGAATGTCGCATTACAGCGAGAACAAAACCGGTATATCGCGGGGATCAGAATTCGGACAATCATGCTGAATCATTTGTGTGTACAAATATAAGATCAGTCAAAAGTTTGCGATTCTTCGAGCTCATCAGGGCTGAATAGGTTCTTATTGAAACCAAATCATATCGCGTGCAGGTTATGAGCACACTCGACTAATAGTAATTCTTTTTTAAATAAGTATGAATTACCCAACAAGATCACGAAAGAAAATTAGTAACGTCGACGATCAAAATTTGTTTCGTTCGACCTTTTCCTTAACGAGCGGTTTCGTATGTCCGGAATCTCGTATTTGTGATGTAACGATCGTTTGCATATTGGTGAGGTATTCGTTTAGATGAGCTCTTTTAACCAAATAGCGTCAAACGGTGAACAGTAGTCCTCAAGGAACGATCATGAGCAGATCGTTGTTCCATTAGCACGAAATTTTCGGGTTTACGTTAGCCATGGTTAGAACAAATACTAAGTCGGCGAGAGTCAAAGGGTGAACCGACGGAACGATTGGCCGTGGCTGGTTCGTGCGGGCCGAAGAAATCTGCAAGCTCACGCCCTTGAAAATCCTTTCTTGCCGCGTAACTCGAGTGGCTACCGGTATATTGCCGGTCCTCTCCAACAACTCGAAGCGCGCAACTCGTACGCCGCTTCTGTTGTTGTAACACATTTCGTCCCCGGCAAACAACACCCCGCGGTTTACCTGGTAATTGCTGGAAACACCGGCCGAGTGTTTACAGTGTCATCGAGGTGCGGTCACACTTTGCCTACACCATCGCCTCGGACAATCCGTTTTCTTCACCTGTAACCACACGGCTGAACACATTCCGCAGAGACGTTCGTCGAACTATTTGGTTCCACGCAAAAATATATCGAGCATCGTGGCTGAAAAAATACATTTAAAAATAAGAATTTATTAGAATTCCTTCGCGAATATAACCTCCCTCCACTTACGCAGGCGGTAATCGAACGTAATTGAACAAAAGAATAATAATAATGATAGTTCAGAAGAAAAAAGTAAATTTTTTTGATGTTGCTAAATTCGGATTGCAGAAATTGATATCACATATAAATAATATCATGTAAATGCTGTTATAATTTACCTCATAAAAAAGAGTAACAGATGTGTAAATGTAACATACAGTGTCGACAAATTTTCGGTGTTTAAGTCTTATTAAAATAACTGTGTTTAAGTCTTACACTGTTAACCAAGTACCTCGGGGCCCGTGTAGGTATGTATATATCTACTTAAGTACTTCCAGCTTGCATTGAAACATTTTTCATATTTCTAGTGAAAAATTATTAAATTCTTCGGATTTGTATAATGTATGTTTGATTTATTCGAACAGAATTGATACCTTTGATAGTTAACACCGTAAAAACATATTAGTTAGATATTAAAGTAATGGTTAATAAAAGTGTTCTTTAAAAAGGACGATTATTCTTGAAGCCCTTTCTTTAAAGATGAGAATTAACATCCAGAAACATCGTTACTTACGCTATTTATTATAGAAATAATTTGCATAAATTCTTGAAAACACCAAGTTTGTTTTTAAACTGAAGTATAAACTGATTAAATTTGAAAGGATTTGAGACATTTTGACCTAAATCAAACATATAGAAAAGACTGTATACCTTTACGCTATTTCAGAAAATTATGTTTTTGACAAGTGGTGCCATTCGCGGTGAAACAGTTAAACTAGTTAAACAAATGTTATCGATGGAGCAGTATAAAGTGATGCGTTATGGACGCACGATAAAAATTATATTATAATTTTGTGTATACTTGTCTAAAATTCTAAACATAGATAAAAGCTTATCTATTTTCCTAATAGAAACTGCCAATTTAGATTTTGCATCCTGAATCAGAATGTCAACTACCAATATGTCATTTAAATAAATTTCGTAGATGCCAGTCAAAATTTACATCAATAACACTCATGATTTACGGATGTCTTGCTAAACTTCCCAAATTCCGAAAATTATATATAATCAATAACCAAAGTTTCCACATAGATCATACTCTGAATATGACTGAATATTCTAAACTTATATTAACCGTTTGAGTGCCACGGGTTTTTGCAATAATCTAATCGAAAAGTGCCAAACGGCGTGATTACACTCCTTTCGTTTCAGTTCAAAAACTTAATAACGCTTTTCTATTTTTTCATACAAAAATTGTAAATAGTTTTTCGATTTCTAAGCAGGTATTAACAACAATAAAAATAAATAATGAGAAGGAAAACAAATATATAAACTTAATGTGATTCTACGAACCAATAAGTTGGCGCTTTTAGACAAGTGTAACGGAGAAGCGCGATCGCGCCGCTTGGCACTCCAACGGTTATAGAAAACAATGTAAAATGAAAATATAATATATTTATTTTCGTTTAATAATAAGAAAGCTGTATTTACAAGTTTTCAATAATCATATTTCACTATTATAAAAATGATTAGTAATGTAATTTCATAGAAATCATGAACTATAATAATAAAATATTGTGAAACATGAAATAAACGAATGTGTTGATTAGACAAATGGTTCTATAAATATAACATAGGGAATTAAATTAATTAATTAATTTCTACTTCTTGTGGCTCTTGTTCATCATTGGAATCTTCCATCCTTTCTTCTTGTTCTGCTACTTCTTCTAATTTCTTTCTTTCCTTAAGACCAGCAGCAGGAGATCTTATAAGAGAGAGGTCCCGTTGAACTTCTTTTACGTCTCTTTCTTGTTCCAATACACGTCCTTTACGTAACCGTTGCATTATGTGTAGATTTTGTCTCCTTTGCCTGATTACTTCTACTTTCTTCATTGCCTCTACTGTCTTGTTCCATAATTCTCTGTTATATTTAATGGGAATATTCCTCTTCCTTTCAAATTCAAATGATGGATCCACACCCAATTCTTTACCAACAGTTTTCCTATACGCTTTTGTCCATCTGACTTTTCTTGGATTTTTCTTCTTTTTAAAGGCAGCATGACACTTCGAGCGACAAAATTTGAATATCTGTTGCAGACGAAATTTCTTTTATGTAATCAAATATATACGAAAATTACAATTAAATATATATTGTAGAATATACACATAACCTAAAAATTATTAGAAACAATGAAATTGTAATATTATAAACGCGAATAGCTTTTAATTGAATGAATACTCACTTTACAATCATTTCTGACAAATTGAATTCCATGTCCCGGATAAATCCGAGATGAACAAAAATAACACGTTTCTATACGCATGTTATTTAAAGTTATGAAAACGCTACTTGAAATTGGAAATCAAAAACATGAAACATGTACCGATGATGAAAGTCCATCCCACTTCATCGAACTAGCATCATAGATTTCAGATTCATATAGACATTACATACAAAGTCATTTTCTGTCTACTGCTCTGAAATATCGACACTGTCAAAAATGTCATAATTTTACCGACGAGGAACAGAATAGACTGAACATCTTATGGGACTTTGTGTTCAATAGATTGAAAAATTTAATATTGAGACAAGAAAATAAAAAAGGATATGTTTTTTATTTATGTATTTATTTATACTCTGTGGGTAAAGTTGCAAATGACACAAATTGGCAAAGGGATCACGTAACTCCTCGATCGTGTGACAAAAATTTAAATTGCATATCTATTCTATCCTGTCTCTCGTCGCTGGTAATACACTAGCGGACTCTGTTAAAATAAAATGGGTAACTAAATTAAAAAGTGTATGTGTTTTTTTTTTAAATAATAAATATATGAAAACTTTGTATTACAAAAAACATTAATTATATTATTATGTAGTAGAATATAAAAAACAAAGGAAAAGTTTAGTGTGATATTTATAATACAAACTGCGAATTTAATCTTTATATTGTACTAACTTTTAACGGTTATTACACCTTATATTTACTGTTTTTACATATTAACCTTAATTTCTGTTTTAAAATAATGTTACCCATTGGACCATATCATGACATATGTTCAGAAAATATTACCAGCAATTGTACAAACATAACTGGTTCTAATATTACAAATAATTGTAATGAATCAGAATCATTAGATGATTTACAGTGTTTTGTATGTGATGCAACAATTCAAGGACGTCATTATGCATTGGCCACATGTAGAACACAAACTTCAAGATCTAGAATAATAGAAAAGCTTGGAGAGTTAGTTGGTGAAAGGTATTATCTTATATTTCTATGGGTATTTCAATGAGTAAATTTTGTATAAGGAATTTATCTAAATGCTTAAAATACTAATATCTTTATTTAATCATATAATCATCTAATGAATATCATTTTCATATAACACAGATATATGGTAGTAATATCAGAAGATGATGTAATCTGTAGAAGTTGTGCCAATCGTATTAATATGCTTGATAGACTTGAAGTTGAAATGATTACTTTGCGTGATAATGTCTTAAGATTTTTGGAACGAAAGTATTCTTTGGAAGAAGGAGAACTTCTTGGTGTCAATGAAAAGCAAAAACGTTCTCAACCACCACAAATCACAAAATGTACTTTTCAGCCAAGAGAGAATTACCAATACAAAAAACAAAACATTACTTCACCTTCCTATATTTCTGGAAAAACAAAAGATAAGAAAAGTAACATTTGGTTGCAATGTGATAAGTGCCAATACACCACCCTTCATAACTCATTTATGGTACATCATGTTAGAGACCATGGTAAACAAAAAGAATTCTGTGATAAGTGTGATACTCAGTTTTTTGGAAGTCAACAGGAATTTCATAATTGTAATGTGAAAGAAGACTCAAGCAATCAAAGTAGAAATCAAAGTGAACAATCAGGTTTTTTAAACTTTTAATTTTTGTGCTTGCAAAATTAATGTTCTTATCAATTTATAAAAATAATAAATATTTTACAGAATTATGTATCAAAAATATTAATGAAACTATAATGAACATTCCAATCTTAGAAAAAGCAATGCAACCAAATGAGCCAATTATGACCATTGATGCATATTCAGAGTCACAAATTTCAAATCATAATGAAAATATACCTATCATAAGATTGTCAAATTCAGAACATGTACCAATACAAAATATTTTAACTTCTGGTAAGGATTTTAGATCCTAAAATAGTATTTGAATATAAACTATTTCTTACTCTGAATATATTCTTTAATTATAGACAACACTACAACTGGTCAGCCAATATATGTACGTGTTTTGCAACCAGTTGAAATTAATGAAACACCAATACATTCTGCAATGCTGGCTATTTCAAATTCCAACTCTGATTTATCAATGAAACTTAAAGATAGTTCAGGAAAGCAGGTTTTGACATTGACAGAAGATGGAAGGTTGGAAATGACAGAAATGGAATGTTGGAATGATATACAATCATCAGAGCTACAACCCAATATAACATTTCAATGATATAAACTTGTATATTTAATTTGAACACAGTTTTTATTTACTTATTTTTATTAATGCAACAAATAACAATTATTTATAACAAAATAATATATACTTTTTCGTTTAAACCGAGCTTGTACCAGTTTTGAACACGTCATTTGTCTATTTTCTTTGATTCTTGAATTAAAATTTTAATGCCAAAGTCTGGTACTAGTTTCTTCTTTTAATTTTCGATTCGTGCTGTTGTTTCATCGTAGATAACATCAGGTGTGCAATTTATATTTGGTACTTAACCAAGCAGGCCGAGTACGCCTGAGATACCATCAGCAACACCGTTAACGACATCAGAACCGATATCTGCAGCACCCTTTATACCATCTCCAACGGTATTAACGACACCATTAGTAATATCGGAACCTGTCTTCGCAGCACCGTTTATTCCGTCTCCAATACCATTGACCAAATTACCAGCAGCATCAACACCCGTGTTTACAACACTATTTACACCATCTCCAAGATCATGAACTAAGTTGCCAGCCAAATCAGAACCTGCCTTCACAACATTATTTAAACCATCTCCAAGACCATGGACTATGTTGCCAAGCAAATTGTTACCGGTATTCACAATATCTTTCAAACCGTCTCCAGCACCGTTAACTAAGTTTCCAAGAAGATTGTTACCTGTCTGTACAAAATCTTTTATGCCATCTCCAAGACCATGGCCCAAATTACCAAGAAGATCGTGAACAAAGCCAACAACATTCTTTATGCCATCTCCAACAGTGTGTACAACGTCTCCCAATCCATTAGCAACATTGCCTACTATATCTTTAACCAGTCCAACCGCGCCTTTCGCGACATTGTGAATGCCATCCACAACACCGCCAATGATGTCGTGAACAGTAGAGACAGTACCCTTTACGAGATCGCCACCATCATGTGCAAGGTTATCAACTATGTTTTCGGCATTATGGACTAAATCGGCGGCAATGTTCACAGCATTTGCCAAAGCCTTCTTTGTCGAATTTTTTACATCATCCAGAAGGTGATGGTTTGCATTTGCAAGGCCGGTTAGAACATTATGGATACTGTGCAGAATGTTGCCATTTGTAGCCGTCAAGTTGCCAACGATGTTCTTAGCATTATCCTTTGCATGCTGGAGAGCGTTCTTAAGATTGTTCTCCAAATTACCTACAGTGTGGTTAAGCCCCTGAGCAACCTTTTCAACGTTGTCTTTCAATGCTGCCTTGACTTTGTCGTTACCATTCTTGGCGTTAGCAATGTTATTCTTAACTGCTTGCAATTGTTGTTGGATACCATTTTGTATGTTACCCACCAATTTGGAGACATTATCTTGGGCATTCTTGACTTGATTTTCAATTGCGTGCGTCACATTTTGGAGGACTCCCCCAGCTTTCTGATTTATTTCTTTGATTTTCTGTCCAACGGAGTCAAGGATTTTCCCTACAGATTGCAGAATATTGCCCAATGTCTTTGTAAGAGAGTCATTGATTTTAGAAATGACATTTGTAACTCCGTCAACAATGTGACCAGCTTCTTTTTCAATTGCTTGCGTAGTATTCTTCAGAGCTTCACCGACCTGGTTAATGATATTAGAAACCCCATTCTTAGCATCACCTACAATTTTGTTAACTACGTTCTTGACATCCTCAGCATCGCTTTTGATACCGTCTGCGATCTGTTTAGCTTCCTGTTTAACATCATTCACTGCTTCGTTTAAGATGTTTTTCGCTTTGTTGATAATGTTATTAACGTTTTGTTTGACAGCATTAATTTTATCCTTGATAATCTTGCCAACAGATCCCATGACTGCTGCGGTTTCATTCTGTACTTTGCCTACGTCATTCTTTACTTGTTTTAAAGTGTCAGTAACGTCTTTTCCTGTATCTTGCGCTAGATTTGAAGCTGTGTTCTGAGCATTTTGCAGTGCTTTCTGTGCATTTGATTTCACATTGTTAAAAGCCTTAGCAGTATTATTTTTAACAGCATCTACCGATTTTAGCAAGTCATTGTTAGCTTGGTCCAAAGCATTAGAACCCTTTTGGATAAGGTCTCCCAATTTTTGTTGGAGTTCATTGGCAACTTTGGGGTCTTTCACAACAGCGATGTCTTTTTTGATCTGATCACTCAGTTGAGCCAAACTGTCCTTAGCTTTGCTTATTTCACTTTGGGCAGTTTTTTTAGCATTGCCCACAACCTGGGTGGTCGCATTATGGATTTGCTCAAGAGTCTTGTCCAACAAATTCGCGGCATTACTCACGAGATTTTGAGTTTTCTGTTGGATATCTTTGGCTTGACCTGTTACATTGTTTGTAACATGAGCAGTTTCGTCAGCAATATCCTTCAACTGTTTCTGGACAGTTTTTTCGGCGGAGTCGACGAGATTCTGCAGATTTGCAAGGATGTCATTGGTTTTGTCCTTGAGTTGAGGCGAAGCATTTTGACCAGAGTTGCTTGGTTTGTTCTGTGAAAATAATATAATTTAAGCGCTTTTAAATCTAAACTTTTATTCAATTATATGCAATACGTATTGTTTTGTTAATAATTGTAATAAAAATCTTCAGATTTAATTACATAAACACGTTAGAATTAGTATATTATACTTACAACGTCGGAAGAAGAGCCGTCTTGAGCAAGTGGCACAGCCTGCACATAATAATACGTACATGTATACAGTATAATAAATGTAATTGATATTTTGTTAGTGAATATTAGTTTAAAATACAAATGTTGTCTTTTCACTTGCAATACAAGACGCTTTTTGCGTGTAGTATATTTTCAACTAAAGAAGACAATTAGTTTATGCTAAGTATGGTGTAATTATTTGTAAAAAAAGTATAACTATATTAACTTAAATTTTTAATACTACAATTATTACTTATTAATATATAACTGAAAAGTTAAGAATTCAAATGAGCCGGAAATAAACCCGCCGCCATGATACTTTTTCAAACTGAAGCAACCATCTTGATTCTTATTTGAAATATCCTTCTTTTAGTGGACTATGTATATTTTAAAAGAAAATGAGTAGGGAGAATAAGATACACATACAAAATAAAACAAATTACAAAATAATTTATGTGGAAAACGATGTTAAGAAACAATTATAAAGTAAAAGGTATGTAAAATTTAAAGTATAACATACCAGAACAGCAGCCACTCCAAGGATGGCGAAGATTGGTAGGGCTCGGAAGATCATTTTCGACTTGTGCTTGCTATGTCAAGCTCTTGATGACTACTCGAGAATGTGTGCTTGAATTCAAATTCATCGGGACTTATATACGGACTAATGGTGTTACTGTTAACAACTGTGTCAATAAAATGCGAATATGCTTTGATACCCGAAATCAGTAAGATTATTTGAATAGCATGTTCGTCATAACATTTGTTCATTATTACAAACACAAATTACGCTGTTAGCTATCTAATACAAATAGCTCATTAAAGTTTTCTCATTTAGAAAATAATTAGGTAATATAAATATTCTGCTGGGTTGCATAATCAGGTAACATGCATAATTTATTTCATGGAATAAAAATATGTTCGTGACGTTCATTAGGTCTGATAATTTTTGTTATTATAATATTATTATAATTTCAATATAAATCTCTGTCTTAATAAATTAAATCCTTCCATTGTTTGAAGTGTTACTATATATGGTTTTAAAACAGGAGTACCTACTCCTATATACAAATTTCTCATAAGAAATATATCATTTTTAAATTAAAGTGTTAGAACAATTGAAACTGTAGATTTATCATAAACAGGAGTTAATTGAAATAATTTTAATTTTGATTCTTATTATTACAAAGTTTGTGAATATTTAGTGTGTTATAACCTCAAAATTGAAAGGGTCGGCTAGTAATATTCTGTTATTTGATTGGCTATATTGAACGTTCAAACTTGAATGGAGATAGGGTCCTAGTTAGTACCGTCCGTTAAAGTCATTAAGGTTTTTGGAAAAAGTATCCTTTAATATCATCGTATAAATGATACGATGACAATGGAAGATATTAATTGTGATATTGCGCATATTCTTCAGAACAGGGACTTTAACGTTTTACAAAATTTAGTGACTCATTATTATAATTTCCGTATAAAACTTGCCGCCAAAGTAGAAGACGCAACTGCTTATGAAATTGGTATGTTTATAAAATAAATCGTAATTTAAAAATTCTACAGTTTATTAAATTTTTATCAGAAATGAGTGTTTGTACAATAATTGATATTAATTAATTCATGGAAGTTTCCTTTCCTAAATCGGATCTGTTTAGTGGTTATCGAAGAGTAAACGTTATATGAGTACACATCTCATTGACGTATTTCATTTGGAAAGAAAACAGAAGTTGTATACATCAATCGTCGTATCTTTAAGTTTTCTTAGAACAAGTGTATTCAATGTTATTTTACATAATAACTTTGTAAACGTGACACATGGATTTTATACCATGTAATATACTATTTGTAAATCATACAATGTTGAAGCACTCATTATCTTTTTGTTGTTGAAATAATGAAAAAATAAGTGGAAAAAAACATTTTTGTCTTTTATTTATAGAATGTAAAGAGAAAAGGACATTAAGCTTAAATAAAATATCAGAATTACAACAAGAAATTGAAAGATTGAAATCTGAAATAGATGCCACAAAACTACAACAGAAAATATTGGATAAAAAGATTTTAAATGCAAGTAAGCAACAAGAAAAATTAAAAGAGGAAGTAGACAATGCTAAAACAAAGAGGGATAGCTTATCCCTTGAAATGATTGATTTAAACCAAGGTACATTGTAAAGATTTGGTTTTGTAGTAATAGTTTACAATTTATAATTATTTGTATTTGAATAAATTTTGAAAGTGCATTAAAGTTTTTATTCCATTAAAAAATTTGAAATACAAGTTCATTCTATATAGATATAATAAGCTTAAACAAAGTTTCAATGTTAATATAGTTAAATCATTTTTCTAGAATCTGAAAAACGGAAAGAAAATAAAATTTTAACATGGAATGCTATTAAGCGTGCATGTCATATTTACAAGCAGTATCTAGATTTTCGTATAGACTTACTTGATCCTAAGGAATATGAACGTGTACAAATTTCTTTTTTTACACACAACGAAGATTTCTGTAACAAATATTTTGTACGCTTGATCAATTCTAATAACCAGTGGAGAGGTATACTTTCTTAATTTCTATAAGCAGTAAATGTTTTTTTCAAAATTACTCATAGAAAGAACTAATATATAATTGTGCATTTTTAGTGGAAGAAATTCAACCAATGCTCAAGACGGAGTATTTTAACGATTTTAAAGGGATTGTTGACTTTTCTACACAGTCAGAAATTATAGATATTACAGCATTCCTCTGTAAATTGAGACACATTTTTGTAAAATACTATTTAAATATCTAATGATATATTTATAAGTATATACAGTATATCCGTTCTATTCGTCTGTAGTCAAATATTTTAATTATAAGAGTTGTTTGGCATGATGTGGCACATTTAGTAAGTTGTTTCAATTTCATTTTACACTGTTATGTAAAAAGATTTCAAGGTAAATACAATTTTTTTAAATGGAACTACTATTTTCATGAATATCAGTTTATTGTATTTTACAAGATGAATTCAATGATGTGTATAACGTTTACCTCTTATTATTACGTATCGACTATTTTTATAAATATTTGTAGGGAGCTTCGGCTTCAGCAGATCTTTTATGTCCTGTGAGTGTCTAAACAATTAAATGTCGTCTCTATATCGCAAATTGTACTAATTTAAAGTATTTAATGATGATATGTATTATTTATTAGTAAAAAATTACATTGACTCTGAAATCTCTTTAAGTAACAATGTAAAAAAAAATCGAAACAGCTTACTAAATGTTCGTCATCATGCTGAACAGCTCATCTGAAATATTTTTTCGTATTTTCAATAATTACGGAAATATTTAACTGTACACGAATAAAATGGATATACGGTATATAATACAAGATAGCTCAAATGTTTGTTACAAAGTTCTAAGGAACACTTTCATGAAATTAAGGAATTTATACAGTTTGACAACAATTAAGGCTATTTGTTATAAGATTAAAGCCTTTATTAATAAAAACTAAGATACCTAAAACGTCTATTACATGTATAGAATTTGTAGTACCAGACGTCACGAACTTAACATTAGTATCTTATTAAAATATATTTATTATTAGTACAATAATCTTCTGGTATTATTACATATAATTGCGTCGCTCATTTCGATATACTACCTGCCTACAGTTCATGTTAAAAACAGTAAACTGCTAATCACAGTGTGGATAAATTACTTAGGTACTAAAATTACAAACAGGTCTCCATTCGACTTCTACTTATATATGGCACCTATAGAGATATATTTGTAATTACACCTGTTCCATAGACGTGCGAGAATTAAACCTTGTTCAGAACGAAAAAATCATTGAACTTGCTTGGAACTGAATGTTTCACTAAATTTTAAATACGCATTCGCTTATTCGCCAAACAAGTGTCATAAATATCGTTTAATACTCAGCAATTTGTTTCTTACTTCTCGCAGTGCTTAAAATTCGCTTAATTAAAATACTTAACTGATAAATTATTTTGATTTTGGGTCCTAGCTAATATGATGCTAGCAGTCGGCGTCAACGATTGTTTTTTCACATTTATATATATAAAAAAAAGTACATAAATAATTAAAACTTCATGTGATTTTTACATGAAGAAGAAAGCTCGAGAAAAGATTTGTACCGAAAAATGATTTATAAAAACAAGTGTACGAAGAAAGCATAATATTATCAACAAAGTCTTAATTATTTTATCAATCATGTTCCTGTTGTACATTATTTAAAAGTAATTTGGAAAATTTTTGTTCTTGTTGCCTCTTCTTATACGCTGATTCGATTGTTCGTTGAAATGCTAAAAATAATAAATAAGTAATAAACGTTTCCTTGAATGGTATTTAATTACTAGACTGCGGATGTCTGCGCAAATTCATATCTCCGTACATCAATGTATAAAAGTAAGAATTACCCAAAGCTTTAGTTTGTCTATTAACAATTTCACTGTATTTAATATTAAAGAAAGATCCACTGAACGTTGTAGTAATATTCGCAGTCTGTTAATTATTCACCATCGAACAGGACTTCTAGAGTCGAATCCACTTTGTTCATTGCTCGTGTTACGTTCATTTAATTGTTAATGTAGTTACGCACGAAATATCTATCGATACGCCTTACTGGTACATGGAAAGGGCCAATTGATTATGTATGCACAGAAGCACGTTGATAACAATTCATCCCTATTGGTATGAGTTAACGAGAGGGTCAATTGATCGCCCACTGCCAATCAGCCCATATCGCGTACACAACATAAGTTAACAGATTTCATTTACACTATTGACCTGGCCGATCGTTCATTTACTCGATCATTCAGGAATTTAATTAATGATCGAAGCGTCGATGGGAATCGATGAATTACTATGATGTAAAGAACGCGTTCGCCGTGTTCACGTAAGCTGGTAACGGTTGGCCTTGATACGATTATAATCTAGCGAAATGACTTTCCATCAAGCTGCCCTTCATTTAATGGTGGTTTTTAGTAATAACGAAATTGAGGTACAACTTCATTTTCACCGACATAACATTCCTTTATACTCGGTATCATTACGCTGAGTTCGCGTTCATGTTCGAACATATTTTAATCATTACCGAATGAATAAATTCGTTCAAAGAATTTTTTTCTTGTTCCTTAAAAAAGATCTAGACATTTCAAATACTGACGTTATGTGCAGGAAACCTTACGAAATTTGACAAATTGCACCTTCGAAGTTCGAAATATTAACCGGGCGAGAAATTCGGTACCTCTCCTTCTGTACAATCGAACATTTAATCGAAATTATTAATAAGAAAGGTAGAACCGATTGAAATGTCGTTATGCGTTCATCGATAAAGAGATTTTTACCTATGTATTATCTTACATATTATCATCGCACGCTAGATCTCAGTCGTATCATCCGATAATATATTCTGACGAATAATCTAAATGCGATCGGTGCACGAAGATCATGATAACGCGATGCATCGCGCAAGCGTTGTGGATAATACTTCGAAGCATGATTAACGATGATTAATGATGATTGGTTAATGATGATCTTCAACGAATCGCTTACAATTTCCTTTTTTCTTCAACGTAGTGCTGTGTCCACGATTTATCTGCGAATGATGTTATTAAGGATAAAAAGCAGGCGGGAATGAATGATACACGCGAGTCCGAATTCAAGAAGGACGCTCGTCCACCGGAAATAAGGGTCGTATGGCATTTGAGACGCGTGGTCCGACATGCTGGAAAAAATACCACTTAAACTGTTGGCTTGTAATATGTACATAATTTGCCAAGCACTATAAATTTTTAAATCAAATTAACTTCGTTGTAATAGAGCAAGTGTCTTATTAAAAACCAAATTAGTCGAGTACCCAATATCAATTCTTATAGAATTTCGCGGCTCCTAGTTTATACTTCAACTGGTATTCTCTAGTCAAAGTTACCATACACGTCCTCCATAATTTCACTAAAATATTGGACCGCGACTGTTTTTCCAATAAAAATAATTCTCAAAGTAGCGGGAAGGTCGGGGTTAAAGTCCTCAGTGACAGAGATCTCTTCCAATTTGTCGGACTGCGTCAGGATTAATAATTATTTACAGTGCCTTAACAAAACAGTAACTTCGGTAGATCGTTCCTAGACTTATACGATGGGGCCGCGATTCCGTGTCAATAATTTATCACCTATCCTCTTTAGACCTGTATCGTCATTGTTCTATCCTCCGAATACAGATCCCTCTCATGTTTCATGTTTCTCACGCTGGAACTAGTTCTCTCGTTGACGAAAGGAACCGCACTGTCACAATATGTGATCGAAGCTAGTTAAAATAAATATATATGTATATATATGTATATATATATATATATCTCGTCACTTAATATATCTACTAGCGGATCAGAGAGGCTGTCGTCTAAGTTGTGAATGGTCGTCAGCTGTACCAATCGGCACAAATCGCGCAGAGAACAAATCTCGTCGGTGCTCGACCATGCTCAATCCGTGTCCCCGTTCTTTTTTGTTTTTTTTTATGCTGCCTTCCGTTTTATGTTTCCGGGACATAACCCGTCGGGGATTCACGCGATTCAACGAACGAACTAAAACGTCCGCGTCGAACTCGGAGCGAGGTTGCACCGTGACACCGCGGCCGGCCGAGTCCGCGCACTTCCGGCCCACGCTCAGGCGCGCCGGTCAGTTCGTGGCTGTTTAGTTTTTCCGTTGCACGGCCGGTGGTTACAAATATGAATAAACACCCTCACGGTCTCTCATGTCTCTCCTGCTGCTTCAAGCGCCGTTCCCACGGGACGATCGGTTGCAATCCTTCACGATTCCGATGCACCTATTCGAGGGTTGCGGCGAATGAGACGTTCCCGCCGGAAGCGGCTGCCGCCGCGGCCAACAGCAACGTCGCTGGTAACGGCGGAAAAGGTGACGTCTGCTCCGTTGGCATCGTAGCGATCGTCGGGCAATCGTCCGCCACTCCGTAGACCTTCGCGTGATTCACTTCGAGAGCCACGGTCAAGTCGGCCAGTCCTGGGTCGCAAAGCATTGGATTGTCTGGAATGATAGAAAAGAATAGATGATCTCAAATGGGGAGAAGAAATCGCGAAAAATTTTCCTTGCTTCTTTTTCCATGTCAGGAAGGAATCGAAGCTAGTGTTTTAAAAATGCGATCTAAACCTCAAGCATTAAAAGCTGCAGCCGTGATTCAAGCTTTCAGAGCTTGATCGTTCAAGGCTCGAGCTTTCAAAGTTTCAATGCTGAGTTCTGAAGTTTCGAAGATTTTAAGGTTGAGTCTTAAAGCTTCTAAGACACGAGTGTTCTACAGCACTAGTCGAAGGTCTTCGACAACAAGAAAGATTACCTTTTTCACCCGGTAAATTATAACACCGTTTATACGATATTGTTTATACGCGACTAAAATAAAATTTACTTTTGTCTTGTAAAATGGCGTGATTATTATTATTCTGTTCAGCTATGTGAAATAAATAAGTATGTATTTATAAAATTTACACCAGCTATTCTCCCCTATATTTCACTTTTTCGTGTACCGACGGGCTCTATATACGCGATTTTCATGGGCACAGAACATCTCCACGTGGAACAGATACTCCACGTAAATGGAAGGACGAGTGTATGCATGTGCACCCGATATAATGAAATTATCGACAGAATATATAAAAGGATCAACAAATAAATCGAAACGAGGTGGTTGCGACAGATTCCGTGGAAATCGTTTCCCCGGCATCGACGCGTTATTTGTGTCGTTGCGAAGACGTCGCGTCGTAAACAAGCAATCGTGGCCGTTGCGGATGCAATAACAACGCCGGCCAGGGACGATCGTCGCGAATCAAGGTTCGGGATAGGGCCGGCCGGTTGATGGCCGAGAAAGAGGAACAAGCGTTAGCCGAGTGAACAACGGAGCCGCGATAACTGGGGATTCGACATGATAACGGTCGCTGCCACGAAAAACCAGTGCATTAACAATAACAACAGCGGACCGATGTTCGCCGCTCGTATATACAATAAATAATGCGAGATGGCGCCAGGACGGAGGTTATCGCTTGAAATGTAACTCTTGTAACAAAATAATACGCGGCCACTCAGCCGAACGGAGCCACAGTGATTATCAGCCAGTAATTTATTGTCAGCCGCCACCGGCCACTCTCATGACTCGTTCATCCTCTGTCCCGTTTCATCTTGTGCGGTGCGTCCATCTTCGCGACACTTAACGACGCGTTTATTAATTACAAACTGGCGCCCATTCAACGCGTCTACGTCGGACGGCGGTCTCGTTATCCTTGCGAGGGTGGCCGGCGAAATCACGACCCACGTGCACATATATCGCCTCATCGACCCGCTCGTTTCCAACAAACGAGCCGTGATTACGTGCATTTGCGCATCGCGTTCGACGCGATCCGTTCCTCGCTGGCCTTTGATCTAGCACGGTGGCCGATTGCATCGCGTCACGGATTTTCGAAAGTTCGAATACCGTTCGACTACAATTATTTTTCGCACCTTTACGTAGGATTGACCCAGGCGAATCGAATTAAGGTTGATAAGAAAAATTAGAATTAAGGGGACGTTACTAATAAAATGCGAGTAAAAAATTATTGAATCTTTCTTTCACGAATGGAATACAAGACATGAAAAATATTATTTCCAATATAACATACGTGGACTGGATTCTTGCATCGATTCGATTTATTCTCTACCCGATTATAATATTCTTTACAGATTATTTTGATGTCCGTTGTTGTTCGAGATGAACGGATTGAACCTCTAAGAACGTTTCTTTTTGAGAAAACGAACTCATGTAGGTACTTTCATTTGGACAGAGGGCAAAAGGAATACGTTCCATTCAAATCGAGATGTATCGTGCACGCAGGATGAACTTTCCGTTGCTCATTTTGCTTAAAAAATTTGTGCAGTCTCGTAGTCTCTTATCACGGAATCAATTTCAGGGTAGATTTTATCGCATTACAAATTTATACATTGAATATAAAAGTCTCGCAAACGCATCTCGGAAACTGATAAAGTATTTATGTGTGACTTTTTTTTTTTAAACGTGTTCTTAAATTCCCACTTTCTCGAGTCACATGTAGAACAGCTAATCGAAGTCAATGACTCGGGTAACCGATAAAACGTCCATGGATATTTATTAATCCACCGGAGAGTCGCTTATAATAATCTTTTTCAAATACGGAACACGGCAAGAAGAAAGAACGATAAAACAATCTGGAAGTTTCTTAATCTCTCTTCCTCTTTTCCTCCCCCCCCCCCCCCCCCGCCCCTCTATTTCTCTCTCTTCGTTAACGTTTCATCCTCAACTCGAGTACACCTGTGTTTGCCGATATTATTTTTCCGTTCGTACAACGCATACTGTGAGCCATTATCAACTGGTGTTTGTCGTGCGTCAGAAAATGATAAGCAATCGCTGGTTTATCGGGTCCTCCTCGGTAATAACTCTTATCGATCGCAAATACCGTCCAATTCGGCAGAAGGCCAGCTAAAGTTTTACGGTTCACGTCGGTCACGCTTACCTTGAAGATATATACGCAGTACATCCTGAACTCCGTGAACGGTGCAACGTGTGTTCATCACCAGTTCCGGCATCAGGCTGCGTATCCGATTCGCGCTGACGTCCGCCCAGCAGAGAACCGGGAAACCACGGAAGTCCCTCTCAGACAGTGTCACCAACCGATTGTTCGCCACGTTTAGCTCCTCCAGAGACGGTAGCCATGTCTACGATCGTACGGTAGCGTTTCGTTGATTTTCACAGTTTAATCACTTAAAGTTAAACGAACGAAAGAAAACGGAGAATTTTAAATTAAATTTTAACCATTCCCGCTCGAGAGACGATTGTCGATCACCGCACGATTCAACACAGTAAAATTATGAAATGGAAAATTCAATAGTAAATTTTGAATAAGATATCAATATTCGAAACACAGGAATAAAATAGTTCTGTCCCTTAATTTATGCAAGATTCTCCTTTGTGTAAATTGGAAATAGTATCACCGAAATTTCACCTGAAAATAATGGTTATTTGTAATAAAAAGCAAGGGCGCGTCAACTCGAGAGTGCAAGGGGTGCGCCACACCTGGGCGGCAACATTAATAAGGCGGCAAACAACAAGTATCTAATATTTATTTTATGCATATAATATCTAGTTTAATAGTAATGTTTTTCAATTTTTCCAGGGAAAATAAAAGTTTGCACCCAGGCGGCAAGCACATTTGACGCGTCCCTGATAAAAAGTATTCTCGTCTGCAAAGGGTTAAAGCCGGTCATTTGACTGCTTTACGGTACAGTTAGTGTCAATCGATAAACAATTGTGCAGTTTCTTTCACGTGTACCTCTGATGTATCTTCGAGAGTTGTGAGCTCGTTGTGAGAGAGATCGAGGACTTTGAGTCCGTCGAGACCCCGTAGATCGCGTGGCCCGATCGTCGGTCCCAGCGCGTTATGGCTGAGATTCAGCCTTTGCAGCTCCTTCATCCCCAGAAATAACGAACCGTCCAAGCTCCGTAACTCGTTGTGCTGAAGACGCATGTCCTGTATGTTGCCGCCAGCCGTTTCCTCTCCTTCTTCTTCCACTAAATTCTGTGAGTATGAGCAAAACATGTATTCGCCACGCGCGCTTTAAAAAAAAATAGAGATATTTCGAGCTGGGAATCGCCATAAGGTAAAACAAACATTTTTCTAAATATTGTCTCTAGATTGTGACAAATGGTACTGGTATCAATTTAATGTATCTCTTAATCTATAAATATAATAAAAGCGAGGGTAAGTATTGGGAAACTATGATTAGGAACTATGACTCAGCTGACTACGGCCCTTGGTTTCTTTCTTTAACCCTAGATAACTATTCATCTAAATAATCACACATCTAAATAATCACACTTTAAACGTCTGCCAAAACTACAAACGTTACTTTTGAACACTTTTCTACTCTTTAATTAAATACTAATAATATATATCTTAAGTTATGCTACTTTGTTTGTAAAAAGTAGAAAAAATATAAAAATAAGTGTTTTTAATTTGTAGTCTATCAGTCGAATATTTAGTTACAGATTGACATTGATTTAAGTTTAATTATCTAGGGTTAACCTGATCATCTTGGTATTCTTTAAAAAGTATTTAAGAAAGTGTAAAGAATATTTGTCGGCCCTCAACACTGTATAAAAAGTACAGTTGCTATACTTAATAACACTATTTAATATACCTATACTGTGCAACATAGCTTCATTTAGAAAAGACAAGAACAGTAGAACCTCGATTGTCCAGAAAAATGGAAGCTTGAGAAGAACTTGTTCAAAACATATTTAAAAAATTCGATGGTATATATTCCAAGATACAGTCTAAGAGTCCTAATTATTAACTCATTACTTACCGGTAGCCGATTAATAGACTTTACATGGCCAATGCTTATCAAGCAGTTATCTATAACTAGGCTTCCTAAATCTTAAACGTTGAGTGTCTTATGTTTTCAACGTTTTATAATTTTGAATATTAATTCTTGCAACAACTGCTATTAATTGTCACTAATCGCCTACAAAAAGCATGATGTCTTAAGTTTTTATTTTATTTTTATTTTTAAGTGTTGATTATAAGCTAAAATAATCCGGTAATTAATATATTCGGTTCCAATTTAATCAAGATTTTAGAGAATCTAGATTTTGGAAATCATCGACGCGGTTAATCGAGATCCTACTGTAATTTCAATCTCCTACCCAATTGTAATAAATCGATGAAGAATCCATCGATCGTAATGCAGTTTTACTTAACAGGTTACACTTATGGCCGGAGCCTACGTAATGGAGGTTGAAATGCAGAGAAACACAAAGCGTGTTGCTCTCTCCAAGTTCATTACTGTCAGCGTATTTGCTCATAATCCGATTAAAAAATAGTGGATTAATTGCAAATTATCTTGGTTGTCAAAAAAAAAACGCAACAGGATTGTAACGGATAAGTACCTCGGAGGGTGTCCGTCCCCTGTGAAGCCGTCCGATTCTATTGTTCGAGAGATCGAGCATTCGTAGCTCGCGCAAACCACGAAGCGACGCAAAGGAGAACTCGCGGAGCTCGTTGTGCGTCAAGTTTAAACTCTTCAGCGACCTGAGAGGGTAAAGGACACTGTTGCCCCCATTTCCATCGCCATTGCTGCCAACCGTACCGCCCAACGATTTTAAAGAGTTGTGCCCGAGCTCGAGATCTTCCAGCAACTCCGCCTCTATGAAATCCTCCTCTGTCAACTGACGGAAAACATTTCTCTTGATAAAGGGATTGGAAAACTTCCATTTCCCACCGACAACATTTCCAATCTTTTGCAAAAATTACCTTCCCGTGCGAGATTTCCTTCGAAAAATTCTATAATTTGAATCTTCTAAATGTTCTAGGCTATACCCTGACGAGCTCTAAGATATCATGCAATATTCTCTTTTTTCCATTTCTTAGAAACAATCAATTTTCTGAAACGTAGAACAATAGGTTGGAAGTATTGAAGCGTGAAGACGTTTAACGATATAAAAAATGTTTACGGGACTAGCATCGAATTGGGATTGTAGAATTCTTTTATTGGGAATAATAGATTTTTTAAGAATCAGAATACTATTAGCACTAGAAGGAATCGGGTCGTGCTGTTATTACAGTTCGAAAGTAGAAAACGAACGACGAAATGTTCGAAACGTTAAAAACGATTTTAACAGAAACTTTGGGTATAAAACAAATTTGAAATTAGTAAAAATTTTGAAACTCTCGTTTTCCTGAAAGTTCAAAGGGCTAAACGTGAAGCCTTTGAAATGGATCATACGAGAAAAGTCAGATAAAATGGATTATCGGTGAAGACCAGCGTTGGTTGTCCGTTTCAATAAAAATTTAATCCGCAAGACGGAAGCGCACGACATAATAATTACGTTAGGATGCAGTAATTGACTTAATGCACGTAACACTGAACGAACGCCTCCACGTGTTATCATGCACCGCGATCGTGCACTTGCAGTTTACGCATGTTTTGACGAGGTTGTTAGTATGAACGTCAGATTGCAGATAATCTCTGGAAAATTAAAAATCTTCCTGTGAATCAACACGCAACGTATCATCCTCAAATTGCTTTCAACGCTCGATCCGTGTATAAATTATATGCATAACATAGAATAAAATTTAATATGAATTTAATGATAAATTTATTGCTGTTAGATATAATGGAAACTACATAAACGGAATATAATGAAGTTAATACTGTACATAATATAACGTTATTATACATAATGAAATTATTCTGTGAGCTAAATCAGGCTTCCATCGTGTATCGTGTATCACTTTTTGTAGTAGGACGTCCCGAATCAAATAATCCGTGCAAATTAATTGTTGTCTACAAAGGTTCACCCGAAACACGATATATGAAACTTATTTCTTCATTAACACAAAAGAAAAAGAAGTAGACGAACGAAGATGGAATACGAATAATTAAATATTAATGTAAATTTAAATATTGGTAAACATTTTAAATTAAAAAGAAATGTATTGAAAAATATTTTAAAAAAGTGTATTACCTCTTGCAAGTCGTTATACGAGAGTTCGAGGAATTTCAATCGTCGAGCCTTCTGCAACGTGCCGTCCAAGCTGCGAATTTTATTGTGTTGAAGGAACAGAGTCTCCAAGCGATGCAGATAACGAAATTCCGCTGGCAAATGAGTCAGTTTGTTGTCTACCGCATAGAGCATCTTCAAGTTATGACCGGAGGACGGTAGTTCACCGTCCAAGGATGTCAGTTCGTTCGCGTTAATTAGCAGCCACTCCAGCTGATTCAAATCTCTGGAACAAAATTGAATCACGTGGATCGCGCGCCCTTTCCTCCCAAGCAACTTCAAACTGGCGAAAGTGATATGGATATTTCGTGGCTTGGCTAATGTTTCCGTATCACAAAAAACAAAAAAGTAAATTTTCAATGGTTCGAATGAAACGTATTTGCCGATTATTAAACGATCGAATAAGATATATTAACTCCTTGGTTTCTATAGTTTTCAATCGTAGATCAATGACTTTTTGTTATTTATTCAATTATTTATTATTTGTTCCATGAACTAATTGTCTATACTCATTCAAAACAAAATACGTTATTTTTAAGACTGATACATTCGCGTACATTTAAAGAAAAATCAGCAGCCAATTTCTTATCTTTCGTTAGTCATGCGAAACTCTTTGTGTAGATAAGAAATTTACGTATCTCAGATTTATGTGTTCAACAATGACATTACATGTACCAATGAGTAATTCATTATCTACTTAATTAGATGACAACACAGTTTCGTTCAGATTCTCTTGTATACAAATATTCGCGTTCGCCGAAGGATAGTGGGTCGCATACCGATTCATTTAATTTTCTGAAGTATAAATCGATAATAGATAAATGTACGACAGTTAATGGAGAAAAAATTCTGAAATTCTAAAATGCTGGACAGTTCAGATAACTTCGTTGTATTTGTGAACTGGCCTTGATCGTCACGTTTTATTTCTTTCTAACGGCTCGGACGTACACTTTTCAGCGGTGGACACGTGACTAGATCGTTTAATTGTTCTATCCTCCGGATATAATCTGCGTGTGCGTTCGCTTGATCATTCGGTCATCCGAAGAATGACTGCATTGCATCAACGGTGAATAGAGCCAATTAAATAAGAGCCATCGACAGACCGATAAACAGGATGTCCGATTCGTTCTAAGCGCTTCGCGGACAAACAAAAATTTTCAGTAGTCAAGAAATAGGCACACCTTAGAGTATACACACTTGTGGACACGGCTTCAGATAACCACCTTGAAGTCAAGATAAAAGCATGCACATGACGTCACACGTGGAAAAATAGTGGGGGAAGTTTACTTTGAAAGCCGCGAAAGGAAAGTTTTAAGGAAAATTGTAAGAAAAACTCATCAGACTTAAAAACTTATCAAAATATATATTTTACTTTATTAGTTATTAATTTTTATCCCACATTTGTAACTCTGAATAGCGTAGAGTGTGTTTTTATAATTTGTAAATATTAATTAAATTTTAATGGAAACGTTTACTGCCAATGACCAACGTGGTATCACTTCAAGTTGACTTAATGATACGAAAACTGAATAATATAAATGCTTCAAGCAGAGTCCATCGTTTTGAATTATCTTGTGACGTCACGTGTGGACTCTTTCTCCAGTTATGTTGGTTTCACTTCGTCTCTTGTACTCATATTGACAAGTCTACAAGTGTGCATGGTCTAACAATAAGTGACATACCGTAAAGTCCGATTCAAGCTCTGTAAGTGGTTACGACCGACGTGAAGATGCTTCACCAACGGCGGAAACGAACCCGGCACCATTTCCGAAATCGCGTTCCCAGCCATCGACAGGTGCTGCAACGTCGGATTGTACTGAAAGTCAAATGAGAAAAACGTACTTTCAATATTTACGAGTGTTTCATTAGGGGTTCGAAAATCCAATAAAAAGTCGCCAATGTATATTAGAAATAAAATAAAGTGTTACACATGGTTCACCAAAAAACCGCAAGGTCTCCGATCAAATATTGAAACAATAATTTCATTTTAAACACTGGAGTCTTATTATGCATTATTAAATGCATTTCCAGTACGCGTCAACATTTACTGTCAAAGAGGTTGTAGCCCTATAATTTGGATTAATATATAATAATAAATAATTATAACGGATACAATTCCTTTGAATCTTTATTTCTTTTCAAATGAAAAATAAAAAAAGTATATAATATATAAAAATATATTAAGAAATATATAAAAAAAATATATAATGTAATGTAAAATATGTAATATATTTTGTACAACAGTAATTTACATAAATTCCATTCAAACTATGTGTATATATTATGAACATTTTAATCAACGATCGTTTCATATGAATGTATGCCACTTCCTGGTCATATGCATGAAAACATGCTATCTAAGATAGTGTATTATACATAAAATATTTGAATAAATCGATTAACTGCATGAATCCTAAAAATAAAAGGTTGAACGGTTCGAAGGAAAGAAAAGATCGGAATGTTAAAACAGCTGACGCATGTCGGCTCGTACAACAGGAATATTTCGACAGCAGTTTGCGAAGATCGTATTTAACAGTGTCGGCAGAGAGCGATTAATACCGAGGCCGCGGAACATTTAATCGAGAATAGTGGCGGCACGATAGTGCCGAGTGTGAATATTGAAGCAGCATTGTCGAGCGGCACGAGTGCATACAAGCGACTCGAGCCGAAGACGTACGGCCAGGCAGAAACCGATCGATCGGAATCAACAGCTCCGGTTGTTTACTGTCGTCGCGATGAACAGCCTCCTTTTTCGCGATAATCTGCCATACGGGCACCATTATTACATCACAGTTATCTGCATCTGTTTCGTTTTCTCCACGCCGTATACAAATACACGGACAACCGTATTTTGCCGCGGGACAAGCAGCTATCGCTTTTGAATAAACGACTATAACCTACCGAGTGAATCAACCCGCATAGAAAAAAAGGAAAAGAAAAGCTATTGTCAATTATTGAACGTTCGCTCCCGATCACGGTTTCTCACGGTTTTCCGTTTCTTTCTTTGTACTCGATTGGATAATCGTATCGTGGTATTCGTAGGTACTCTCTGTTCCTCTCAATTGCGCCAACATTATTCATGAGTATTTACGATTCGAAACTAGCCGACCGATGAGGTTCGAACGTTATGTAAATTGACTCCGTTAAGAAAAAGCGAACAAAAGATGTTTGCTGCGTTTCTATGATTCTTTTTCCTTTTCTCCCTCCCTCTCTCTATCCCCCCCCCCTCTCTCTCTCTTCACGGTTGAAACGTGTGATAAACAGCACGAGGCAGCCGTGAATAAAAAATCTCGTAAGTGGCACGTATCGTCTGGAGAACGATTGGCGGACTATTCTCTGCACGTGGCCGGTCACGTGCGCCTCAAGCGCCAGGGAAACCCCACCAGGCCACCTAGTTGCTGTCTTCCTCTCCTCGAGATGAATTGTTCGTTCATACGCCGGCCACAAATATGTATTATAGTACAAAGTCACGCGTAACATGCGAAACGTGCTCGGCGGAAAATATCATGCGCTTGTTCAATAGCATTATTTTTTTTTGTTTCTTGCGTGCCGCTCGAGATGTTCCATGTAATATTTGTTGTTCATCAAGAGAAAGGTGTTGACAATGTAATTTACTCGCTCGAGGAAAAAACAAAGGTTGTTAAACGTGACAATATTACACTACATAAGAAAAACCATGTATTAATCGATAAACTACCGCTATTTTCTGCGATCTAGATTGCCCGAAGTCTTGATTAAATTGGAACTCATTCATTCAAATTTGTTGACTGAACTTTAGAATATATACGATAGAATTTTAAAAATATGTTTCATTAACTTTTTCTCGGCTTTGTAATTATTTGGACTGTTAGTCGTTTAATTCGATCCAATGATCGAGGTTCTACTGTATTTCAAGATGGCGACGGTTTACCAATTGGAACACGGTTTTCCTTATTTTAAATGAAATATAGGAATAATTTTGATATTTTTTAATTGTTTGTCAGATTAGAACTAAGAAAGAAACAATACAACGGATCGTAGGAATAGAATGTTCATAAAAATAAATTGAGAGATTTTTCATGTGTGATTAGTGAAGAAGTTTAAATTAGTACTTCGAAATTCTTTTACGCTAGGTGGATCGTCGCTGCGAACAGAAACGCCCGCGAATGAAAAGACAATGCATTCCCAGAGTCAGTCGAAATGAGATTAGATTAAATCAGTTCAATAAATGCATAATTCAAAAGGCGCAAGTGGCACTACGGTCAGAAAAGGTTACATCAACGTTCGTAATTGATAGTCATTAATGGTGAGCTCGTATTCTTCCTGTTTATGAGATGCTCCATATCGATGTCACGATTATCAGTTATTCCTATTGCCCTCTTTTTTCACATGTCTTCTTTGTTAAGAAAACATTTGTTTATTCGCAATTAAAAGACTTTACGTGAACATGCAGAATGTAAAATCTCTTTGACAGTGTTTTAAAAGAATCTTCGTTTGCTAGATGATCGAATAAAATTTCCAGTAGAATTGAAATATTCACTGTGATCTTACCGAAAATTCTTATATGATAAGAGAACATTTGTTTTTGCTACCGGAAATGAACATTTTAATGGTAACAGATACTTTTCATAAAGATCGTTTTTAGAAGTTTTCTCTTGAACGTTTGGAAACTGACCCAAACTATTGAATGACGCTACAGTATTTACAGGAGAAATAAATTTGTTTGAATTGCGATAAACACACGTACCTTAAAGTCATCCGAATCTATGCGACTTATCCGATTTCTGCTGAGGTCTAAGGTCCTCAGCAACGAAAGATGCGACAGAATGTGCCTCGGTATAGTCGGCACTTCGTTATCCGCGAGACTGAGATATTGTGTTCTCCCCAAACCCGCGAAAACGTCGCCGTCCACGATCCTAAAATACAAGAAAACGCTTTTTTTATTTTCCATTAATCAACACACATTTGATCGTTCGCACTACTCTCAGTTCAAAAGTGAAATGAAAATAAAGGCCATCGTGGACTATTGTATATATGTGTGCTTTATCAGCTCCTGTCAGTTACACGTTTCATATAATTGCATTTAAAACGTAGGAACATATTCGAGTTCATAATTCACGTAGAGAAAAGGTGCTTAATATCTTTCAATTTATAGGTAAATTGCTTTAATAATTTAATTAGGCAATTTTAATTTAGCAATAAAATAATTGCTTTTCAAGTAACTACGTCCCTTCTAGAATAATTCTTAAGTGTAAAGAAGAATTTGATTTTCATATAATGAAACATATAAATTGTTCTATGAAAGATCGCCGCAATGCAATACCTTGCCCTTGTAAGTAGTTTATTACAGTTCTCCGTTGTAGCTCGTGTGTTTCATTATATTCTGTGAACACGCTTTTGTCATGAAATGATAAAGATCTCAAGCCGATCTCGCGAGATAATTCTCGAAATTGAACTCGAATTGTCTGGCTGTTGAAAAATTTCGAATGGAATTCACCGATAGCAGCGTTATCTCCGGCTACGAGCAATCGCACATCGAGCAACGTGTGACCGTTGTAAACACATGGCCGGCGCGCGATACGCAATCAATCCCCAATTATCAGCGGCGAAACGAAATTATCGCTCGTTGTCCTAGTCACGGATCAAAGGAAGAAACTCAAATTCCCTGCTGAATAGTCCAGTTAAAGAAAGGATTGACCCATTCACTAATATCAACGAAGCTTCATTCCAACTGAAAAAAGAGCTCGCGGAAAGTATTCATGAACTAATCCGTGAAACTGGGAATAAGAAATACTAACTCGTTTTTTCTATAGAACGATCCATTTATATAAAAGTGAAGTAAAATGTTCATTCATTTTCTTGTATCCAATATACTGACGTTCGTTAGAAGTATACGAAATCTGCAGACTAATTACGAGAAACAAGATTTTTCAAAAAATGTTCTAAAACTTCTTCAAGTTTCCCTAACGTTGTAACAGCTCAACGTTACAGGAAGCAACAATTAGAAATGAAGTCTAACTTGATTCCTCCGTTTGAAATTATTCACGGCACATTAATTGCAAAGAACATTAAACATGAATCCTACAACTCTGTACTTTCTCTTAAGAATAACAATAACTATAAGGTGGAAAAAAATGTTGATCAATGTTATTCAGAAGATCGTTGGATGTCGTAGATCTTGGGTGGTTGCGCAAAAATTTGATCAAGATACCAAGGAAACAATGGAACGTCCAAAATCGTGGCTCGCCACGGTCATTATCGCTCGATTATTCACATAACGTTGGCTCACAGCGTTTCGTTATTTAATTATTCCAAAGCGATAAGCGCGCAGGGCCCGCCTGATAACTCGCTGGAAGAGGTCAGTCGTGATTAAGATTTCATTCTCGCGCCGATCTCCTCTCTTTTTCTGTCTTTCGCGTGAAGACGCATTCCCGATCGTCGTCCGCGCCTTCCTCAAGGACTTTCGTTTTCTCTCATCAGCCGCGAGGTGCGCGCGGCCTATCAGGATAATCAAGGAAGACCAGTGTTCGTCCTTTGCGCCGTCCTCACGACCAAGCGACAATCGTTTTACCTAGGAACGAGGAAATTCGTGATTCCCGATCATCTCCGCGATCGACGAACACCGAACGACGATATCACGTGGCGCCTCATATGTTATTCCGTTCGAATCGGTCATTTCCGATCGAAGTCTCTTCGAATCGACACACTTTCGCGTCTGTCTTTATACAACTATATTCTTTCCACGTAATTTTCGCAAAAAAATGAATTTTTCAGCAGCGTTCGAGAGCCCAAAAATTATAAGCCTAGCCTCGTTATCTGTGTATTATTTAATACATTATCGTTAGCGGTGTAAAAATATATAGGAATAATAAGCGACTCGTGACGATAAACGTAAAGATTATAGCTGTCGCCTATACAGCTGGCGTACGTTTTGCGGTGGACCCAGCATTTTACGAACTCGATCGATTCCGCGAAACGCGCCACGCTCAACCATTCGGAAAAGGTTTCCGGCAGTCAACGGCCGTTGATTCGCGAAATAATTACGCTAATTGGAGCCGCCGCGTCGTTATATAGAACCATCTTTGCTCAGTACTCGCAACATCAGACGATGACCTTTTCGCGATGATATTGTCGCTGGTATCAATGCATAACACGGTGCGCTCGAACGCGTGCTCTTTTGCGAGGTCCAGTCGATAGACATTCCCTCGAATACACCTGAAACAATTACGTCACGAGACCGCCTTGCCGTTTTTTCTTTTTCGCTTCGTTTGTCGCCTGAAATCGTATTTCTTCTTGAAAGTTACACTTGGCTTCTAAGTGATTAAAGAATCTCATGGTCAGACGAGCGAGAGTTCTCCACGATATTACTATTCACCGTTAATGTTCGGTTATAAATGAAGATCGGATCTTGCGTTGCTCGCGACGAGTAAGTAGCAGTGAACATCTAATTGAAGTTCCGTTTATCTTCATTGTTCTTTGCAGTCGTGGGTAGTTGAATCACGTAATTCGTTTGTTTGCACAACGACAAGGAACTTTCGGAAATTTGTAAATTCAGGTTCTTTGGATTTGTGGAGGTGAAAACAGCTCTCAGTGGTTAATTCGTATTTTCTTGTTCTTCCGCGCGATTTCGAGGCCACAATAAACATTGAAAAATCGTTATGCGCGAAACATTTCACGCTCAACCTTTCATTCGTATTATTTTGAAGATATTATAAAGAAACAGAGAACTAACTAACAAAAAAGTTGCCTAATAGGTCCATCTGTAAATCACCCACAGACCTATAAAGTTAGTAGAAATATCAAAACGTTCGGATCGCAGAATGTTCCTTATAAATACATTTCCATCATTTATACAAGTATTAGATTGTTTCTGTCGCTGGCAACGATATTCAATACGCCAGAAATCTTGATTAGTTAGCAAAGCTACTAGCAAAAGCGGAGGCAACAGAACAGAATGGATCGCGCGGAAGATCGAGTACTATGCATTCGTTACACACGAATAAAACGAAGGAAATTTCTGGGACAAGCTAACATCTCCAAAGCATCCATTCCTATCGTTCGATGGTTTCAATGTTCACAGTAATCGGTGTGGCGTCCGCTTTCTCGTGCCAATTTTCACGAGATAATCCAGCAAAACGGGAATTCGCGGTAACATCACACACAATCGGCATGCGTCGATCGCAGAAGTGTTCACGTGACGACGGTGAGGGGAGGGGGGAGCCTCCGTGGCGAAGATAAATGGTAAAACGAAAATGTGGAACGTCGACGGAACCTCGAGCTTCCACAAACGCGATACGTGTTTCGTCGGCCGAATGGTGTGCGCGTGGTTCGAGGCGAGCGTGGCTGATATCACTTATCCGCGGGCCGCCTATCGTCGTCTTACGATTTTCTTCGACTCGCGTAGAGTTTCCTCGGCCTCGCTGGCCGCGACGTCTTCCACGAAATGATCGAGGAAGATTCCTTGGAGCCGCGAGGTCGATCGAAAGTGTGTTCGTTTGCTTCGTCCCGAGGCGAACGACGGCGACACCTTTTTTTCCAGCCGACGAGAAAGAAAGAAACACCCTTTCTTCTCGCTCTCTCGACGATAATATCGGGAAAAAAGATGAAACAGTTGTGCGACCTTTCGAATTGTCGGGACAGCAGGAACAGAGGAAAAAATAGCTGCGTACCGTACACGGTGGCTCGGCCGACGCGTGTTTAATAAACACAAAAAGAATCGGTGATACACGAACGCCACAACAAGTCCGGACTGATATACCGTTTCATCGCGAGAAAACAGAAACTAATCTGAACGGTCCGCGGAGCTGAAAACCACGGAGCGAGTTGTCCGGGAGACGCGGTGAACGTTTTGCGAACGAGAGGAATCATAGATCGAAGTATGTTCTTTGGTTGTACGCCAAGTTCCAGGAGAAAGGGGGTTGACAGTTCGTTTGAACAAAGTTTCCTTCATTTTCAATTGGTCCCCGGTGATTACTTTGGGAGGAGTTTAAAGGGAATGTTGTGCAGGGTGAAACTTAGGTGTGTTGTGAAAAAGATGCGCGAAAGACGTAGGAGATGATTGTTATTGAACTATCATCTATACTATCAATTTATTGTTTTGCGGAAACATAATGGTTTGCAAGGTTTTAGACATAAAGAAGTGTTTTCCTTTCTCGAAGACGCCGTGTATATGTAAATTCGTAGACCATTTACGAACAGCCACTGAAAGTCTATATGTATCAATTACCTCGTTACACCGATGACTGCAGCATACGTGTATCATCGATTGAAAGTGAATAAAATCTGATTCAACAATGTTAGATTGAAACAATGTATAAAAATTGATTCGATATTTCTATCAATCGTTACGTTATTAGAATGTATCGGATTAATTTCACTCGGATGTTAGAGTAAAATAATATTCGTTTCGAAAGTACAAATGCGTATTTGAATAATTACTTGTTCTTGTGAATACCTGAACGAACGTTTTGTCCGCAACCTCTAATCTGTTATTCAAACAAAATTATTCTTCCCTTTGAACCGTGACCATTGACATGTGAGCGACGCGCATTATTCTTTAGAAAGGTAGTCAAAGTTATCTAGATAAAAATTCCTGAGTAATAAATGACGACATGAAAATGAACCATTCATATATCGCTTGTCTTCGAAGACAAAAAAAATTAATTATTTAAAAATTAATTGGAATGTTTGCACAATCGTCTGCAACAGAGCCATGAATATTGCAGAAATTAAACACTTTCATAGAATAATCAGAAGAACGAATAAGGAGGCAGCTGTTTGGGCAAAGTACACATGATCACAATCGCATATTCCGTGACTATTTTTAATGCATTTTGTTAAACTAAACAATACCATACTCGACACCTTATCAAAATCTCCATTGTACAACACTGCGATGGATGGTTGAACAATTTAAAACGTACTGCTCCTATTTGTAATCGTTTAACACGTCCCAGAAAATATTGTGCATTTCCCATCATTATCATTTCCATCCCTACTATGGTCTTAATACATCGAAAGGGCTAGAATGTCTAATAGAGTAGTAACAAACAAGTTTCGCTAAACTTTTTTAACACTTGACCAGCGAGATGGATAATTTTTAGTACAAACAATAAGATCGCGTTATTCAAGCTTCCCCGCGAGTTTCATGGTAATTCCAACAGAAGCACACACGATTAAACACGATTTTCAAGGAAATGCTCGTGTCAGCTAACATTTACGACGGTCTAGACTCCAGCTCGCAAGTGCAGGGTGAACGAATCAAACATTCGAACACCCGATATTTGCCAAGACAAGTCAACATTCCCTCATCCCCGGCAAGAAGATCCACTCACCCCAGATGATCATGGTTCAGCTCGAGCTTCGTGATGGACATACGTAGCTCTTTGAAATCGTGGCGGGATATGTCGCGCAGGTTCGAGTGCGACACCCTTAGCGTGATCTGTTGCTCCGCGGTGAATTTGCCCCTTAATGCTCCGGCGACCTGCTCGAACGAGTCCATACGTTCGCACACCACCTCGATCCGCTCCCCGTGCGCGTAGTGGCCTGCATTGTTAGCGGTATTCGCGACGGCAGCGGCGGCCGCGGCCGCGGACGTGGCTGGGTTGATAACGGGACCGGAGAACCCTCCCTGTCTGCAGGTGCACGGGCTTATCTCGCGGCGCACCGCGCAATGGAGGCTCGTGCTGGCCGCCAGCCCTAGGAGCGTGTAAAGCAACCCGGACATGGTCGTTCGTCGAGAGAGGGTCAAAACGCAACCGCGATCACCATCCAAAACCAGGCGCACAAGTATCCGCGCTGGTCAACTGGCCTGTCCTCTCCACGGGCCACACGAAACCATGCGCACCCCCTGCGATCCCAAACACCTTTCGCCGATCCCTCGATCACTGAACACTGGACACACTCGTTTTAACCGTTTAGCTACCGGGCTGCCCCGCGAACTGCTCTTCGACGAGCACTCGCCGAGCCGGATCGTCTACTACCCCCTTCTCGACGCGTCCCGTTCCGAGCACTGACAACTACGATGTACCAGAGATTCCGGGAGATCGAAACTTTAGGCGCGTCCCACTGATAAATATCGAACCGCAAAATTCTTCTTTTTTCAATGGAATCAAACTGCGTTGGGGACGAAGAGGCACGAAACGCGCAAGACGTTGCGTTGAAAGGGAGAGCGGGGAGGGTTGAAACTCCGATTCCGGATAGAAACACTCGGGCACTCGTTCACCGCCACTAACTAACTCTAGACTGACACTGGTCGGACACGACTGACAGCTACGTATTATCTACACTGTCGCGATCCACACCCCGAACGGGGTATACGTGTATATACACGTATGTTCACTGCTGAAACGCGGGTGAAAGCTGGCTGCTGTGCGTCTATCTCCGTGTATCTATCTCTCCCTCTCTCTCCATCTCACTCTCTCTCTCACTCTCTCTTTCTCTCATACATACACGCTCCCCCTCTTTCCCTGACTCTCTCTCTGTCTATCGGTTTCTTTTTCTCCCGTTCGTGCCGGACACGAAGGAGGCTTATCGTCGCCAATGGGCCCTCCTCTTGGCGCCACGAACGCGGCAGCGGCATTAAACCGCGGCGCGCCGCGCGAGACTTACTTATAGTCGCAACGTCGTGCCGTGGCGCGGCGCGGCGTCACGCCTCCGGAAGGGACTCCAACGGCTCCTCCTCAGGACTCGTACATTATGTGCGTAACTGGTGCCTTCTCTTCTTTTGCTCCGTTCCCTCTCGCTTTTCCGTCATACACGGACGCCTCTTTTTATCGATGATCCGTTTATCTCTCGTAAGACGGTCAGCCGGAAGCTTTCGTCGCGCGAAACAACCGCGCGGTGGCCGCGGGCAGCGCGGCGCAGCGCCACTTCCGTCGGACTCAAGGAGCCGCCACCCTTTCGTCGCGGCGTAATTAAACGAGAGTTTCTTCTACGAGCGTTGACGCCGGCAATCCCGGGACAGCACAGTTTCACTTTTTTACACTGTACGTGATATCGACGCGGATTCTTGCAGCTCGGTTTGGGCTGTTGGACGGGGGTCGAGAGTGAAACTTTCATCCCTGAGATGTTTTTCTCGAATGAAGTTAACGAGGTGCGTGTAAGATCCAGCTTTAACGTGGAGTTTCATGAAACGGAAGGAATGTTTGGAATATAAACAGAACTGTTGTACCAACAACACTTACAAGAATCGATAAGGTTAATGGACGGTCAAAGAAGATCAATAGAGACGCTGCTCGATTGTAATTAAAAGTGAAAGTTAATATTGATGATATGTTTATCTTTTAGAGATGGAATGCATCACGCAACCGTGTGCTACAAATTTTTCAGTTGCGGAACATATACTCCGATGCGGATCGAAGCATCGCGCGTCAGATCGACACGACTTGCAATGCGATGCACGACCGTTTTACACCGGTGTCCAGACAACTGATGATCTGCGCGCAGAGACACTGTCAACAATCACCGGGTAATGATCACCGAGTTATCGGGAAGAAGGATCGAAAGGTGACGAAAAAAAAATGGAAAGAATGAAATGAAAAAATGAACGAAGGCGAACATCCGCGATCGAAGTTTTTCTCGACGACAGCACCGAACGCTCGGTGCCGACGTACTGCATATGCGAAGGCAGTGTTTGCACCGATAACGAGAGCATTGCTCAACTTTTGACCTTTGCTTAGCTGCTCCGGGGTCCGCAGGCTGAAAAGAAAATACCAGATAATTCGCTAGCGGGTACTTCTCTATTTCTTTTCACGCTTCTCCCCTTCCCCTCCGACCTCGCCGTAACTATGGACCGTCTCTTTCCAGGCTCCGCGTCTCTCGTCTTTCTCGCTCCATTGCAGTGGCTAGTAGACCACGTAACGAGCGACACAGGGACCGCGTGAAACGATCGCGATACCTAGCAAGCAAAGTCGCATCGTAATTGTATCTCGATGATTATTCGGGGATCGAAGATGCGAGAACGATCCGTGTATTTAATTACCTCGAGTCATGTTATTTCAAAAACGACGATGTGCGAATTGTTAGACCACTGTTGTGAAAAAGCAAACAACAAAATCGTCTTGCTTTTCTTTTGCTTGTTTTTGTTACATCCTGTTCGCACTTCGTTAACTTGTACTTAAGGTATTTTTAATGCGACATGCGTAATTTTGGTATTTTTAATGATAATATTACCGTTTGGCAAGATTTTTTATTAATTTTTTTGCTGCTCCTTTCGATTTCCTCCAAGCTGCTCTGTTTTACCAGTTAAATTCCTGCGTGAACAGTTTGTGAACACTTCCGTTAATATTTTCATCTTAATCAGTTAATTGTGTTTGAAGAGTATACAGATCATCTTGAAACCCAAAATAATACTAATTTTTTAGAGAAGGAACGCTCTGTGCATTATCGGACAATGTCAACTTATTCTCCGTTTCAACCTATGGTTTCCATTCATTCCTTCCACATTTCAAATTTAAAACACGTCAATTATCTCTTGTTTAGCACTAACCGTACTGGCACTTTGTATATATCTGTTCTTACCGTAACCACTCAAATAACTAGCTACAAAATAAAGGTAAATAAGTTCAATGACAAATTGTTCTTGGTGAAAAGAGAAACGAAAGGAAAGACAAACATTGAAAAACTGATTAATCAGCAAATATAGGAATTGATGTAAAATTAAATGAACGGAAGAAAACGTAGAATTTTAAATCAAATTTTAAAACCGGTCGTTTGATCGGTTTGAGGTACGATTAGTGTTAAAGTCCTTATCAGATAACATAGCCAAATAAAGGATGTTCATAATTTCTAGTTCATAACTGTGAATTTATGCGTTTGCCTATAATAATAGACGAGATTGCCTAGAAGTCAGGGTATATAATTTACTAAACATAATTCATCGATACGTTTATTTATCTGCATGCAGTATCCTAAATGAGAAAACCAATTTCGTGAGTCTAATTTCTTTAAATTCATCCTAAGAAATCTGTATTTACATAAATCGTCTGCAGTCTGTTCACAACTTCGTTTCACGATTATATTAACCTTCTGCGATCGAATGTCGTCGTAATGACAACTTCGAACTGTCATATCTAAAATCGATAGCTGCTAATGAATTTTTAATTTAATTATTCAAATAATGTAAAATTGATACGTGGTTTTCTTTTTTTTTTGATATTTAAAATTTCGATACATAATGAAACTTTTTATGGAAAGAGTTTTTAAAGGTTTGAAAACTTCTTATTCGTAAAGGGTTAACACATTCAAGACCGCCAACGTAATCCTACGTCATTCGAAATTCTTTAACTGAATACTGGTAACATAGTCTTACATTCATTTATATTTTTTAAAAGAATGCTGATCGTTTAATTCTACGTCATTTCAAAATCTGTAGATAAATATTGACAACATAGTCCTATCATGTGTTTCTTACATTCATACACATTTGAATAACAATGATTGTATTAACACGAGAACAACTGCACCCGTCAAAATGGCGGGTTTCAGGTTTCTTATTACGCATTTGTTGATATTTTATAAGCATTACTTATTTGAAATGATAATTATGAATGAAGAATAAATAATTCCATTTCAATACTATAACCAATACATGAAGAAACCGAACAAAAATCTATTGTTACAATTTTTATATTGTATATATTTATTAATAATGACGTATCTAAGTACGTGTGTATATATTCGTTCAGCTGCGACTCATTCATGTGACGAACGACCGTTGTCACGTCAATCCTTTATTATCGCCAGACATTTCTTTTCTTTTTGCGTTTTGAGCCCGTCCCCATGGCGAGATCATCGTCACCCTCCTTCTCGGATGCCATTTCTGGACGAAGCAGTGTTACATAGGTATATCCCCCAGGCGCGAGGGAGACGATAGATCTCTAGAGGTGGACGAACCGTCGAAAACGTCCCCGGAATGTTTCTTTGATGAAATTTCCTTTCCAATTTGTTAATAAGCTTTGTTGCACAACCCATAGATAAACTGAAAACTGGAATTTACTCTTTTTCAGGTATTGTTAAGCATAGAAGTGAGTTAACTTTGTCATCCCTTAAAACGTTGAAGTCTTCTAACGGTTACTATTATTTTTCATCTTTCACTTCTGTATCGTTATAGATTAAGTTACCTTTTCTCAACTACCTACCTTTTTATCCATTTCCTTGTACTTAAATGATTGGCACCTCACGTCTGAGCATATTTCTCTTACGCCTTTTGTACATGTTTACTTTTTTCAGCATAATTAGGACGACGGTAATAATGTACAATATACCCAAATGAACAATAACATTGAATAAAATTTGCAGGACTTTTAATTCGCAAGACTGCTAATATTTGGGTAATAAAATAAAAATAATTTCTTTATTTAAAAATTCGAATAGATACACATACAAATGTAAACTGATGTGAACACTGGCGGTCTTCGAACGATTTTTAACAAACCGTTCTTATTTTTGTCATCTCTGTTCCCGTTTACGTGGATGCTCTTTCTATTTGTTAACGATGTTATTCCTAGCAGTCTAGTCATCGTAGATATTCTCATTATTGTTCCCATTACTCTTATTAGAAATTATCGTTTTGCCTTTGTTTTTGTAACCGGAACCCTTATGGTCGCCGGCGATATTTCTTATTGTCGAATTATGGTTGTCGCTGTTGCTACCATTCTTATTGCCGTCATTTCCACCGCCACTGCAAGGCCACCGGTCTTCACAGAGATTGGACACGCAACGGAGAACGGATGCGACTATTAAGAGCCGAGCTGAAGATTTAGGTAGGTGTTAAAACTGCCGAGTACTCGGCACACGACTTTTATGAGATATTTGACACGACGCGAGACCCTGAAACGGTGCAATTATATCTGTACTCGTACAGCGAATCGAGCCACAGTACCGAAAGAGAATGCGTTTGCGCCTTAATCGCAATGCAGATGACTGAATTTCTGTTTTCATTAATACGAAAACACGCGAAAAATCCATAATTAGATAATCGTTAATATTTGAGACTTTATATCTTGAAACAGAAACCGTATGCATTTTATATATTAAAGTGAAGGTTTGTGACGGTTTGAACAGTGTGAGAGATTGCAGTGTGAGGCGATTGCAGTGTGAGAATATGCACGGAAAATTGTTTCATGCATTAAGAATGATAATATAAGAAAAGCAATAAATTTTATGCTAATGAACCTCGACTTATTCGAAAGTGAATTATTGAAAACTAAAGGAATCGGTGATGTCTAGAGAAAGTGATAAGAAATGAACGATAAAAATTGAAGATAGATTTTAATTAAAGGTTATAAGATGTAATTGAAGATTGATTTTAGATAAAGATTATAAAATTTCATTGAGGATTGATTAAAACAAAATGTGATTAAAACAAAATGAAATATTATAATTGTTCAATCCTAACTTTGCTAATGCAATGCGTCGGGATTTGTATTTATTTCGGTCCTCTTTTTCGCTTGAACGTTATCGATCACTCGATTTTTACGTGCAGCTTAATTGCAGTCGCTTCGGTAAGCACAAGGAAGGATTTAACGGTGGCGATTCGCTCATTAACTTCGTAGCCGATATTAATTACGAGATCGCTGGAATCATAAGTGCCCTCTCAACGCTCCCTTTCGTTCATTGTAAACTGATACCGATTAATAACCCGACCTCGACGAACGAACGTTTCTTCTTGGTTCATTGAAGCGAGAGCAAATATTTTACAATACGCGCGTCGCATATTTTCACCCGACGACGCCAGCCTCTATGAATTCCAAACGGCGTGTATCATCGTCGCGCGTTCCTGCGACAAGCGAAGACGAGGACTTGGAGTAAGTACTTACTTCACGCTCGGCTCATATCATTAATGTACCGCGGATCCCGTCGTCTCTCGTTTTATCAACCGATCTCGCCTTGACCACAAAGACGGACGCGAACGTTTCAAGAAATGACGTGCATTGTAAAACGGAACGACAGAAAAGGGCAAAAGTAATTGAGGAAAAAGACGCGGGATGTCTCGGGATCGATGATTACCTCGTGTATCTAAAATTTTAAACTCCCGATGATTACAATGTCTTAAATGACTGTTATGGAGGCAATAAAGAGGAAAGGCACTGTAAAATAAACGTTACGTCTTTACGAGGTGCCATACAAAATCGTTGAAACGTTCCCGTCAATACTCGGACCTTCGACATGTCTAGGTGAACGTTCTTTCCATTCTTACCACAACTGAACTGAACATCCCCTTCACATAGACGGTCGATCAACGCGAATACGAGAAGCAAACGCATCGTCGATCCAAAATCTTGACATATTCGTCTTCTCGTGTCTTCGTCGACTATTAAACGATTCCAAAGTACCAACTTCTCGCGGCATCGATTCTCGTTGCGTTGGCCTTTAGTCGTGACACCGAACGGTTCGATATCGAAACCGGCTGATACCGGGTACGGTGAACGGAAATTATATCATCGTCAATGATGATGAAGACGGCCGCGTATCGGTTCGCGGGACGATAGGCTGGACGATGATTCTTTTCTCGAGAACTGCCTTCGTTCCGAAAGACGATTGCCGACCGATGCGCACCGGTAGAAACCGGTCATCTCACCACGTACCGGTGGCGTGCAAACGGGACGAGGACAAATCGATGTCTCGCCCTTCCTCCACGGATGGCAAATTTGGGATCCGTGACCGCTCTTAATATCGCGCGGGGGCGCCGAGGAGGAGGAGGAGGCGATCGGAAGGTACCAGGGAGGAGAAGGCACGAGCTGCGGAGGGAGCTAACTCGATGTGTTGGTTAACGAATGCGAGAATGCGGCCTGGCGCCAACGCACACGCACGCGTCCGACGTGTCACGCAGTATGTATTCGCTACCGGCCTCGGTATATTGGTTTATCCCTTCTCCCCAGCTTCCCTGGATCTCCTCCCTGTTGGATAGCTTCAAGGCACGCACGCGAACTCCTCGTTTTCTTCGCCGAGAAAGAGGACCGACGAAAGGAAAGAGTGAAGAGGACGGGAAAGGTGGCAGCAGCCAGTAGCAGTTTAGAGTATGTAGAGGCATTAAGGTAGCGCGAAGATAGTCAAAGCTCCTCTGTTCACCGTTTCGGATTCTTTCACGGATTCGCTTCGGGCCCCGCTATCATTATTGTTGTTGATCGTTTTTGTTATGCAATCTGTTGATACGAAGGGAAAGGGAGGAGCGGACGATGGAATTTTAATGCACGTTTCAGCCTACTTAATAGGTTGGTCACGCTGATGAATAATACATTAAAATAATTGAAAGTAATGCGAATTTAAATAGAACACGAACGTGTTAGATTGAATTGGAAGGAATACGAAAATGGAAGATGGGATCGTAGATTTTTGTATTGTTCTCTTATATTTTATTGCAAGTCTTTTGATTTGCTACTAGGATCGAACAATCTAAAAATTTACATATTTCATCGCGATTTTATGAATAAATATTTTTAATAATTATTATTACTTTTGTAAGAAATTAAAAAATATCGGCTGCCTCTTATGAATGATTACTTTTGTTGACGATAAAAGTGACCGGAGATTAACTGTTTAGTTGTCTCAGACACCCTGTGGAAGATTCATAAAGAAAGTAACTCGAACATCAATTATCAAATGTTTATTATGACTATCAACCGTAAATTAAAATGATTCGTTAATCGAACGAATAATTCAAGATCCTAGAAATCCTCTCAAGCACCGAAGTGTAAAATAGGTAAATCATGTGGTGATTAATTGGAACGTTAGTGGCAACACGTGTTCCCATTCTAGTATCAATCACGATGAACTCGAGAGTGCCATTGTAAATTCTTTCTCTCACTTCCTTTTTGCGCTGTACACACGGTACAATTTATTATTTCTTTTCTCTTCTTCGTTTACCTTCTCCCTTTATTTCATTTTCTCTCATACTTCAAATTGTACATGGAATTTAAATCGATGGAAATTGCATATTTCGTTTTATCATCAGATTCCTCCGTACGTAGATGCAATACTTTAATCGGAGCTATCTGTACACGCGCACAAACGAATTTGTTTCTTAATTTGCGTTTCTCTTAAAATTCTAAAATATATTACCATTCTCGCGCAAAACAAATGTAGGTTGACCGTCGGTAGTTCACGCGTAAATCAAGGCTTGATTTGACAAAAATCCCGGATACTCGTGAAACGGGCCAACCGAGGACTGCGTGAATTCTATATTTTTTTTTTTTTTGGGAATGTTGAGAGCCTCCGGCTCAGTATGTTTATGATGGGATTTAAAAGAAGCATCTTTCTTATCTTCCTCCGACACGGCTACGGGTGAATTTCTCGGTTTTTCAGTTCTATCGGTCTTATTGTGCCTTTTTCTGCTCGGACGCCGGGGCGCCGGGGCCCGCTACGGTATGAGGCGAGACGCGCCGTCACTTCCTGCATACAAAACTGAAGCACCATTAACATTCTTCTGCGGTGCACGATCGGCCGTATTATCTTCCACCGATATAAGTATGTACACGTGTATACACATACAAAGGAACACGTGTACTCTCGCATACCCGCATGGCTCAGTCGATGCCCTAATCTGAATAATGCGATCGACTTGCCATGAGTCTTCCACCGCTTCTCTTTCTCATCCGCGCCGTGGATCACGCGATTCCCGTCGCAAACCGAACTCTGGATTTCATTGTGTTCGACGGTAGCGTTCGAATCGTCAACCAAAAACAATGATACAGGGATCTCTGTTCATCGAGCGATCCGCAGATATCGATTTACCAACGGACCGTCTACATAGTTACGAAATGGAAAAACAAGAGCCATCAGATTTTCTGAATGGGTCCACGACATCCCCTAAGCACCGGAGACAACAAGAATGCAATTTTCTTCTTTGCCGATTTGATGTTTTTGTAACATTGAATGTTCTAGGAGATTTATATTATATGGAAATTCGTTAAATTTGTTTCTATTGTGAATTGCTGCAATTCGAAGAATCAACGTCGAGTTTCTTTTATTACGGTGGATGGGGTGAAACTTGTGAAATAAGAATATAACCTATTAATAGCGAATAGAAATCATTCATTACTGTCTATTAACAGGGAAACGAATTTTATGTTTAAAATAAAGAAATGAAACTACTGTTTTGGAAGACTTGAAATCTTTGCGCAAAGACGCAAAATTAAACTATCGACTCGAGTTTACTTCTTTTAGTGTCGCCATCTGTGGAGTCTAGTAGTACAACAATTTTATGGATTCTATAATATCGGCGATATTAAGACTGTCAATGAGTGATCTTAACGACCTCTATATTGTAAGAAGTAAGTAACTTAGATGCTATGTAAAAACAGTGCATCAATATTGATTTAAAAGTATAATTAATGAATATTTCTAAACAACTGTATTTTTATATTTAACCCAATTCCTCTGCTACAGTATTCTTAATTGTCCATATTGTAACTGTAGAATATAAACCAACTACATTGTTTTATAGTGGAACATTCTGTCTTTCAACAGGGGTGTTGAATTGGGAGCACGCAAGCCACCTAAGGTCTTTCCCCTCACAGCTTGATGGTGAAAGTTACCCTCGCCATATCTTTCTCCTGTTTATGTTGAATATTATGTACTACAGGTTGTTCAGGAAATGGTTTCTAGGATGGCTCAGGGACAAAAGGTTCCTCATTAGAGATTTTGTTTATGATTTTTTTGATTGGTTACGTGTAACCGTATTTACCGATAGCAAACTAGTATCTAAAATGAGACGAGGAAAGATACAATCTGACCAATCAGATCCTCATTCCTGTCAGAGTTCATCTCCTGAAGTACGCGGATACCAGTAAGTACTTACTTATTTAAATACCATAGAACTGCACGTCAAAGCTTGGGAAACTTCAAAAGTAGAGATAGTAGGGGAACCGTTGATCATAAGTCACTAACTTCAGGGGAAACAATTCGACACTCTTGTCTTTCAATATCATTATTTAATAAATAATACCTGAACATCAAAATAGTAGGATAACTGAAATTTATTGTAAAGTTTCATAAATTAATTCTTCGATTTATTTCATTTGTAATCCTTTGAAATCATTGGCATTGTAAAATTATAATTTCGATCAATTCTTGAATATATACTATCAAAGGAATAATTTTGTCGGTATATTGGCAACATCCGTGTTGTCGCTGATAAAGCGAATTTGGAATAAAATAGCGTGGACTGCGTTGACTGCCGCTAAAATTTTAACGTTGGGTACATTTAAAAAAACGATAAAAATCAATTTGATAGAATTTTCTTACGTAATTTCGTTGTAACGTTAGACCAATTCCTGCAGAAAAATACACTTCTCTGTGATTTTAATATTGTATATTTCTTTTTACTAGTTTGTTAGTGACTGATCATCGTTTGCAGTTTTTGTACCTGCATGGTTGCGTGAGTGTTGCAGACAATTGTCTTACGTGTTACGACGTTTAGACGATTGCCAATTTTTTGAAATTTTGGCTTCGTAGTTTCAGTTACAATTGAACTAACATGATTGAAGTTACGGTAAAGACTTTGGATTCACAAAATCATGCCTTTACTTTGGAAGACGACGTAAGTATCTCTTTCTCCATGTTTTAAAAAACAAATCCCTATTCTTGCATATTCGTGACTTCTTGACAACATTATTTATTGTAATTGTTTGAGAGTTAGATATCTCTTATGATATTTCCTGCACATTTAAAAATTGTTACTATAGAGATAATATGTTGATTGTGTGTACCATGTTACTGTGTTCTTTGGCACATTCAACTCTGAATATTGGTTATTTCTAATAACTAATCACCTACTAATCTGTATTATTATAATTCCTTATTATCTTTATAATCAACTGTATTTGAAACTAATGTTTACCAGTTTTTTGTAAGTAATTTTATATATAGTCATAATATAATATACCTTTAGATAAACTTTTGTATGTTACTGTTTGTTTACTTTTGATATAGATGCAAATCAGTTATATATTGGGATGTGGTGCAATTACACTTGTTATAATTAATTCACATATCAATATAAAATCCCATTGCATTATTTTACATAATTGCAAAATAAATATTATCTAAGTTAGGTATTATTTATTAATCATTATCACATAACAGATGCAATATACCTAAAATATATGAATAATTAAAAATAAATTTATATATCTATGACATAAGAAGACCTTGTTTATTGATTCTTTTTAAAGCAAATTATTGTGCGAGACTTCAAAGAACACATAGCAGAGGCTGTTTCAGTTCCAGCAGAAACACAAAGACTTATTTATTGTGGTAAAGTTCTTCGAAATGAGAAAAAGTTAAATGAGTATGGTAAACATTTTTGGATTTCATTATAATGGAGTTTTAAATATTTTATGAATATACAAAATATTAAATATTTATTATGTAGATGTTAATGGAAAAGTTATTCATTTGGTGCAACGTGCACCACCACAACATGATCAGAGAAGAAACGATGGAGGTCAAACTCAAAATCAAAATCATGGAGTACATGTCTGGAGAAATTTACGAAGTACACGTTATAGACTAACTAGAACCCAAATGCATGGCAATGCTATATATGTGGGTGCTATGTCAGTACCAGCAGAAATTGTTGAAGGGCATGGTATGATTAAGGAATTTGTGAAACAGTATAATTAATTTTTATGCTTTTATATAGATATTTATTTTGTATCATTTTATTATTTTGCATCATTATTATTTCAATGATATATTATGTATCATTTTGTTCAACAGACCTACCAGTACCTCAGTTGAGTAACAATTTATCCGACAGCCGTTTATTCTTGGCAATACAAATGTTAAATCGTGCAAATGTACTCATAGAGAGGCTAGCAGATCCAAACTTACCTCTTCATCCCCAGTCATCTGAAAGTAATCAACAGCCTGTATTCCAACAAACTCAAGGACAACATGCAGAAACAGAACATTAGTGAGCAAAAAGGGAATTTTAATAATTGTAAGGTAACTGAATGAAATAAATCAATAAAACAATCTTTTTAGTAATAATAATAGCAGAGCAAGTGTTACTACAAGATTCACAGAAGCTACTGCAGCTGCACTTGCAGCTGTCTTGTCTGCAGTTGGAGCAAGAAATGTCACATTACTTAGAGGTGGGTATTTAAATAAAATAACATATAATAATGTAAAACATTTAACTATATGTGAAAATTTCAAATATCAAAGCAGGAAATAGTGAAGACACTATGGACACAACACCTGCCAATGATACCAATGAAGAGAACCAGTCAGATGGACAATCGTCACAACCCCAATCTGAACAACAAGGGTCTACATCAAATAGTGAAGGATCATCAGATGGGTAATTTACATAATAATAATAACAATCATTATTCGGATATGTTAAACTTGATGATATAATACATCATGAAACTAATATTTTTAGACTACTACGACCACGATTCATGGCAGAATTATTAGAACAGTTAATGAATGCACTGGACAGTTTACGACCATATTTTGAACGTTATCGTGCGCTTATGCTTGCTGATGAAGCATTACCCCGTGGGGTAAGTACATTAACTTCTTTACATACATTCTAAAAGTGGGATTTATTAAATTTTTTAACAAAATTTGAATAAAAATCGTTCCAACATATAGGGAGGACCTGGAAGTGTTGAAGAAAATCAAAGAATAGTTGATGGCGTCAGTGAAGGCTTGCACTACATATCCCATGCCTGTCACGCATTGAGCGATATAATTGTTGATATGGGTCAACAACCACCCAGGAATCTGAGATGTAGACCAATTATTATCCAAGAGTCGACTATTTTGCAGCCTGGTGTACCAATTCAGGTAGAGGTAAAAACAAATCGTATACAATATTTTCATTTTTGTTTTATTATTGAAGATATTGTTTTATAATCAAACGTTTGTAGGCACATTTTAGTATACATGGTCAAAATGCGTATAATAATAACAGTAACGAGGAAAATAGTGATAGTGCAAACACGACTGCACAATCTGAATTAAATGAAACTAATACTGAAGAAAACAGTCAACATCAAGAACCTGAAAGCGGGACTCAACGACAACCAGAGTCGCAACAACAGCCAGAGTCGCAACAGCAACAAGAACAAGCACAACCTCCGTTTGGTATGGGTAATGAAATACTTTTCTTAAATTATAAATGTTGAACGTTTCGAATTCGAAGTAAAACTTATTTTTTAGGTACAATCTTCAACTTGCCAAATGATATGGTATTAATGGAGGTTAGCCCCGAAGGTAATTTTACGACTGGAAGTGAACAATTGCAGACTGGAGAAAATAATAACAATAACAATAACAATAATGGTGGTAAGTTAGTAATGGAATTGACGTGTTGCTTCAATTTTTAATAACCTGTGGGTTTAATTGATGTTGTTTACACATCACTAAATTGCCTTTATAGGAAGAATAAACAGTGCCGCCGATTTGATTCGAAACATAATGCAGGCAGTTGCAGGCCATATTGTGCCAGCTGGTATTACTACCACCACCATCACGACCCCAAATCTTCCAACAGCTGGAGGACAACAAACAAATTCATCTCATGATGGAAATACAAACGCTGGACAAAGTACACAAGCTCGGTACGTTCATAATGTGTTACAATTATGAAGCACAATTTTGCCTAAGCTTTTGATTACTTATCATTGTTATCTTTATTTATAGAAGTAACGTAGATACTCATCCTACTACGGCGACACAAACTAGAAGTACATCGCGTCAACAAGCGCATTCTTTAAATCTTGGAATGAATTTGGACCAAGGTCTTGAATTTGATCCTTTCCTTCCTTGTAATTCTCACCACGTTCGGCGATTACCACCAGCAACATCCCATGCTACCACTTCTACATCACAAAGAGTTCGTCCTAGTCAAGCATCAGCAACTGAAAGTCAGCCTCAGGCGCAAACAGGTGTGCGATTACAATAACGGTGAAATAATGACAGCCTTAAACACTGCTGTTCAGTAAAATTATTACTGTTATTTACCAGTTGACTCATTCCTGTGAGGTTTTGTGTAGCCAACTTCGATTATGTACCCTTGAAATATGTTGTCAGGGTCACGATTTTAAGCAGTTTCTTTCTATACATGGTCCGTCGCACGATTATCGAGATATACCCAAAAGTATTTTTAACCTTACCCATTTAATGTTTTGCATTTTTTCTACGGTTTGAGTTAAATTTTAGTTACATCGGGATTAGATTTAACTTGTATTTAAATTGGTGATGAATAGTATAACAATATAAATATTGCTATGTATATCTCTGAAAGTAAACTTCATGGACTGTTCATAATGATTTGTTTAACTTATTGTAAAGTCAACTGAAGTCTATGAGGGGGTGAAATATTTAAATAATTGTAGAAGCTTTTCAAGAATATCTCAGAAGTCGAAACTAAATGATAGTAACATATATAATAGAAAGTAGCTCAATATCACATCCCTGACAACATCATTGAAGATCAACATAGGTGAAAATGTGGCTACTAACCTCCATATTTACCATATTATGATCATTATAATTATTCTTAGCAACAACTTCGGCAACCACAACTAGTAATACTAATTCTATAAATACCATGGCTTCATCATCACAAGCAAGTCCTTTTATGAGGACGTTGCAACAGACACTAGGAGAAGTTATGGAAGGTCAACAACAAGCCACATTTGGCACCAACAGCAATAGTAAGTAACCAAGTGTAATATAAGTTATTATCTGTTTTTTTTTAAGCAATATTGTATATTTTCTTGGTATATTGTCTATTTCGATTTAGTTGAAGTTCTTGATCTTGTGAGGCAGATGATTTTATTTACACGTCCAAGTAATGATATGGCAATGGAAACAGAGAGGTTTGTTAATTATTCGCATTATATGTTTTTATTCGTTATGGGAAATGTGGTAAGAATAACATTGTTTCATTTTTTAGGGACCTTTATTTGTTTGTGTTAAACGACTTATTCCGTCGTACTGTAGCAGAGATTTTGGAACCTTTACTGTCGGCCTTTTCACAGGATTCCATGAACGAAGGAGTTTTCCTTCTCAACTTAACTAAATGTGTGGTAATGAAACAACAAGTATATTACTTGTGAACAGAAGTTTAGAACATTATATATAATATCGCCATATAATTTTTATGATAAAATACATAGTTTCAAGATATGACGCTTCTTGACATGAGAAGATTGCATCATGGACAATGGAAATCAATTTCTCGCCAAAGAGTGCCGCTAATAGTATTTCTGAAAAACACTTTCCCAGATTCTTCTGGAGAAGAACTTCCAGAGCAAATTATAAATCGTGCATTATCAGAAATAAGACCAAAATTGCAAAGTTTGTTCGCGACAGCAGAAGTTAATAATGGTGAAAATGGTTTGCGCATAGATATTTGTGCAACTATAGAAGCGTTGCTTCAACGCCATATCAGACATATTGTACAATTACTGTTTGATAATGGTTGGTCTTTTATAAGTTGTGAACATTTCCTTAAGTTCTGTTCCAACAGTATAACATAGTTTCTTTCTAGATATCAACGATATCACATTCGCACAAGAAACGTTTAATATTTTACAAGATTTAAAGAAGCAGTTACTAGCAGTTCTCGAACATTCTATACACGGTGGTTTGTCAGAATTTGTGTCTATGCTCGCACGTTTCGGAGTAAGTTATGTAATTTATATGGTTTATATGATTATTCGGCCATGTTTTCTTTGTTTAAGTATGTAATTCATATATTTCTGTTTTAAATAGAATGAAAGAGTGGAGGGTCTTGGGTCTTTTATAAGACCGTGGTCTGAAGAATTCTTTATTTCTGCTAATCATAACGCGACACAACCTCCTGATTCAGAAATTTTGCCACTTTTAATATATGAAGATGTGCCTTCTTCTCAACTGTCAGAAGTGTCCTCAGATTCAACGCAGCGATCAAGTCAAGCACAGCCTGAAGTAGAGGTATGTTTCATATGAAAACAACTTAAATATAACATGGATTTGATTGAACACATCTGTACTGTTATAGCCTATGGAGACCGAAGTTGTAGAAGAAAAAACAAATTTTGGAAATTCGTTACCAGATGATAATGCTGGAGTTCCAGAAGCGTTTCCAGTTCTTGAAGCGCTACCCTCAGTGAGTTCCAGTTTGTATTTATACGAGCACTGATGTTCGAAAAAGTAATAATGTCAAAATAATTACACTGTAGGATTGGGTACCAATAATTGCCCGAGATAACGTGAGACAACGTCGTCAATTATTAACACAGGGAATGACAAATGGAAGTGTAACAACACTCAGTGATGCCTATTTAGATACGCTTCCCACTAAACGTCGTAAACTAATTGAACAACAAAAACCACGGTTATTAGTCAGTACTACACCTAATCATTCAGCAATATCAGCGTCCATGGAACGCTTAGTCAGAGAAAGTGTCAAGCGTGCTGGCGTAGAGGAAGTTGATGGTGCTGCAGTTGCGGTTGCCAGTGATCCTAGCGTTAGACGTGCATTCGGTCAAGCAATTAGAGACTGCTTGAATCCACGGAGGTATGAAACACCAGACTTTCCAGATTCTTTACGTTTTCCTAATGCTACTAAATATTTCGCGGATCAAGATAGATCACCTAAGTAATATATTTTAAGCACAAATCAATTTATATTAACTTAGAGTAATTATGAAAGCAACACCAGATAGCTGTAAAGAAAAAGTGAAATATAAGCAGAGACTAAGAAAGATACAAGATGTATTCACAACTTGTAACCACAGACATTAATAATAATTGTATCTGTACCCGCGAATTTAGTGGAACACATACTGATTTGATAAATCTGGAATACATTGAAACAATTTCATACAGTAAAATATAATGTAAACTGTCAAGTTTGTTCAATCAACATAGCTTGTAATCTTATACGGTACACCTGGTTTTTCAGTGTATAAATACGTTAAGTAATGAATACTGTACTTGCACATTATTAAAAATTACAGTATAATCCATCACCTATACTCTCCCATCATACTCTTAAAATATAGATTTGTTTTAAAAATAAAAACATAGATGTCGTAATACAACTTTTTCTGCATGTATTATAATAACAATGGACTAGCTTTTCAATTTTATTCGATAAACTATGAACACTAATTGATGATTGGTTCCATTTCAAAGTACCATCTATTCTCTGCAAACTTTTAATTAGATCGTATTATTTTTAACTAATTAATTTTAAATAATGCCACAAATATACCGTGTCGAGATTTAATTTGTCGCGCTAGAGATCTTGACCTTACAACCCTATCAGTGAGACTACGGCTTTGGTTGTCATCCAGAATAAACAATGCATACATATAATTACAATTTAATGGTTTGAAAATTTGTATGATCCTTATTACAAAAAATTATGATATAGAAATGAATTTCGGAAGATAAATTTGGTCGAAAGAAGAAACATATAAATTACGGGCTATAAAATAAAATCTAAAAATGGCCGCATTTTTAGGAGTTAGTTTCATCCCCCTAGAATAAATTACTGGGAGAAATAAAGTTACGTAATATATACCTATGTGTGTTCTACATATTCTCAAGGATTTCTAATTTTTTAATTTCCGAATTAACGAACATTTCTTGTACGTTATATTCGTTATCATCCAAAAAATTTTTTAATTGGCTTTTTAGAAAATCTAATCAAGCAGTCTTATGATAATAATAATTACATTTAGCAGGTTATGCAAAATTTGTTGCACACATTATATATTCATCGTGCGAGACAAAAAAGACAACACAGAGGAAGATCCTTGGTACGGGACGTGACGGCTTTGTATACATGACCGTTTCAGCAAATCGCACGCTAAAGTCGTAAATGCATCAGACAATGGGCGGACTTCCTTCCACTTTAGCACTGAAACCCGTATTCCTTACATCTGCCTTTTTCTGTCCCACTCACAATACAGATAGCATGAGTTTTGTAACAGTTAACTGAAAGTGGAACTGGGGCAACTTCTGGAGTGGGGATTAGTAATTACAATTAAAGAACTTGCTGATCGAGAATCATTGGTTCCAGAAGAGGCAGTTCGAAAGACCTGTATTAGCATTATGATTTCGATCAATTCTTTTGCAACTACTATCCAAAGAATAACTTTGTCAACATATTAGCTCCGGTTATAATGTCCTGATAAAGCGTAAACTCTATAAACTAGAGCTATTCAACAATCCATTTTGCGCACAACAAGGGTAGCCTCCATTCAGTCGGGGAAAGACCCTTGATTAGTGGATCAACTTGTGATTACGCAGTGTAGGTCCTTAAGAAGGGTGATCACCACTACGTGTTTGAAAGTAGTACACAGAGCAATCACCATAGCCTGCTGTGGCGTTGCGAGCTACTCGAAATTCTGCCCGGGTCATCTTATGGACTGCCCGCACGGGCAAGTGGCTGAACGACATTGTTGTAAACGAACGTGTTCCATCGTGTTTACTGTCACTCTGAAATTTTAATATTGGTTTTATTTAAAAATACGATAGAACCGGATACGATAATATTTTTTTACGTAATTTCGTTGCAATGTCTTAATACTACGGTTGTAAATTTACTGAAATTTTGACATTGTAGTTCTGTAAGATAATTCTGGAAGACTGATCCAACATGATTGAAGTAACAGTAAAGACTTTAGATTCTCAAAATCATGCCTTTACTTTGGAAGACGACGTAAGTATCTTTCTCTCCATATTTTAAAAAACAAATCCATATTATTTCATATTCATGACTTTTTAACAATATTACACATCATAATTGTCTGAGAGTTAGAAACCTCTATCTTCTATGATATTTTCTGCACATTTAGAAATTGTTACTATACAGATAATATGTTGATTGTGTGAACCATGTTATTGTGTTCTTTGGCACATTCAACCCTGAATATGGTTATTTCTAATAACTAACCTCCTGCATTTTATAATTCCTATTATTATGATTCTCTATTACCATTATTATCAATCTTATGTGAAACTAATTCTCAACAGCTTTTTGTAATTATTACGGTCGTTATACTATATATCTTAGGACAAAATTTTCTATAACAGCTTGTCTACTCGTGGTATTAGATCTAAATCAATTATATGTTAATGTATGGTGTAATCATGTTTTAATTAGTTCACATACCAACATGAAACACTTGAATAATTGAAAATAAATTCACAAATCTATGACATCAAAAGACATTACTTATTGTTCTTTTTTTAAAGCAAATTACTGTGCGAGACTTTAAAGAACACATAGCAGAAGCTGTTTCAGTTCCGGCAGAAACACAAAGACTTATTTACTGTGGTAAAGTCCTTCGAAATGAGAAAAAGTTAAATGACTATGGTAAACATTTTTAAATTTCATGATAATTTTGAAATTGCAATAATTTTATGTATACGTGAAGAATTAAATGTTTATTACGTAGATGTTAATGGAAAAGTTATCCATTTGGTGCAACTGGCACCACCACAACCTGGTCAGAGAAGAAATGACGAAGGTCATGCTCAAACTCAAACTCATACAGCACAGGTTTTGCGTAACCCACGAAGTACACGTTATAGACTCGCTAGAACCCAAATGCATGGCAATGCTATGTATGTCGGAGCCATGTCAGTACCAGCAGAAATTATTGAGGGACCCGGTATGGTCATAGTTTTCAAATAGTATAATTTATATTTATTTGTAATTATTTCTATTTATTATAATATTCATAATTATATTTTAACAGCATTACCAGTACCACAATTGAGTAACAGTTTATCGAATAGCCGTTTAGTTTTGGCAACAAGGATGCTGCAGCGTGCAAACGTACTTGTAGAAAGACTTGCAAATCCAAATATACCTCTTCACCCTCCATCTTCAGAAAGTAATCAATCATTTTCTCCCCAACAAGCTCAAACACAACAAGCAGAAACAGAACATTTGTGAGTGGGAAAGGAATTTTAATAATTATGGTATAATTCAGTAAAATAAATCAACACAACACTTAATTTTTCAGTGCTAATAATAGCAGAGCAAGTGTTACCACAAGATTAACTGAAGCCACTGCAGCTGCAATTGCCGCAGCCTTGTCTGCAACTGGAGCAAACAATGTAACATTATTAAGAGGTGAGTATTCAAACTTGGTTACATACAAGATGATACTGCTAACGCGACGCACGATTTTTCACCCACTTGTAGCAATCTTACAGAAAAAAGTTTAAGACAAGAGTCACAGGGTATGGGGTTTTCAATAAATATCAGTAAATAAATATTTCGAAAACAGATTGTTTTTATGTCGAAATCAAAGTCATCTTGGGTTTTACAAATAGGAATACATAATTTTTTTACCATATTGTAGAGGACATCAAGGCGAATTCAAAACACATATTATATGATGCTTTTACTAACATATTATTCTATTTACAGTAGTGCAAATATGAAATATTTAGCTTCCCGTTGTATTTGACTTGAAGACACTGTAAATATTATTTCACACTGAAGTGATCACTGATTGTAAACACGGAATATTGCTTGGACGAAATCGATAGTTTGTCGTTGCGGTTACTTTGTTAGTCTTCGTTGGTTATCATGCAAGATCGTACTTCCAATATTTGGTGCAAAATAATTGTTTACAACAATCTGACCTCTTCGATGTCAACTTTTTTTCATTAGATTGCTGCAAGTGGGTGAAAAATCGTGCATCGTGGTAGAGGTAACACCTTGTATAATGTTATGACACACACATTTGCATGTATAATTTTAAAATATCAAAGCAGGGAACAGTAGAGGTGGTATAGAGACAGTACTATTAAATGATAACAATGAGGACAATCAATCAGAATCACAACAGTCACAAGAACCCCAATCTGAACAACAGGGACCCACGTCACGTGATGACGAACCATCAGATAGGTAATCTAGATCATAATAGTAATCTCCGCGAGCACAACCCGAAATTTACAACATAGCATGTTACGCATTTAATATTTGTAGGCTACCACGACCACGACTCATGGCAGATTTGTTAGAGCAATTAATGAATGCACAAAACAGTTTGCGCCCATATATTGAAAGTTACCGTGCACTTATGGTTGCTGATAAAGCATTACCTACAGGAGTAAGGAAATTAACTACTTTACATACATAGTGAAAGTGGGATTTATTAAATTTTTTAACAAACTTTGAATAAAAATCGTTCCAACATATAGGGAGGACCTGGAAGTGTTGAAGAAAGTCAGAGAATAGTTGATGGCGTCAGTGAAGGCCTGCACTACATATCCCATGCCTGTCACGCGTTGAGCGATATAATAGTTGACATGGGTCAGCAACCACCCAGGAATCTGAGATGTAGACCAATTATTATACAACAGTCGGCTATTTTGCAGCCTGGTGCACCAATTCAGGTAGAGGTAAAAACAAATCGTATACAATATTTTCATTTTTGTTTTATTATTGAAGATATTGTTTTATAATCAAACGTTTGTAGGCACATTTTAGTATACATGGTCAAAATGCGTATAATAATAACCGTAACGAGGAAAATAGTGATAGTGCAAACACGACTGCACAATCTGAATTAAATGAAACTAATACTGAAGAAAACAGTCAACATCAAGAACCTGAAAGCGGGACTCAACGACAACCAGAGTCGCAACAGCAACAAGAACAAGCGCAACCTCCGTTTGGTATGGGTAATGAAATACTTTTCTTAAATTATAAATGTTGAACGTTTCGAATTCGAAGTAAAACTTATTTTTTAGGTACAATCTTCAATTTGCCAAATGATATGGTATTAATGGAGGTTAGCCCCGAAGGTAATTTTACGACTGGAAGTGAACAATTGCAGACTGGAGAAAATAATAACAATAACAATAACAATAATGGTGGTAAGTTAGTAATGGAATTGACGTGTTGCTTCAATTTTTAATGACCTGTGGGTTCAATTGATGTTGTTTACACATCACTAAATTGCCTTTATAGGAAGAATAAACAGTGCCGCCGATTTGATTCGAAACATAATGCAGGCAGTTGCAGGCCATATTGTGCCAGCTGGTATTACTACCACCACCATCACGACCCCAAATCTTCCAACAGCTGGAGGACAACAAACAAATTCATCTCATGATGGAAATACAAACGCTGGACAAAGTACACAAGCTCGGTACGTTCATAATGTGGTACAATTATGAAGCGCAATTTTGCCTAAGCTCTTGATTACTTCTCATTGTTATCTTTATTTATAGAAGTAACGTAGATACTCATCCTACTACGGCGACACAAACTAGAAGTACATCGCGTCAACAAGCGCATTCTTTAAATCTTGGAATGAATTTGGACCAAGGTCTTGAATTTGATCCTTTCCTTCCTTGTAATTCTCACCACGTTCGGCGATTACCACCAGCAACATCCCATGCTACCACTTCTACATCACAAAGAGTTCGTCCTAGTCAAGCATCAGCAACTGAAAGTCAGCCTCAGGCGCAAACAGGTGTGCGATTACAATAACGGTGAAATAATGACAGCCATAAACACTGCTGTTCAGTAAAATTATTACTGTTATTTACCAGTTGACTCATTCCTGTGAGGTTTTGTGTAGCCAACTTCGATTATGTACCCTTGAAATATGTTGTCAGGGTCACGATTTTAAGCAGTTTCTTTCTATACATGGTCCGTCGCACGATTATCGAGATATACCCAAAAGTATTTTTAACCTTACCCATTTAATGTTTTGCATTTTTTCTACGGTTTGAGTTAAATTTTAGTTACATCGGGATTAGATTTAACTTGTATTTAAATTGGTGATGAATAGTATAACAATATAAATATTGCTATGTATATCTCTGAAAGTAAACTTCATGGACTGTTCATAATGATTTGTTTAACTTATTGTAAAGTCAACTGAAGTCTATGAGGGGGTGAAATATTTAAATAATTGTAGAAGCTTTTCAAGAATATCTCAGAAGTCGAAACTAAATGATAGTAACATATATAATAGAAAGTAGCTCAATATCACATCCCTGACAACGTCATTGAAGATCAACATAGTTGAAAATGTGGCTACTAACCTCCATATTTACCATATTATGATCATTATAATTATTCTTAGCAACAACTTCGGCAACCACAACTAGTAATACTAATTCTATAAATACCATGGCTTCATCATCACAAGCAAGTCCTTTTATGAGGACGTTGCAACAGACACTAGGAGAAGTTATGGAAGGTCAACAACAAGCCACATTTGGCACCAACAGCAATAGTAAGTAACCAAGTGTAATATAAGTTATTATCTGTTTTTTTTTTAAGCAATATTGTATATTTTCTTGGTATATTGTCTATTTCGATTTAGTTGAAGTTCTTGATCTTGTGAGGCAGATGATTTTATTTACACGTCCAAGTAATGACATGGCAATGGAAACAGAGAGGTTTGTTAATTATTCGCATTATATGTTTTTATTCGTTATGGGAAATGTGGTAAGAATAACATTGTTTCATTTTTTAGGGACCTTTATTTGTTTGTGTTAAACGACTTATTCCGTCGTACTGTAGCAGAGATTTTGGAACCTTTACTGTCGGCCTTTTCACAGGATTCCATGAACGAAGGAGTTTTCCTTCTCAACTTAACTAAATGTGTGGTAATGAAACAACAAGTATATTACTTGTGAACAGAAGTTTAGAACATTATATATAATATCGCCATATAATTTTTATGATAAAATACATAGTTTCAAGATATGACGCTTCTTGACATGAGAAGATTGCATCATGGACAATGGAAATCAATTTCTCGCCAAAGAGTGCCGCTAATAGTATTTCTGAAAAACACTTTCCCAGATTCTTCTGGAGAAGAACTTCCAGAGCAAATTATAAATCGTGCATTATCAGAAATAAGACCAAAATTGCAAAGTTTGTTCGCGACAGCAGAAGTTAATAATGGTGAAAATGGTTTGCGCATAGATATTTGTGCAACTATAGAAGCGTTGCTTCAACGCCATATCAGACATATTGTACAATTACTGTTTGATAATGGTTGGTCTTTTATAAGTTGTGAACATTTCCTTAAGTTCTGTTCCAACAGTATAACATAGTTTCTTTCTAGATATCAACGATATCACATTCGCACAAGAAACGTTTAATATTTTACAAGATTTAAAGAAGCAGTTACTAGCAGTTCTCGAACATTCTATACACGGTGGTTTGTCAGAATTTGTGTCTATGCTCGCACGTTTCGGAGTAAGTTATGTAATTTATATGGTTTATATGATTATTCGGCCATGTTTTCTTTGTTTAAGTATGTAATTCATATATTTCTGTTTTAAATAGAATGAAAGAGTGGAGGGTCTTGGGTCTTTTATAAGACCGTGGTCTGAAGAATTCTTTATTTCTGCTAATCATAACGCGACACAACCTCCTGATTCAGAAATTTTGCCACTTTTAATATATGAAGATGTGCCTTCTTCTCAACTGTCAGAAGTGTCCTCAGATTCAACGCAGCGATCAAGTCAAGCACAGCCTGAAGTAGAGGTATGTTTCATATGAAAACAACTTAAATATAACATGGATTTGATTGAACACATCTGTACTGTTATAGCCTATGGAGACCGAAGTTGTAGAAGAAAAAACAAATTTTGGAAATTCGTTACCAGATGATAATGCTGGAGTTCCAGAAGCGTTTCCAGTTCTTGAAGCGCTACCCTCAGTGAGTTCCAGTTTGTATTTATACGAGCACTGATGTTCGAAAAAGTAATAATGTCAAAATAATTACACTGTAGGATTGGGTACCAATAATTGCCCGAGATAACGTGAGACAACGTCGTCAATTATTAACACAGGGAATGACAAATGGAAGTGTAACAACACTCAGTGATGCCTATTTAGATACGCTTCCCACTAAACGTCGTAAACTAATTGAACAACAAAAACCACGGTTATTAGTCAGTACTACACCTAATCATTCAGCAATATCAGCGTCCATGGAACGCTTAGTCAGAGAAAGTGTCAAGCGTGCTGGCGTAGAGGAAGTTGATGGTGCTGCAGTTGCGGTTGCCAGTGATCCTAGCGTTAGACGTGCATTCGGTCAAGCAATTAGAGACTGCTTGAATCCACGGAGGTATGAAACACCAGACTTTCCAGATTCTTTACGTTTTCCTAATGCTACTAAATATTTCGCGGATCAAGATAGATCACCTAAGTAATATATTTTAAGCACAAATCAATTTATATTAACTTAGAGTAATTATGAAAGCAACACCAGATAGCTGTAAAGAAAAAGTGAAATATAAGCAGAGACTAAGAAAGATACAAGATGTATTCACAACTTGTAACCACAGACATTAATAATAATTGTATCTGTACCCGCGAATTTAGTGGAACACATACTGATTTGATAAATCTGGAATACATTGAAACAATTTCATACAGTAAAATATAATGTAAACTGTCAAGTTTGTTCAATCAACATAGCTTGTAATCTTATACGGTACACCTGGTTTTTCAGTGTATAAATACGTTAAGTAATGAATACTGTACTTGCACATTATTAAAAATTACAGTATAATCCATCACCTATACTCTCCCATCATACTCTTAAAATATAGATTTGTTTTAAAAATAAAAACATAGATGTCGTAATACAACTTTTTCTGCATGTATTATAATAACAATGGACTAGCTTTTCAATTTTATTCGATAAACTATGAACACTAATTGATGATTGGTTCCATTTCAAAGTACCATCTATTCTCTGCAAACTTTTAATTAGATCGTATTATTTTTAACTAATTAATTTTAAATAATGCCACAAATATACCGTGTCGAGATTTAATTTGTCGCGCTAGAGATCTTGACCTTACAACCCTATCAGTGAGACTACGGCTTTGGTTGTCATCCAGAATAAACAATGCATACATATAATTACAATTTAATGGTTTGAAAATTTGTATGATCCTTATTACAAAAAATTATGATATAGAAATGAATTTCGGAAGATAAATTTGGTCGAAAGAAGAAACATATAAATTACGGGCTATAAAATAAAATCTAAAAATGGCCGCATTTTTAGGAGTTAGTTTCATCCCCCTAGAATAAATTACTGGGAGAAATAAAGTTACGTAATATATACCTATGTGTGTTCTACATATTCTCAAGGATTTCTAATTTTTTAATTTCCGAATTAACGAACATTTCTTGTACGTTATATTCGTTATCATCCAAAAAATTTTTTAATTGGCTTTTTAGAAAATCTAATCAAGCAGTCTTATGATAATAATAATTACATTTAGCAGGTTATGCAAAATTTGTTGCACACATTATATATTCATCGTGCGAGACAAAAAAGACAACACAGAGGAAGATCCTTGGTACGGGACGTGACGGCTTTGTATACATGACCGTTTCAGCAAATCGCACGCTAAAGTCGTAAATGCATCAGACAATGGGCGGACTTCCTTCCACTTTAGCACTGAAACCCGTATTCCTTACATCTGCCTTTTTCTGTCCCACTCACAATACAGATAGCATGAGTTTTGTAACAGTTAACTGAAAGTGGAACTGGGGCAACTTCTGGAGTGGGGATTAGTAATTACAATTAAAGAACTTGCTGATCGAGAATCATTGGTTCCAGAAGAGGCAGTTCGAAAGACCTGTATTAGCATTATGATTTCGATCAATTCTTTTGCAACTACTATCCAAAGAATAACTTTGTCAACATATTAGCTCCGGTTATAATGTCCTGATAAAGCGTAAACTCTATAAACTAGAGCTATTCAACAATCCATTTTGCGCACAACAAGGGTAGCCTCCATTCAGTCGGGGAAAGACCCTTGATTAGTGGATCAACTTGTGATTACGCAGTGTAGGTCCTTAAGAAGGGTGATCACCACTACGTGTTTGAAAGTAGTACACAGAGCAATCACCATAGCCTGCTGTGGCGTTGCGAGCTACTCGAAATTCTGCCCGGGTCATCTTATGGACTGCCCGCACGGGCAAGTGGCTGAACGACATTGTTGTAAACGAACGTGTTCCATCGTGTTTACTGTCACTCTGAAATTTTAATATTGGTTTTATTTAAAAATACGATAGAACCGGATACGATAATATTTTTTTACGTAATTTCGTTGCAATGTCTTAATACTACGGTTGTAAATTTACTGAAATTTTGACATTGTAGTTCTGTAAGATAATTCTGGAAGACTGATCCAACATGATTGAAGTAACAGTAAAGACTTTAGATTCTCAAAATCATGCCTTTACTTTGGAAGACGACGTAAGTATCTTTCTCTCCATATTTTAAAAAACAAATCCATATTATTTCATATTCATGACTTTTTAACAATATTACACATCATAATTGTCTGAGAGTTAGAAACCTCTATCTTCTATGATATTTTCTGCACATTTAGAAATTGTTACTATACAGATAATATGTTGATTGTGTGAACCATGTTATTGTGTTCTTTGGCACATTCAACCCTGAATATGGTTATTTCTAATAACTAACCTCCTGCATTTTATAATTCCTATTATTATGATTCTCTATTACCATTATTATCAATCTTATGTGAAACTAATTCTCAACAGCTTTTTGTAATTATTACGGTCGTTATACTATATATCTTAGGACAAAATTTTCTATAACAGCTTGTCTACTCGTGGTATTAGATCTAAATCAATTATATGTTAATGTATGGTGTAATCATGTTTTAATTAGTTCACATACCAACATGAAACACTTGAATAATTGAAAATAAATTCACAAATCTATGACATCAAAAGACATTACTTATTGTTCTTTTTTTAAAGCAAATTATTGTGAGAGACTTTAAAGAACACATAGCAGAAGCTGTTTCAGTTCCGGCAGAAACACAAAGACTTATTTACTGTGGTAAAGTCCTTCGAAATGAGAAAAAGTTAAATGAGTATGGTAAACATTTTTAAATTTCATGATAATTTTGAAATTGCAATTATTTTATGTATACGTGAAGAATTAAATGTTTATTACGCAGATGTCAATGGAAAAATTATCCATTTGGTGCAACTGGCACCACCACAACCTGGTCAGAGAAGAAATGACGAAGGTCATGCTCAAACTCAAACTAATACAGCACAGGTTTTGCGTAACTCACGAAGTACACGTTATAGACTCGCTAGAACGCAAATGCATGGCAATGCTATGTATGTCGGAGCCATGTCAGTACCAGCAGAAATTATTGAGGGACCCGGTATGGTCATAGTTTTCAAATAGGGTAATTTATATTTATTTGTAATTATTTCTATTTATTATAATATTCATAATTATATTTTAACAGCATTACCAGTACCACAATTGAATAACAGTTTATCGAATAGCCGTTTAGTTTTGGCAACAAGGATGCTGCAGCGTGCAAACGTACTTGTAGAAAGACTTGCAAATCCAAATATATCTCTTCACCCTCCATCTTCAGAAAGTAATCAATCATTTTCACCCCAACAAGCTCAAACACAGCAAGCAGAAACAGAACATTTGTGAGTGGAAAAGGAATTTTAATAATTATGGTATAGTTCAGTAAAATAAATCAACACAACACTTAATCTTTCAGTGCTAATAATAGCAGAGCAAGTGTTACCACAAGATTAACTGAAGCCACTGCAGCTGCAATTGCCGCAGCCTTGTCTGCAACTGGAGCAAACAATGTAACATTATTAAGAGGTGAGTATTCAAACTTGGTTACATACAAGATGATACTGCTAACGCGACGCACGATTTTTCACCCACTTGTAGCAATCTTACAGAAAAAAGTTTAAGACAAGAGTCACAGGGTATGGGGTTTTCAATAAATACCAGTAAATAAATATTTCGAAAACAGATTGTTTTTATGTCGAAATCAAAGTCATCTTGGGTTTTACAAATAGGAATACATATTTTTTTACCATATTGTACAGGACACAAGACGAATTCAAAACACATATTATATGATGTCTTTACTAACATATTATTCTATTTACAGTAGTGCAAATGTGAAATATTTAGCTTCCCGTTGTATTTGACTTGAAGACACTGTAAACATTATTTGACACTGAAGTGGTCACTGATTGTAAACACGGAATATTGCTTGGATGAAATCGATAGTTTGTCGTTGCGGTTACTTTGTTAGTCTTCGTTGATTATCATGCAAGATCATACTTCCAATATTTGGTGCAAAATAATTGTTTACAACAATCTGACCTCTTCGGTGTCAACTTTTCTCCATTGGATTGCTGCAAGTGGGTGAAAAATCGTGCATCGCGGTAGAGGTAACACCTTGTATAATGTTATGAAACACACATTTGCATGTATAATTTTAAAATATCAAAGCAGGAAACAGTGGAGGTGGTATAGAGACTGTACTATTAAATGATAACAATGAGGACAATCAATCAGAATCACAACAGTCACAAGAACCCCAATCTGAACAACAGGGACCCACGTCACGTGATGACGAACCATCAGATAGGTAATCTAGATCATAATAGTAATCTCCGCGAGCACAACCCGAAATTTACAACATAGCATGTTACGCATTTAATATTTGTAGGCTACCACGACCACGACTCATGGCAGATTTGTTAGAGCAATTAATGAATGCACAAAACAGTTTGCGCCCATATATTGAAAGTTACCGTGCACTTATGGTTGCTGATAAAGCATTACCTACAGGAGTAAGTAAATTAACTACTTTATATACATACTGAAAGTGGGATTTAATAAATTTGTTAACAAACTTTGAATAAAAATCGATCCAACATATAGGGAGGACCTGGAAGTGTTGAAGAAAGTCAGAGAATAGTTGATGGCGTCAGTGAAGGCCTGCACTACATATCCCATGCCTGTCACGCATTGAGCGATATAATAGTTGACATGGGTCAGCAACCACCCAGGAATCTGAGATGTAGACCAATTATTATACAACAGACAACTATTTTGCAGCCTGGTGTACCAATTGAGGTAGCGATAAACACAAATAGTATAGAATATATTCATTTTTGTTTTATTATTAAAGATATTGTTTTATAATCAAACGTTTGTAGGCACATTTTAGTATACATGGTCAAAATGCGTATAATAATAACAGTAACGAGGAAAATAGTGATAGTGCAAACACGACTGCACAATCTGAATTAAATGAAACTAATACTGAAGAAAACAGTCAACATCAAGAACCTGAAAGCGGGACTCAACGACAACCAGAGTCGCAACAACAGCCAGAGTCGCAACAGCAACAAGAACAAGCACAACCTCCGTTTGGTATGGGTAATGAAATACTTTTCTTAAATTATAAATGTTGAACGTTTCGAATTCGAAGTAAAACTTATTTTATAGGTACAATCTTCAACTTGCCAAATGATATGGTATTAATGGAGGTTAGCCCCGAAGGTAATTTTACAACTGGAAGTGAACAATTGCAGACTGGAGAAAATAATAACAATAACAATAACAATAATGGTGGTAAGTTAGTAATGGAATTGACGTGTTGCTTCAATTTTTAATAACCTGTGGGTTCAATTGATGTTGTTTACACATCACTAAATTGCCTTTATAGGAAGAATAAACAGTGCCGCCGATTTGATTCGAAACATAATGCAGGCAGTTGCAGGCCATATTGTGCCAGCTGGTATTACTACCACCACCATCACGACCCCAAATCTTCCAACAGCTGGAGGACAACAAACAAATTCATCTCATGATGGAAATACAAACGCTGGACAAAGTACACAAGCTCGGTACGTTCATAATGTGGTACAATTATGAAGCGCAATTTTGCCTAAGCTCTTGATTACTTCTCATTGTTATCTTTATTTATAGAAGTAACGTAGATACTCATCCTACTACGGCGACACAAACTAGAAGTACATCGCGTCAACAAGCGCATTCTTTAAATCTTGGAATGAATTTGGACCAAGGTCTTGAATTTGATCCTTTCCTTCCTTGTAATTCTCACCACGTTCGGCGATTACCACCAGCAACATCCCATGCTACCACTTCTACATCACAAAGAGTTCGTCCTAGTCAAGCATCAGCAACTGAAAGTCAGCCTCAGGCGCAAACAGGTGTGCGATTACAATAACGGTGAAATAATGACAGCCATAAACACTGCTGTTCAGTAAAATTATTACTGTTATTTACCAGTTGACTCATTCCTGTGAGGTTTTGTGTAGCCAACTTCGATTATGTACCCTTGAAATATGTTGTCAGGGTCACGATTTTAAGCAGTTTCTTTCTATACATGGTCCGTCGCACGATTATCGAGATATACCCAAAAGTATTTTTAACCTTACCCATTTAATGTTTTGCATTTTTTCTACGGTTTGAGTTAAATTTTAGTTACATCGGGATTAGATTTAACTTGTATTTAAATTGGTGATGAATAATATAACAATATAAATATTGCTATGTATATCTCTGAAAGTAAACTTCATGGACTGTTCATAATGATTTGTTTAACTTATTGTAAAGTCAACTGAAGTCTGTGAGGGGGTGAAATATTTAAATAATTGTAGAAGCTTTTCAAGAATATCTCAGAAGTCGAAACTGAATGATAGTAACATATATAATAGAAAGTAGCTCAATATCACATCTCTGACAACATCATTGAAGATCAACATAGGTGAAAATGTGGCTACTAACCTCCGTATTTACCATATTATGATCATTATAATTATTCTCAGCAACAACTACGGCAGCCACAACTAGTAATACTAATTCTACAAATACCATGGCTTCAGCATCACAAAGAAATCCTTTTATGAGGTCATTGCAACAAACACTAGGAGGGGTTATAGAAGTTCAACCGCAAGTCACTTTTGGTACCATTAGTAACAGTAAGTAACTAAGTGGAATATAAGTTATGATCTGCTCTTTTTTAAAGAAATATTGTATATTTTCTTGGTATATTGTAAATCCCGATTTAGTTGAGTTTATTCCATTCCTTCCTTGAAATTCACACCACGTTCTGCGAACATCAGCAGCAACATCCTATACCACTACTTCTACATCAGAAAGAGCTCTGACAAGTCAAACATCGACAACTGAAACCCAGCTTCAGGCACAAACAGGTATATGATTACAATTTTTCTGAAATAACAATATTTATAAACTACTGTTATCAAGTAAATTTACTAAAACTTTTCGTTACTAAAATTGTTATTAGCGGCAACTTCAGCAGTTACAACTAGTAACACTAATTCTACAAATACAACAGCGTCATCATCACCAGAAAGTTCATTAAGTTCATTAGAATCACTAAGTCCATTAGAATCACTAGAGGAATTTCTTTCTCAGGTCACTTTTGGTAGCAACAGTAACAGTAAGTAATTAAATATAATACATGTCTTTTTTTTTTTTTTTTTAAGCAATATTGTATATTTCCTTGGTATATTGGGAATCCAAATTTAGTTGAAGCTCTTGATCTTGTGAGGCAGATGATTTTGTTTACAGGTCCGAATAATTACCTGGCAACGGGAGCGGGGAGGTCTGTTAATTATTTTCATTATATGTTTTTATTGGTTGTGGGAAATGTGGTAATAATAAGATTGTTTCATTTATTAGGGACCTTTATTTGTTGTGTCTGTTAAACAACTTACCCCGTTGTACTATAGCAGAGCTTTTGGAACCTTTACTGCCGGCCTATTCACAGGATCCAATGAAAGAAGGAGTTTTTCTTGTGAACTTAACTAAATGTGTGGTAATGAAACAACAAGTGTATTACTTGTGAACAGAAGTTTAGAACATTACATATAATATAACTATATAATTTTTATAATAAAATATATAGTTTCAAGACATGACGCTACGTGACATGTGCGAATTGCGTCGTGGACAATGGAAATCAATTTCTCGCCAAAGAGTGCCGCTGGTAGTATTTCTGGAAAACACTTTTCCAGATTCTTCTGCGGAAGACCTTCCAGAGCAAATTATAAACCGTGTATTGCCAGAAATTAGACGAAAATTGCAAAGTTTGTTCGCGACAGCAGAAGTTAATAATGGTGAAAATGGTTTGCTCATAGATATTTGTGCAACTATAGAAGCGTTGTTTCAACGCCATATCAGACATATTGTACAATTACTGTTTGATAATGGTTGGTGTTTTATAAGTTGTGAACATTTCATTATGTTCCGTTCCAACAGTATAATATAGTTTCTTTCTAGATATCAACGATATCACATTCGGGCAAGAAACGTTTAATATGTTACAAAATTTAAAGAAGCAATTATCAGCAGTTCTCCAGTATTCTATACAAGGTGGTTTCTCAGAATTTATTTCCATGCTTGCACGGTTTGGGGTGAATAATGTAACTTGTATGGTTATTCGGTAATGTATTCTTTGATTAAGTGTGTAATTCATAAGTTTCTGTTTTAAATAGAACAAAAGAGTGGAGGATTTTTGGTCTTTTATAAGAACATGGTCTGATGAATTCTTCGTTTCCGCTTATCATCCTCCTGATTCAGAAATTTTCCCGTTTTTAATATATAAGGATGTGTCTCCTTCTGAACCATCAGAAGTGTCCTCAGACTCAACACAGCGTCCAAGTCAAACACAGTCTGAAGGAGAGGTATGTTGCATATAGAAACAACATAAATGTAACATGTAAAAAATTGAACAAATCCGTACAATTGCAGCCTACGAAGACCGAAGCTATAAAAGAGAAAAGAAATTTGGAAAATTCATTACTAGATAATATTGAAGAAGTCCCAGGGACGTTTACAGGACATGAAGCGCTACCTTCAGTAAGTTTATGTTTGTATTTATACGAGCACTGATGTTCGAAAGAGTAATAATGTCAAAATAATTACACTGTAGGATTGGGTACCAATAATTGCCCGAGATAACGTGAGACAACGTCGTCAGTTATTAACACAGGGAATGACAAATGGAAGTGTAACAACACTCAGTGATGCTTATTTAGGTATACTGCCCACTAAACGCCGTAAACTAATTGAACAACAAAAACCACGGTTATTAGTCAGTACTACACCTAATCATTTAGCAATATCAGCGTCCGTGGAATGTTTAGTCAGAGAAAGTGTGAACCGCGCTGGTGTAGAGGAAGTTGATGGTGCTGCAGTTGCTGTTGCTGTCGACCCTGGTGTCAGACGTGCATTCGGTCAAGCAATTAGAGACTGCTTGAAACCACGGAGGTATGAAACATCAGACTTTCCAGATTCTTTACGTTTTCCTAATGCTACTAAATATTTCGCGGATCAAGATAGATCACCTAAGTAATATATTTTAAGCACAAATCAATTTATATTAACTTAGAGTAATTATGAAAGCAACACCAGATAGCTGTAAAGAAAAAGTGAAATATAAGCAGAGACTAAGAAAGATACAAGATGTATTCACAACTTGTAACCACAGACATTAATAATAATTGTATCTGTACCCGCGAATTTAGTGGAACACATACTGATTTGATAAATCTGGAATACATTGAAACAATTTCATACAGTAAAATATAATGTAAACTGTCAAGTTTGTTCAATCAACATAGCTTGTAATCTTATACGGTACACCTGGTTTTTCAGTGTATAAATACGTTAAGTAATGAATACTGTACTTGCACATTATTAAAAATTACAGTATAATCCATCACCTATACTCTCCCATCATACTCTTAAAATATAGATTTGTTTTAAAAATAAAAACATAGATGTCGTAATACAACTTTTTCTGCATGTATTATAATAACAATGGACTAGCTTTTCAATTTTATTTGATAAACTATGAACACTAATTGATGATTGGTTCCATTTCAAAGTACCATCTATTCTCTGCAAAATTTTAATTAGATCGTATTATTTTTAACTAATTAATTTTAAATAATGCCACAAATATACCGTGTCGAGATTTAATTTGTCGCGCTAGAGATCTTGACCTTACAACCCTATCAGTGAGACTACGGCTCTGGTTGTCATCCAGAATAAACAATGCATACATATAATTACAATTTAATGGTTTGAAAATTTGTATGATCCTTATTACAAAAAATTATGATATAGAAATGCATTTCGGAAGATAAATTTTATCGAAAGAAGAAACTTATAAATTACGGGCTATAAAATAAAATTTAAAAATGGCCGCATTTTTAGGGGTTAGTTTCATCCCCCTAGAATAAATTACTGGGAGAAATAAAGTTACGTAATATATACCTATGTGTGTTCTACATATTCTCAAGGATTTCTAATTTTTTAATTTCCGAATTAACGAACATTTCTTGTACGTTATATTCGTTATCATCCAAAAAATTTTTTAATTGGCTTTTTAGAAAATCTAATCAAGCAGTCTTATGATGAACCGTCAATATCGGCTAATAGACTTTTATGAAGTATATTTAACGTTTGGTGCAAAATTTGTTGTCCACGTTGCATATTTACCACGTGCGAGGAAAAAAAGACAGCATAGAGGAAGAAGGGGTCCTTTTCTGTGCATGTGTGGGACACGATGGATTTAGTGTAACTGACTGTTTTGACAAATCGGACGGTACAGTAGTAAATGCATGAGAGAATGGGCAGACCTCCTTCTACATTATCCACTGAGACCCACATATCGTAGACATGCCACCCTTTTTTCACTCACGGTTCAAATAGGAGAAGTTGGGAGTCTATTCACAAGAATAACGTGATCCCGCTGCGGTGCAACAGTGGTTAACGTGACGGTCTCGCGGCGGTGTCGCTGACGATTTTACGTACATGTACCACACCGCCGGAGCTAATTTTATCTTATACTACATACCCAATTAAAAAAAAAATTTTATATATATTTGTCATCCTTGTCGTAACCCTTTGTCGTTTTATCAGTCTCGCGGAATCGCCAGCGTCAATCGCTGCGGTACCGCAGGGGAATCGCGTCGCGCGTATGCGCAGGCCCATAACTGAAATTCATATGTACTAGGGCAACTTGAGATTGGAGATTAGTAATTACAATTAGAGGAACTGCTGATCGAGAATCATTGGTTTGAAAAGGGACAGTCTGACAGCCCTGTAAGAGCATCATGATTTCCATTAATTTTTTTTGCAACTAATATCTAGGGAATAATTTTGTCAATATATTGGCAACGGTTATAGTGTTCTGGCAAAACGTAATTTCTAGAAACGAACTATTCAGCAATTCTTTCTGTGAACAGCAAGGGTAGCCTCTATTCAGTCGGGGAAGACCTTACTTAACGGAACAATTTGTGATCACGCAGTGTAGGTCCTTAAGAAGGGTGATCACCACTACGTGTTTGAAAGTAGTACACAGAGCAATCACCATAGCCTGCTGTGGCGTTGCGAGCTACTCGAAATTCTGCCCGGGTCATCTTATGGACTGCCCGCACGGGCAAGTGGCTGAACGACATTGTTGTAAACGAACGTGCTCCATCGTGTTTACTGTCACTCTGAAATTTTAATATTGGTTTTATTTAAAAATACGATAGAACCGGATACGATAATATTTTTTTACGTAATTTCGTTTTAGCATCTTAATACTACGATTACAAGTTTTCCGAAACTTTGACCTTGTAGTTTCTGTAAGATAGTTCTGGAAGACTGATCCAACATGATTGAAGTAACAGTAAAGACTTTAGATTCTCAAAATCATGCCTTTACTTTGGAAGACGACGTAAGTATCTTTCTCTCCATATTTTAAAAAACAAATCCATATTATTTCATATTCATGACTTTTTAACAATATTACACATCATAATTGTCTGAGAGTTAGAAACCTCTATCTTCTATGATATTTTCTGCACATTTAGAAATTGTTACTATACAGATAATATGTTGATTGTGTGAACCATGTTATTGTGTTCTTTGGCACATTCAACCCTGAATATGGTTATTTCTAATAACTAACCTCCTGCATTTTATAATTCCTATTATTATGATTCTCTATTACCATTATTATCAATCTTATGTGAAACTAATTCTCAACAGCTTTTTGTAATTATTACGGTCGTTATACTATATATCTTAGGACAAAATTTTCTATAACAGCTTGTCTACTCGTGGTATTAGATCTAAATCAATTATATGTTAATGTATGGTGTAATCATGTTTTAATTAGTTCACATATCGACATAAAACACTTGAATAATTGAAAATAAATTCACAAATCTATGACATCAAAAGACATTACTTATTGTTCTTTTTTTAAAGCAAATTACTGTGCGAGACTTTAAAGAACACATAGCAGAAGCTGTTTCAGTTCCGGCAGAAACACAAAGACTTATTTACTGTGGTAAAGTCCTTCGAAATGAGAAAAAGTTAAATGACTATGGTAAACATTTTTAAATTTCATGATAATTTTGAAATTGCAATAATTTTATGTATACGTGAAGAATTAAATGTTTATTACGTAGATGTTAATGGAAAAGTTATCCATTTGGTGCAACTGGCACCACCACAACCTGGTCAGAGAAGAAATGACGAAGGTCATGCTCAAACTCAAACTCATACAGCACAGGTTTTGCGTAACCCACGAAGTACACGTTATAGACTCGCTAGAACCCAAATGCATGGCAATGCTATGTATGTCGGAGCCATGTCAGTACCAGCAGAAATTATTGAGGGACCCGGTATGGTCATAGTTTTCAAATAGTATAATTTATATTTATTTGTAATTATTTCTATTTATTATAATATTCATAATTATATTTTAACAGCATTACCAGTACCACAATTGAGTAACAGTTTATCGAATAGCCGTTTAGTTTTGGCAACAAGGATGCTGCAGCGTGCAAACGTACTTGTAGAAAGACTTGCAAATCCAAATATACCTCTTCACCCTCCATCTTCAGAAAGTAATCAATCATTTTCTCCCCAACAAGCTCAAACACAACAAGCAGAAACAGAACATTTGTGAGTGGGAAAGGAATTTTAATAATTATGGTATAATTCAGTAAAATAAATCAACACAACACTTAATTTTTCAGTGCTAATAATAGCAGAGCAAGTGTTACCACAAGATTAACTGAAGCCACTGCAGCTGCAATTGCCGCAGCCTTGTCTGCAACTGGAGCAAACAATGTAACATTATTAAGAGGTGAGTATTCAAACTTGGTTACATACAAGATGATACTGCTAACGCGACGCACGATTTTTCACCCACTTGTAGCAATCTTACAGAAAAAAGTTTAAGACAAGAGTCACAGGGTATGGGGTTTTCAATAAATATCAGTAAATAAATATTTCGAAAACAGATTGTTTTTATGTCGAAATCAAAGTCATCTTGGGTTTTACAAATAGGAATACATAATTTTTTTACCATATTGTAGAGGACATCAAGGCGAATTCAAAACACATATTATATGATGCTTTTACTAACATATTATTCTATTTACAGTAGTGCAAATATGAAATATTTAGCTTCCCGTTGTATTTGACTTGAAGACACTGTAAATATTATTTCACACTGAAGTGATCACTGATTGTAAACACGGAATATTGCTTGGACGAAATCGATAGTTTGTCGTTGCGGTTACTTTGTTAGTCTTCGTTGGTTATCATGCAAGATCGTACTTCCAATATTTGGTGCAAAATAATTGTTTACAACAATCTGACCTCTTCGATGTCAACTTTTTTTCATTAGATTGCTGCAAGTGGGTGAAAAATCGTGCATCGTGGTAGAGGTAACACCTTGTATAATGTTATGACACACACATTTGCATGTATAATTTTAAAATATCAAAGCAGGGAACAGTAGAGGTGGTATAGAGACAGTACTATTAAATGATAACAATGAGGACAATCAATCAGAATCACAACAGTCACAAGAACCCCAATCTGAACAACAGGGACCCACGTCACGTGATGACGAACCATCAGATAGGTAATCTAGATCATAATAGTAATCTCCGCGAGCACAACCCGAAATTTACAACATAGCATGTTACGCATTTAATATTTGTAGGCTACCACGACCACGACTCATGGCAGATTTGTTAGAGCAATTAATGAATGCACAAAACAGTTTGCGCCCATATATTGAAAGTTACCGTGCACTTATGGTTGCTGATAAAGCATTACCTACAGGAGTAAGGAAATTAACTACTTTACATACATAGTGAAAGTGGGATTTATTAAATTTTTTAACAAACTTTGAATAAAAATCGTTCCAACATATAGGGAGGACCTGGAAGTGTTGAAGAAAGTCAGAGAATAGTTGATGGCGTCAGTGAAGGCCTGCACTACATATCCCATGCCTGTCATGCGTTGAGCGATATAATAGTTGACATGGGTCAGCAACCACCCAGGAATCTGAGATGTAGACCAATTATTATACAACAGTCGACTATTTTGCAGCCTGGTGCACCAATTCAGGTAGAGGTAAAAACAAATCGTATACAATATTTTCATTTTTGTTTTATTATTGAAGATATTGTTTTATAATCAAACGTTTGTAGGCACATTTTAGTATACATGGTCAAAATGCGTATAATAATAACAGTAACGAGGAAAATAGTGATAGTGCAAACACGACTGCACAATCTGAATTAAATGAAACTAATACTGAAGAAAACAGTCAACATCAAGAACCTGAAAGCGGGACTCAACGACAACCAGAGTCGCAACAACAGCCAGAGTCGCAACAGCAACAAGAACAAGCACAACCTCCGTTTGGTATGGGTAATGAAATACTTTTCTTAAATTATAAATGTTGAACGTTTCGAATTCGAAGTAAAACTTATTTTATAGGTACAATCTTCAACTTGCCAAATGATATGGTATTAATGGAGGTTAGCCCCGAAGGTAATTTTACAACTGGAAGTGAACAATTGCAGACTGGAGAAAATAATAACAATAACAATAACAATAATGGTGGTAAGTTAGTAATGGAATTGACGTGTTGCTTCAATTTTTAATAATCTGTGGGTTCAATTGATGTTGTTTACACATCACTAAATTGCCTTTATAGGAAGAATAAACAGTGCCGCCGATTTGATTCGAAACATAATGCAGGCAGTTGCAGGCCACATTGTGCCAGCTGGTATTACTACCACCACCATCACGACCCCAAATCTTCCAACAGCTGGAGGACAACAAACAAATTCATCTCATGATGGAAATACAAACGCTGGACAAAGTACACAAGCTCGGTACGTTCATAATGTGGTACAATTATGAAGCGCAATTTTGCCTAAGCTCTTGATTACTTCTCATTGTTATCTTTATTTATAGAAGTAACGTAGATACTCATCCTACGACGGCGACACAAACCAGAAGTACATCGCGTCAACAAGCGCATTCTTTAAGTCTTGGAATGAATTTTCACCAAGGACTTGAATTTGATCCTTTCCTTCCTTGTAATTCTCACCACGTTCGGCGATTACCACCAGCAACATCCCATGCTACCACCTCTACATCACAAAGAGTTCGACCTAGTCAAGCATCAGCAACTGAAAGTCAGCCTCAGGCGCAAACAGGTGTGCGTTTACAATAACGGTGAAATAATGACAGCCATAAACACTGCTGTTCAGTAAAATTATTACTGTTATTTACCAGTTGACTCATTCCTGTGAGGTTTTGTGTAGCCAACTTCGATTATGTACCCATGAAATATGTTGTCAGGGTCACGATTTTAAGCAGTTTCTTTCTATACATGGTACCGTCGCACGGTTATCGAGATATACCCAAAAGTATTTTTAACCTTACCCATTTAATGTTTTGCATTTTTTCTACGGTTTGGGTTAAATTTTAGTTACATCGGGATTAGATTTAACTTGTATTTAGATTTGGTGGTTAATAGAAAAATAACTACAATTTATGAATGTAAAGTTTAATAATACTGGGTAAACAAATGCCTTACAGCGGCCGACGTACAAATGCAGTGGATGAAGTACAGTATATAATTTTGAATATATTTTATCATATATCTGGGAAACTGAACTTCAGGAGCGATTATGTCTAGAGAGAGAATTTGTTCATAACGACTTGCATAATTTATGTTAAGGTCATTTAAGTCAATGAAGAGGTGAAACTTTTAAATAATTGTTGAAGCTTTTTGCAAATATCTCAGACATTAAAGCTGAGTGACAGGAATGTATACACTAAAAAGTAATTTACAATTATATGCCTAACAACATATTTTACGGTCAACATAATCGAAAATGTGGCTACTAAACCGCATATTTACCATATTATGATCATTATAATCATTCTTAGCAACAACTTCGGCAACCTCAACTAGTAATACTAATTCTATAAATACTACGGCTTCATCATCACAAACAAGTCCTTTTTTGAGGACATTGCAACAGACGCTAGGACATGTTATAGAAGGTCGACCGCAAACCACTTTTGGTACCAACAGTAACAGTAAGTAACCAAGTGTTATATAAGTGATCTGCTCTTTTTTAAAACAATATTGTATATATTCTTGGTATATTGTGAATCCCAATTTAGTTGATGCTCTTGATCTTGTGAGGCAGATGATTTTGTTTACAGGTCCGAATAATGACCTGGCAACGGCAGCGGGGAGGTCTGTTAATTATTTGCATTATATGTTTTTATTCGTTGTGGGAAATGTGGTAATAATAAGATTGTTTCATTTATTAGGGACCGCGATTTAAATATTGAAGACGTAATATTACACTTTTCTCTAGCAGAGCTTTTGGAACCTTTAATGTCAGCCTATTCACAGGATCCAATGAACGAAGGAGTTTTTCTTCTCAACTTAACTAAATGTGTGGTAATGAAACAACAAGTATATTACTTGAAAACTGAGGTTTAGAAGATTATATATAATAACGCTATATAATTTTTATGATAAAATACGTAGTTTCAAGACATAACGCTTCTTCACTTGCATCATGGACAATGGAAACCATTTTCTCGCCGAAGAGTGCCGCTAATGATATTTCTGGAAAATACTTTTCCAGATTCTTCTGCGGAAGACCTTCCAGAGCAAATTATAAACCGTGCATTGTCAGAAATAAGACCAAAATTGCAGAGTTTGTTCGCAACAGCAGAAGTTAATAATGGTGAAAATGGTTTGCGCATAGATATTTGTGCAACTATAGAAGCGTTGCTTCAACACAATATCAGACATATTGTACAATTACTGTTTAATAATGGTTGGTGTTTTATAAGTTGTGAACATTTCATTAAGTTCCGTTCCAACAGTATAATCTATTTTTTGTTGTAGATATCAGCGATATTACATTCGCGCAAGAAACGTTCAATATTTTACAAAATTTAAAAAAGCAATTACTACCAGTTCTCCAATATTCTATACAAGGTGGTTTGTCAGAATTTGTGTCTATGCTTGCACGGTTTGGGGTGAGCTACGTAATTTGTATGGTTATTCAATCATATATTCTTTGTTTAAGTATGTAATTAATACATTTCTGTTTTAAATAGGCTGAAAGAGTGGAGTGTCCTGAGCCTCTTATAAGATCATGGGCTGAGGAATTCTTTGTTTCTGCTTATCATAACGCGACACAACCACCCGATTCAGAAATTCTGCCACTTTTAATATATAAAGATGTGCCTCGTTCTGAACCGTCAGAAGTGTCCTCAGATTCAACGCAGCGCCCAAGTCAAGCACAGTCTAAAGTAGAGGTATGTTGGATATGGAAACAACTTAAATATAACATAGAAAAAATTGAACAAATCCGTACAATTGTAGCCTACGAAGACCGAAGCCGTAGAAGAAAAAGCAAATTTAGAAAATTCATTACCAGATAATATTGAGGAAATCCCAGAGACGTTTCCGGGACATGAAGCGCTACCTTCAGTAAGTTTATGTTTGCATTTATACAATCACCTACATTCTAAACAGTAGTAATGTTAAAAGAAATGTTACATTATAGGATTGGGTACCAATAATTGCTCGAGATGTCGTGAGATCACGTGGTCAGTTACTAACACAAGGAATGACAAATGGAAGTGTAACCACATTCAGTGATGCCTATTTAGGTATACTGCCCACTAAACGTCGTAAACTAATTGAGCAACAAAAACCACGGTTATTAGTCAGTACTACACCTAATCATTCAGCAATATCAGCGTCTCTGGAACGCTTAGTCAGAGAAAGTGTGAACCGTGCTGGCGTAGAGGAAGTTGATGGTGCTGCAGTTGCTGTTGCCAATGATCCTGGCGTTAGACGTGCATTCGGTCAAGCAATCAGAGATTGTTTGAATCCATGCAGATGCGAAACGGCAGATTTTCCAGATCCTTTACGTTTCCCTAATGCTACTAAATATTTTGTGAACCAAGATAGGGTACCTAAATAATCATCCATTCTAAGAGAAAATCAATTTATATTAACTTAGAGTAATTATGAAGGCAACACACGTAGTTCTAAGGAAGAAAAATGAAATATTGTACTTAACCCCTTAACCGTGGAGTTTTTTTGAACATGTCAACACTGCTACCGAGATTTTTTGCAATTTAACGCACTTTAATTTACTCTTTTTTCAAAAGTAGATGTTTATATTTTATAAATATAATGAAAAAGGAAATAATAAACAAATTTTTACATAGAAATTTTTGCAAACGCACCACATGATAACTATCGCTGTTACGGGGTTAACTGAGACCAATAAAGATACAAGATATATTCATAACTTGTAATTACGATATTGTTTACAGTTTTAACTGCATTCATTGTTTTGTGGAATATAATAATTTTGATAATTCCACTACTTCTAGAATGAAGAATTTCACACACGAAAATATAATATAATCTATCTGCTCGGTTTAATTAACATAACTTGTACGCTTGTGAAAGACGTGTAATTTTTCAGTGTATAAATAAGTTAATTAATACTACGCTTGGAAATTAATCGATCACCCTTGCTTTTTTATCGTCCTTTTTAAGTAAAGATTTCTCATGCTAACCTATTGCAATCTTATGTACTTGAGTAGTTAACAGTTTGACTGTTTAGTTTAACGGTGTTGGTATATTATAGACGTAGACAAGAAATTCATACAACGTCTGTACGAAATCACTGTTCAGAGATAAGATAGACTTGACATCACAAATGAAGTAGTATCATATCTAGTATTTTATCTGTGATATTATATTTGAAGAATACTGTTACCGTTGTTCAAATATACCTAACAGAAATTAAGTACATGGCTAATTTGATTCCAACCAACAAGTTTAAAATCTCATATTATCAGTATCGGATGTGATTTTCAATAGATTCTCGTGATTATTTGCGAATGAGATCATTTGCATTCTACAGTACAGACTTCGAGTTTCAATTTCATGTTTCGAAAGTTGAAAAAGCTTCAAGTTTTTACATGATGGATAACCATTTTGATCTACAATAGAATTTGTACTGTACTAAATGATGAAGTTATAGAATTATATAATCGTATTAATTTGATGTATGAAAAATTCGTTACATATGAGAATAAATATATATATATACACACACACACACACACATTTCTGAGCTATTTAAAAAAATAGCAAAAAAAATATACTTAATTACATTTAAATTAAGGAAAAGTTTTAGAAATACAGAATTAGATAGAATCAATATTTCTAAAATAAACATTTCTTTTATAAAAGATTATACATTAATTAGGTATTTGTTTCTTATAACAGATGTATTAAACTAAACAAGAATATAAATCAAATAATGAAGAAATCTTAAAAGAATTGTAAAAATTTATGTATTAAGGCCACTTTATAGATTCTTTATAATATATAATAATACATGTAATATATCACAATAAAAGTGTTAGAAAAAGTCTATAATATCTGAATTGACAATTATTTTTACAACAGAATGTCTAGTTGAACAGACTACCAATTTATAAATTATTCGAAAATATTTTACACTTGATTTATAATCATTTGTTTATGAAAAGTTCATGCTTACTTATATATCATTCATCCAACTTTTTATAAAATCATAGTGAATAAATACTTTCTTGTCGTGAATTTATTGTATTAGAATACAAATCGGGACGGAAAAATAGTCCAACATATAGGATATCTGAGATTCTGTTCAAGTTTATGTCTGAAATGGATTTCAATGATGAAGAATCGAATCTCAGATATTCAAATCCTACAAGTTCTCGTACAATCCTACCGGACTTTTTTTGATCCAACCTAAGCTCCCAAATTTTAGGCATATGCACATCTTCAGTAATAAGTTAACAGCTTTTGACTGCCTTCCCTATTGTACGCCTCCCTTTTAATTCATAAAGTATCAAAGCATGAATTATTTATTTCTCGCTCCTTATGTTTAATTTCGTATAAACAATGGAATATTAATATGAATAAAAAATATAAACGTTATGTACCAAATAATTGGACAAAGCTTTTTGATGATACTTCAACTGTTACGTTATTTTTGCGCAATGTTACATAAAATTTTATTTCATTTTTTATAAGATAAAAAAACTTCCATCTATATAATAATATCAGTCTGATACGCGTTACCTGTCGTATTCACGTAGATTGTATCAAGGACACATCTAAAATACAAAATTTTGCTCTGCATACAGGACAAGTACATTTGGAAGACAACCATGTTTCTGGTGCATTTTCATCTTGTCTTGATGCAAACCTGTAATAACACATATGTAATAGCAACGTAATTCTTACTGTTCATAATATTATTTTTAAATAATTATTAGTATTATACTTATTGCATGAAAAAATGTTTAAAATGAACAGCAATGTTTATTTCACCCTTATATTATTTACATATCAAATTAAAAAAAAGACAGAATTTGCAACATTTTTTCATTTAATGAGTAATTTAAAACTAAATTGAAATTTTATGTTAGACGAATTACTTGGTGTTATGTAATCATTACATATCGTTAAAGAAAATTTTATGTTTTTGAGAGAATTATAAGAATTATAATTTAATATTTATCAAATAGAATATTTTATTTATATTTTATCTTTCAGTAATAGTTATTAAAATGAAACATTAAACCTATATGTTTGAGTAGAAAATTTTCTATTGTTAAAATATATATGTACTTACCATTTTGCCATACAGTCTATGCACCACATGGGACGACAATAACACGTAGTGCAATCTTCAGGATGACCACTTCCTATGTCCCTAGTGCATTGTTTAAACAATTTTACATTTGATGCAACTTGCATACATCCAATACATTGACCCAATTCCTTAAAAGAAGTAAGAATATCAGTTTGAAAAAGTGAAATTCATATATAATTATAAATTAATTTAGTATATAATATAATTTAGTATAAACTTATATATAATAACATACATCTGCAAATTCATAAACTGGATTTTCCTGAACACGTTCTTTAAAATAATCAACAAATCTATCCAGTAAGGTTTTATGGAAATTAATATTTTGTAATATTACAATGGGGCGTGAAACTTTGTCTTGCAAATTTTTAAAATCCAATGCATTTAATCTTATGTCAAAATGTTGTGCTCCAGTTCTTGTAGGCTTTACCTGCATGAAATACATTTTTATAATTAATAAAAAGTATAAAAATAATTAATTATATAATATAATAAAACTATACTATTTAACTATTTTTTTTTATATAAGATTCCCAATAATTAACTCTTTTAAAACGAATGATCATTTTGTTTTATAATAAAATTCCTATTTTACTTAAGTTTTACAAAGAATTTCTATATTAAATTTTATGTAAATCATTAACTACACATATGAAACTTATATTTCTATATATAATCATATAAATAAATTAATGGATAAGCGAATTGTAAATACAGAAATGGTTGCTGTTTGGTCAAAATGACCTAGCATTTGTAGTCCAAACGTTAAATGAGGATAAATACCTTAAGGATGATCGTAAGTTATATATTATTTACCTCAATATTAATAAATTGAATTTCTCCTCTTGTCGCAGGTAACATATTATGAGAATCAGTTTTGTTAACTACTAAAGCTGTATCACTTTGATGTGCAATTAATATTTTATATGGCACTACTTTAATTATCCAATTATCTGTTACTATTATGCATGATATGCTATTTGTATTAATAACAGTTTTATTTATCCTGAAATACAAATTCTGCTGTTTGACCTTGTTCTCAATTATATTGTTTTTAAAATATGATACTGAAATTACTGTGTAACCTTCGATATTCTATGTTGATATCAGAAGCTACTGTGGACCATATTATATTATCAGTATTATTATTACTGTTACAATAAACTTTAAGATTTTGTACTATAGGATGTTTAGACCAGTTATTGATAGACCATATCAGAATTTTAGACAAAGTATACAGTGGAAGGAATATAGTACAAACAATAATCATTAACCACAAATTATGATGACCTAACAATATTTTTGTAACACTGATATGTCCAAAGAGAATTAAACCACACGTATAACCTAATTAAAAACGAAACTGATTTTATTATTACAATTAAAATATTTGAAATAATAGTAAAATATTTTATATTTACCAAACGGAAGCATGGAATGTACAAATAACGTAATTATACTTCTTTTTATATGATACTGTATGAATAACTCATTTTCACATCCTAACCAATTTGAAAATATATCTTTTATTGTTAATCCAGCTGAAATAAATTCTGTCGGAGGATATATAATACATCCTGATGCTAAAATGTAAGACAGTGTATAGAAGAAAAAAGCAGACATGTTTTAAAAGATATATTTTTAGTCGTGTATATTTAATGTTACATTTAACAAACAAAAATGTTAAGTACAGTATAAATACATATGACAATTAATATTTGAATTGTTTACTTTTTATAACGTTATTAATCGTCAAGCAATAAGTTATTTATTATTTGTTCACATTAAAGGTTATAGATAACTATGATTACGTAACTTTCTTAGTTAAAACAGAGAACTTTCGATAAAGTGACAGATGTTGACTTTAACACCAATTTCATAGCATTAAAATTTTCTTGATTCGGGTTTTCTACTTTACCGACTATACAGAGATTGTATTACCTACATAGGTCAAGAGTGCTAAATCAACACTCGTGTTCACTCTAGTGATATTCCCCTCGTGAAAAGTTATTTTTATACCGGTACTTTTGCCTGTATTATTAAAACTTACTTAGAACTACTACACATCACTTACTTAACTGTCTAGTAGCTCCTTGAATAAAGATAGTGATTGAATGCAGGCTCACTATTTTTGAGTACTAGCGTGAGGGGAATAAATTACTAGACACCTCTGATATAAAGCAGAGTCTGACAAACTAAACTAGGTAGGTACTCGTAATAGCGCTCACACAATTAGTGAATTGGTGGTAAAAGTAAGTACTTAAGTATATACGATAAATACTTAGTTACTGTAAATATTATAGTTTTTATGCTGTGTATTGTTAGTCCTGTTAAATTTATTTATGTTGACCGGTTACAAATTAAAAAAGTAATTTTATGTGACATAAAATATCTTTATTATAAACAGTGTCATAATGTAAATATTCTATAATATTCTATAATATTTACATTATGTTTTTAAAAAAGAATGTTATTTTTAAGATGAAATTATAATTTGTTACTATTCCATTTAGAAATTATGTATATGAAATTCATATAAGTATTTATTTTTGTTTTTCCCAATAATTAATAAAAATAATTATGACACAAATTTTTTAAGGAAGAATCATATATAAAGAAGAAACCAAAAATAAAAATTCAAAGAATCAAAATGGGCGATACAATACTAAAGAATATTGAAACAGAAAATGAAAATAGCGAAATACCTTCTATCAGTCCTAATGTACATGAACAGACCTTAAATAATTTTGCACACGAATGGAGTTCTTGTGATATATTTGAATCTTATGAAAAATTTGAAAGACCAACATCTGTTGACAATAATGATTTAGGAGTAAGAAGTGATAAGAACAATGTATTAAATTCTTCCTGCAAGATTAATGAAGAAAATAATATGTGGCAAGATGAATCATTTTTGAATGCAGCATTTACACAGTCGATTCCTTTTAATGAAAAAAATGATGTCGTGGATTGTCTTACTCAGGTTATTTATTTTTTAATGGTAAAATGATAGTTATTTATCTATTTTTATCGCATATGATTCTTTATTCTTTTAAAATAGGTTTCCACTTCACAATATGAAAATCACTTTGAAGAAACATTTTTTACTACCGATGTACATTATATGTGTGCATCTCCCAATGAACAGAAAGATACAAATGTATTAAAGAGAAATGTTTTTGACTATAAAAGTGGTATTCCAAACAAAATACACTGTTCAGAGAAGAAGGAAATAAAGAAACAATATTCAGATACTCTTAATACAAGTTCGAAAGAAAATTGTACATTTTATGGTTTGCCAAATTCTGTGAAAGATCTTTTTCTACGAATTAGAGGTATCAATAAACTCTATGGTAAGTATTTTAGTATCATATTTTTTTCACATTTTTAAAATTCAATGTTATTATTAACAAGTTTTATTTATTTAATATGTTTAAAATAATTGCTTGATTTTTATAGAATGGCAGAATGAATGTTTAACTTTAGATGCTATAAAAAGTAGGAAAAATTTAATTTATGCTTTGCCAACAAGTGGTGGTAAAACATTGGTCGCAGAAATATTAATGTTAAAAGAACTCATATGTAATAAAAAAAATACAATATTTATACTACCATTTGTCGCTATAGTACAAGAAAAAGTTGGTATTCATTTATTAACTGTAATAAAATATTCTTGTACTATTTATTCATAACATTTATATATAATTTATAGGTTCAAGCAATGACACCATTTGCATTAGAACTAAATTTTTTAGTTGAAGAATATGCAGGAGTAAGAGGAACTTACCCACCGAAAAAACGTCGTAAAAAAAATAGTATATATATGTGTACTATAGAGAAGGCACTAAGTTTAATTCACAGTTTAATTGAAGAAAATCGTTTCAACGAAGTAAGCATCAAAACTACTATTCCGTTTCAACGAACTAAATTTAAAGATCCTGAAAAAAATGACAAATCATAGCATATTATATTTATTTAAAAATATTTTAGATTGGTGTCATAGTCGTGGATGAATTGCATCTACTTGGAGAAGGTGGTGGAAGAGGAGCTACATTAGAAGTTCTCTTAACAAAGACATTATATGTTAATGGTAAACAAACGATTTACGTATATTGCATAAATTTGTGGTACAACATTATTACACAGTATTTTAATACATATTTTAGAGAACATTCAAATTATTGGAATGAGTGCAACAATAGGCAACTTGGAGGAGATAGCAAAATTCTTGAATGCAGATTTGTATACTGGAAATTTTAGACCCGTTGAAATTAAAGAGTATGTTAAGTGTGAAGATAACATTTGGCTGGTTGATTTAAAAACAGAAGATCTTTTAACGGATTTGAAAAAAATTAATTATCGTGTATGCTTATATACTTCATTTGGTTCAATAATTATACAGAACTTAATAATCATAATTGTCTTTTAATTATATCTTTATTTAATATTTTAGTATTCAAATGATGCAATAATTATAGACCCGGATAGAATTGGAGGTTTAGTCATGGATGTAATTCCACAAGACTCGTGTCTCATATTCTGTTCTTCTCGTAAGAATTGCGAAAATGTTGCTTTATTGTTATCTAGAGTTTTATTCAGGTGATTTTCCTATAATTCAACTGTGTATTAAATGTAATTAATTATTATATAAATGAATTTAGGTCGTTGGAAAAACATAAACAAGATGAAAAAGAAAATTTATTGAAAGCACTTCAAACCGAGGAAGGTCTTTGTCCTATTCTTCAACGGACCATAAAATTTGGTGTAGCTTATCATCATTCTGGTCTTACTACTGAGGAAAGACGATTTTTAGAAGATGCTTTTAGAGCTGGAACTCTTTGTGTTCTATGTTGTACGACAACATTAGCAGCTGGAGTAAATTTACCAGCAAGAAGGGTACTTTATTTAACATAGAATCTTTCCTCTAGTTAAGACTTATTTATTTCTTCTGCAATTAAACAAATATTGCAGGTGATATTAAGAAGTCCATACGTGGGTAACCAATTTTTGAATTTAAGCAGATATAAACAAATGATTGGAAGAGCTGGTCGTGCTGGCATGGGAAGCATTGGAGAAAGTATACTTTTATGTAAAAATAATGAATTATCGAAAGTAATAATAATAGTAATAATAGTAATATATAATATCATACATTATGCGAGTGAAATAATTATTAAAAACTTTTTGTTATTACTTTGTAGGTGAAAGAACTCTTAATGTCGAAAATGGATGATTCTTTAAGTACATTACACATAGACAGAGATAGAGGCATAAATAATTTAATTTTAAGTGCCACATTGTATTCTATAGCAAATACTAGATCTGAGTTACACAAAATAACAAATAGAACTTTACTTAATATTCAGCAGAAACGTTTAAATGTTAATGTAAAACATACTGCAGACCAAGCAATAACTGAATTTTTAAAAAGTGGTGTAATGAAAGTAAAGAAGAAAGGAAACTGCTATGATGTGTACAAACCAAATGTGACTGTTACAATTCCATCACAAAACGAATGTCCTACTGATACAACTACACAAATAAAAAGAAAAACAACAATTGCATTGCTGAGTGAAACTAAATTAGAACTTTGTAGCCTGGGGCGAGCAGCTTTGAAAGGTATAATTAATTTGTTTAATACAAAACTTTATACAATATTTTTCAGTTCTTTCCCTTTAAAATTTGTTTCCATTTTGTAGGTAATATTGATATACAGTCTGCATACACATTATATCAAGATTTACAAAAAGCACAAGAACACTTAATCCTTGTTGACGACTTACATCTTTTATATCTTGTTACTCCATATGATATTGTATCTCAAATAAAACCTATTGGATCTGTTTATTGTGATGTGGTAAACTATTATTATTACATATACTAAGATTCATTTTTATGTAAATATTTAAAATTTGTATGTCTTTAGGTTACTAATTTATCAGAAAATCAGATGAAAACAGCAAGACTTCTTGGAATTAATGAGGCAACAGTTGTTAAAATACGTGATGGTATAATGCCCAAGGTAATCTGTCATTTTGTGTTTGTCTTAAATATATTATTTTACTGAACTGTTTCACATTTAACAGAATGTAGAACTAAGAGTAATTCAGAGATTTTATGTAACATTAATATTGTATGACTTATGGACACATCATGCTGTTTACATATTAGCAGAGAAATATCAAGTAAATAGAGGTATTATACAAAATCTTTTGACTGCAGTCTCTTCATTTGCGTCTTCTGTAGTTCGATTTTGTCAGGTAAAAGAATGAATTTGTTGCATTTATGATTCAATCTTTTATAAAAATTTAATGATCATTCTAGGAATTAGATGAATTTTGGTCATTCAGAGATTTGTTAAGTGCGTTTAGTAAACGGTTATCTTATTGCTGTCCTTTGGAATTGGAAGCATTAATGGAGTTGCCGCTAGTGAAAATTGTAAGTTCAGTGACCATATTCTTTACAATTAATATCATTTTTACTATACTGAAATATTTGTATTTTATTTGTATTTATTAGGGAAGGGCACGTCAACTATATAATGCAGGGTATAAGACAATACAATGCATAGCCAAAGTGAAACCAAAATATTTACAAGAAAAAATTCCATATTTAAGCAAAAAGGCGGCAATTCAAATAGTTGAAGCTGCTAAAGTAATTATTTTTCAATTGAATTTATATTAACATTAACACATTAACAAGTGCTATTTTGAATTTACTTTTATCATATTTTACAGTTATTAATATTAAAAAAAGTGGAAGATCTAGAAGATGAAGTAGAATATGTTCGAGAGGGTATAGATCTGTATACTTTAAAAGTACATTAAATTGTTAAATATTTAATTCTATTACAGTATGAAGCAAGAATTTATATGAATATTAAACTAAGAGATTATAAGAAATTAAGTACGTACATGTAAATATATTGTTATAAACTTATGTAAATCTGGGTGAATAATCTACATGCTTTATTTTGTTTTATTCAGATGGTTGTAATATTTCATATAGGACATCCTTTTAATATCTGCTCTTTCGTATATTTTATGGCGTATACTGTAAATGTATAATATTATAGTTTAAGCAGACACACATTAAACATTTAAAGTGTATTTGATATTGCTTTAAAATATAGTGATATCAAACCATTGTGGTACAAATTCCATATTAATGACATAATTACAATTACTTTATAAAATGTAACAAACACAGAAATAACAAGTTTGTAAAATAAACATTTTATATTATATAGTATTTAGTAACAATTACATGCTTTTCAAACTTTATCTCTTTTTATATAAACATGGTTTTAAAGTAATAGATGGTAACTTGCTTTTTTTACTATCTATGTTTTTCTCCTTTCTAAAATCTAAAAAGTAGAATAAATTATAAGAGAAATCTTTCCATGTATTTTTAAAACCATATTCGCCTAATACTCTTATAAAATCTTCTATGTGTTCAAATCGACTCTCAACCTCCGCTATTTTCAAAATACCACTAAAAACACATTTTATTGTTGAATTAAGAGAATAAACTTTAATAACCAATATTCATATTGATTTTTATTAGTACTCACTCTTTTTTGAGAATTCTATTTGCTTCTATAATATAATCTTGAAGATTAGTTCCCATAAGAGACAAACAAAATACAACAACATGTACTCCATTTGTCAATAAAGGAGTATGTGCCATGTCACATATTGTTACATTTTTATTCAATGAAACAAAGTCAAAAGAATGTACTTTATGAGCAACAGAAGCAGAAAGTTTTGCTTCTCCACAACCAAAATCAGCAATAATATAATCTTTTGGCCTGTAATAATAAAATTAAAAATTAAAAATTAACCAATACCTTTTTTTATATGATTCACTAACATTTTTTTAATGGATGATATTATAATATCAATGGGATTCAAAGGCCATTGTGCAACTTGTTGTTTATATCCTTCATGATAAGCTTTAAATGCATCTGGATCATCTTTGAAGTATTTTTTTGATTCAATACTTTCACTATTATACATTGTTTCATTCAAATATCTAAATCTGGATGCTTTTAATTTAGACATCATTCTTTCTCTTAGAGGTATTATTTCTGTGTTAGCTTTCTTCCTTTTTGTTTGTTTTTGTTTAACAGTAAGCATTTCTTCTAACTTTTTAATATCCAAATTACAATGTCGTAATCCCATTTGAGTCTTGTCATTTTCTTGTGTAGAAGGGATTGATTTTTTCTTTTGTTTTTTTTCCTTTTGCACTAATGAATTAATTTTTGCTATTTTATTATTTACAATTTTCTTTTGTTTACAGTTTTTTATTTTCTTTACATTTGGCAGTAATGACTGTTTTAATTGTTTTGCAGATCTCTTAATACTATTTACTTTTCCATTAGATTGTTTAGTATTTTGATTCCCATTATACTTGTGTTGTTTGCTTTTCCCAGTTTTTCCAAATTCCTCTTCTTTTCTTTCATTTTTACTTTGACTTTGAATTTTTCTGTCCTTAACGTTTGTTATATTTGTTATTGTTGCAATGTTAGAATTAAGAAGATTAGAAGTCTTAATACTCTTATCTTCATGAAGCTTCTTCAATTTTTTTTTAAGCCTCTGTGGTTTTCTTTTAAGTTTACTTTTAAATTTTACATTCTGCTGTTTAACTACAACAGATTTATATTTATTTTCATTTTTATCTTTTTGCTTTTTTTTCTAAAAGAAATAAAACATATATGACATTGTATCAGGCATGGTGTTGATCCCATTATAAATGTTTTGTAACATTGTTTCTTTCAGTGAAAATGTATGACTGTTATGGATGAAAAAGTACATATTTTACCTTTAGAAAATTTTCTTTATCAAGAGTTTTACCACCACTTTTTTTGTTAGAAGTGTACTTCTTTACTTTCTTAACCATTTTGTTTATACTCACAAACAGTTTTTACTCAAGAAGAACTTCAAGTTGTGTTCGATAGAACCTGTAAAACAATCACATGTTAAATTATTTCGAAAACGAATTGTTGACTTTGGACTGCTTCCACATTGTTAGAACATGTTATATGGGGTTCCAATAGATGGCACTTAATTTATTAGACTATAATCAATGTGTTAGTAACGTAGATTGTAGATAAAGTTAATTTCTATTTGTTATTAGAAATTGTTTAACTATACGTTTTAAAATTCTTTTGTTAATATCCGTGGTATTCTTTTTGTAAATAGTCAGTTAGGAACAAGCCGTCATAGAAATTGGTTGATAAAAATATTTCAATATTATAAATTAGTGAACATTGTAAATAAATATATTAAATAAAGAAACACGTCACAAAACGTGTGGCGGACTAGTTATGATAAGGAAGAACCCTTCCTCACCTACGAGTTCGAAGAATTCTCTCTTATTGATGTTTTCATGCAGAACATTTTATTGTACAGATTATCAGTTTTATAAATTAAACGCTCATTGTTAAAAACAGTTGTTCACTTCATTAAATATCTCAAAGAGAATAGACGTGTTAATTATTCATGGTAAAATTGTTAATAAATATTATATTGTATTGCAAGGATGTTTAAGGCGTGCCGTGGACGCTCTAATAACATCCTCCCCTCACGAAAAGTTACCCCCACCATACTAACCTTTCCTTTTGTATTGAACACTACTCCATAGAACTGTTCCATACCAGTTTGGACAGTTTCTCTAGTGAGGTAGTGAGTAAAGCTGTTGTGAGAGTTGTGTACCTTCACCCCAGATGGCAGTAGAGTAAGAATTGCGACGAGCACGCTGACTTCCGACTGAGTCGAGGAATTATCTCTTTGCTCAGCGCCCTCGAACCGTCAAAATGTGAGACACGCAACACAGTTTTATTTTACTGCGTACCACCTAGTTCTTTCTGCTCGACTCATCCCAACACTAGTTACTAGGGAAGTAAGATAGACACTTCTGTTATAAAACATGTTTATGATTGTAGCGACATGCAAACATGCCTGCAATAAATTCCCGCCAAATTCTTCTCGTCTGTTTTGACAAACGCTAATATTGAATAACTTTTGTACATACAAATTGAATTTGCCGATAATTAAAGAATGGATACCGGTAATACTCAAACTGCTCGTATACGTGTACCTGATGAAGTTGGAATTAAATGTCAGAAATTGTTCCAAGATTTTTTAGAAGAGTAAGACTTTAAATTCTATTAAATATGATGTATAGATTAAATGCGATTATATCAAGTTTAATAAAAACTTGTTGTATAAGTTTTTACTAGTCTGTAATACATTATTTTAATTAGGTTTAAAGAAGATGGAGTTGTAAAATATCTTGCCCCAGCAAAAGAGCTTGTAAGTCCAGAGCATAGTACATTAGAAGTGACTTTTGACGATGTAGATGAATACAATCAAGTACTTTCAACAACTATAGTTGAAGAATATTACAGGTAAGAAATTAGGATTAAAATTGTTGTATTTATTGTACTATTATTAAATTAATTATGATTTCTATCTTTAGTTACTAACTTCTTTTCTCTATACATTGTAAATTATAATATATCATTCTTTTCCAGAGTTTACCCATATCTGTGTCAGGCGGTATATAATTTTGTTAGAGATGTATCAGACTTAAGGAAAGAAAAAGAATGTTATGTAAGTTTTATAGAAGTACCAACTAGGCAAAAATTAAGAGAATTAAATGCATCAAAATTGGGTACACTTATACGCATATCTGGACAAGTAATACGAACACATCCTGTTCATCCAGAATTAGTAAATGGAACATTTGTTTGCATGGATTGTAATACAGTCATAAAAAATGTTGAACAACAATTTAAGGTATAGTGTTGTTATATATAATATTATATATTATATATGTGTTATTAATTACTGCAATGAGAATAATCTGTTACAGTTCACAAATCCAACAATTTGTCACAATCCAGTTTGTAGTAATAGACGACGTTTTATGCTAGATGTAGATAACTCAGTATTTGTAGATTTTCAAAAAGTCAGAGTACAAGAAACTCAAGCAGAATTACCTAAGGGCTGTATTCCACGCTCACTCGAAGTAATTTTAAGATCTGAAGCAGTAGAAACTATACAAGCAGGGGATAGGTACTTCATTAGGAATTATGTTACACTGCTAATACTAATGAAATATTTAAATACATCTTTCTATATATTTTTCTAGATATGACTTTACAGGAACTGTGATAGTTGTACCAGATGTTGGAGTTCTTTCCCTTCCTGGTATAAAAGCAGATGTTAGCGCAAGACGTCAAAAACGAACTGCTGAACAAGGGGAAGGAGTAACAGGCCTAAAAGCATTAGGAACTAGAGAACTGACATATAAGACTGCCTTTCTGGCATGTAGTGTTACACCAACAAGCTTCAGGGTATAAGATTAAATTTTCATATTTATATGATAATACAAGTCTATAGACACGGTTTAATGCATAATGCTCTATAGTTTGGTGGAACGGAAGCAAACATGGAAGAAATATCACAAGAAATGATGAAAAAGCGAATGACAGAGGCAGAGTGGAATCGTATATATGAAATGAGTCGTGATAAGAATCTTTATCAGAATCTCGTTAATAGCTTATTTTCTTCGGTACACGGCAATGATGAAGTTAAGAAAGGGATTACCTTAATGCTATTTGGTGGAGTTCCAAAGACAACATTAGAAGGCACATCATTACGAGGAGACATAAATTGTTGTATTGTTGGTGACCCTAGTACAGCAAAATCTCAATTCTTAAAAAGTGTTACTGAAATTACTCCGAGAGCAATTTACACTTCAGGAAAAGCATCTTCAGCAGCTGGTTTAACAGCTGCTGTAGTAAGAGACGAAGAGTCTCCTGATTTTGTTATAGAAGCTGGTGCTTTAATGCTCGCAGATCAAGGTATTTGTTGCATAGATGAATTTGATAAAATGGAACCCAAGGATCAAGTGGCGATACACGAAGCTATGGAACAGCAAACAATTTCATTAGCTAAGGTTTTTGATATAAATATATACACATAATATATATTTAATATATAATGTTATTTTATGGATATTAAAAGTCTATATAATAACTTATATTACATTTTTATATTACGGAGTATTATTACAGATATATATATTTTTAGGCTGGTGTTAGAGCAACTCTAAATGCTCGTACATCGATATTAGCTGCAGCAAATCCTGTTGGTGGACGATATGATAGAAAGAAATCATTACAACAAAATGTTCAATTAACAGCTCCTATTATGTCTAGATTTGATTTATTTTTCATAATAATTGATGAATGTAACGAAATTGTGGACAATGCAATTGCCAAAAGAATAATTGATTTACATTGTGATAATTTTCAAGATTTTGAAACTGTATACTCACAATCCGAGATTGTGAGGTATATTAATTTTGCTAAACATTTTAAACCTCTGTTAAACCAGGTATTTTTGTATACTTTTACGTATAAACTGATAATTTGTTAGATCATTTCGTTCAAATATTAAAATTCAAATTTTATAGGAAGCTGCAGATTTCTTAATTGATAGTTATACAACACTTAGACAGAGGACTGGTACTGGTTCTGGAAAATGGAGAGTTACTGTTCGACAATTAGAAAGTCTTATTAGGTTATCAGAAGCTATGGCTAAATTAGAATGTTCAGATGAAGTTACAGTAAGGCACGTCAAAGAGGCGAAACGTTTATTAAGTAAAAGTATTGTTACTGTTGAACAACCAGACATAGATCTAGAAGAAAACGAAGATGAAAATATGGATGTCAATACAGATGATGCTCCACCACTTATGGCTGCTCTAAATGCATTAGATAGTACTGACGATAACACAACTAATGCACAAGGTAACTCATTCTATTTTTTTTACTTAATCCTCTATGGGCCGAATTTTTGTTCATGATTATAACAAAATCTATGCAGTACAAAATTAATAAATATCCACATGTGAATACGAATTAACAATGTATTTAATAGTTTCAATAATTTCATTAAACATTTCATTAAACATTTATATTTTGTAACTTTCAAGTTGCAATGACATTGAACTGTCACACCTGAGGGTATAAAAGTTCAAGTTAACTGATTACTTAATTTTATTCACCACTTTGCCGTGCAACATGAAATAAATCAACAAGATGCCATTATATTAATATGTGACTTCAAAGTTACATAGGCCTACGGAGGGTTAACTTCAATATGTTCTCTTTATTTCTGCATAAATAATTCTTTTCATTGTTTGTTGGTCATATGATTACTCCCAATGCATTAATAATGATAACAACAAAAATCTCTAATAAATTATTACTTACTTTTATTTTACATATGCTACCTATAGAAACACAGGACCTACACAAAAAAAAGTTAACAATGTCTTTTGAAGAATACAAGAATTTATCTAATATGTTAATATTGTATATGAGAAATGAAGAAACTCGCGCTGAAACATTACCTACAGGTACATTACTGTAAATAATATCAGAACAACGTGTGCCACAAACGTTTTTTTAAACTTAAAAATTAAATAATAATATTTTCTATAGCCGACACCAAAGGCGGGTTAAGAAAAACAGAATTAGTGGCTTGGTACCTCGATCAAATACAGGACCAAATAGATTCAGAAGAAGAGTTACTAGAAAGAAAAAATTTCATTGAAAAAATTATCGATAGATTAACGTATCATGTATGTACTAAAATTTCTGTTATAAATTGTTTAAATTTTATTTTACTACGAGTAATTCATATAATTGTATACTTTTCGTTTTAGGATCAAATTATAATACCCCTTCACACTGGTCTTAAAGGAAAAGATGAAGAAGACGACGATGATCTTTTACTTGTTGTACACCCTAATTACATTATTGATGTTTAAACTGTAACACTAAGGTTTTTCAAAAATAATAGCAAATAGAGGTAAAGTGAAAATAAAATAATGTTTATTATCTGATTAGTAAAAAATTCTTTCTGTCTTATAGCAATAAAAAAACTGAAAAATATGATATCACAATATGTGCATTTTTCTGTATAATAAAATGAAATTTTATCTTTACTTGCTATGCTTTCAATTCTGAAGTTACTCAAATTAATTTAAAAAAGAAATGAATGAGCGCTACTACTTTAAGTACATAGTACTTCAGCATTTTTTTTATGTGTTAATTATCATTTTTTTCTTGAATTGTTATTTCATTGAGAGGATTAATTAACTGGGAAGGATGACCAATTTGTTTATTGGTGTGATTGTTAAAAATAGTTGAAGAGCAATAAGCAATTATATCTCTATGTGTAATGTTTAGGTGTGTAATTCTAGCAGTTCAAGGTTATTTCTCAAGTTTACTGTTGACCACAGAATTTTGTTTAACATGGAATCTTAGTCCCTGGTTGTTACAACTCATAGTTGATGGTTCTGAATATGGTATTGGGTGAGACTTGTGTATTACTATAACTGATCGGTCGTAAGACATTCTGCAAATTTGTAGATCATGAAACAGAAAGCAGCATCCAATACTGGAGCTATTACAAAGTTTAAAAAAGGGTAGATGCGCGTACTTTGTATGCACTTCTGTTACATTTCTACGAGAAGTGGGTTGGCCAGCACGAATTTGCTGTACACCATTGGATTCTGCAGACATTTCTGAAGAGGAACCCCCTCACGGGAAGTGTGAGAACGGTTTTTCTTTCGGGCAGGTTAAGAAAATGTCCGTGAAGAAACACGAGCACGAAACTTTGGCGCCACACAGCCATCGCCACAGGACCCCGGTCACTTCTTATATGTATATATATAATGTTTAATTGTTTTATAAATTTTCATAATAGTTATGAGAAAGTTTTCACGATCGTTCTGTTTTAAATAATTTGATGTTTAATATAATAATTTAATATAATATAATATAAAGCAAAAACATCATTGTAATCGGTTTCTTACATGGTACATCTAATGATATTCTGAATTCAAATAAAGTATTAAATTTGAGTTAAAAAACTATTACACTAAGTAGGATCTACAATGGATGTTTGCTGCAGTAGTTTTAAGTTAATACTAAAACTACTGAGTATATCCGAATATTCGTTACAGTTCCAGTAAACTTAATTAATTTTCAAAAACATTTCAGATATCTATTACCTTCAAGATATTAATAATCGAAAGATAATATAATTTATACCGGCAATTTTGACTGATTCGATAGTTTTAGTGTTAATCATCGTAATAATATTACTCGTATATGTGTATTCACATATTAAATATCAAATTATTTAAAACAGAACGATCGTGAAAACTTTCTCATAACTATTATGCAAATTTATAAAATAATTAAATATTGTATATATACATATAAGAAGTGACCGGGGTCCAGGTCTATACAGCGCGTAGTAACGGCCCTGTATAGCTGTGGCCGGCGAGCGATGGCTGTGTGGCGCCAAAGTTCCGTGCCCGTGCTCTTCACGGACATTTTCTTAACCTGCCCGAAAGGAAAACCGTTCTCACACTTCCCGTGGGGGGGTTCCTCTTCAGAAATGTCTGCAGAATCCAATGGTGAACAGCAAATTCGTGCTGGCCAACCCACTTTTCGTAGAAATGTAACAGAAGTGCATACAAAGAACGCGCATCTACCCTTTTTTAAACTTTGATCATCGTTTACAAACATTTAATGATATACAAAATTCAAATTTTTTATAGCTACATATTCGGGCAAGTCTTCTCTATTTTCTACGACAAATGTTAACTGCCTATCGTTTTTAGTTTTCACATAACACTTGGTTTTCTGAAAAATTCGACCGTTTTTACAAAACCCCAGTTTTTTCGAAAACTGGACCTGACCCAGCAATTTGGTTTTCGGATTCGTATTTAGGGTAAGGAACTCTATAAGAATCACATAGCGGTTATTGCAAAAAGTAACATAGGTTACTTTCAATCAAAATTTGTTCCACCGTGTAATTTATAATATCCAGAAAATTCATTATCACGTATATACTCGTGAATTAAGCTCCATAAAAATTCCACTTTGCAGTTCTTCCTCATAAGAGTTTGTAACAACATCCAATATAATTCGAAGAAATGTAAGAGTATATCAGTTAATGTATTATTAATATCTTACTGATTGGTGATTTTGTTTGAAAACTTTTCTGTGCAGTAAATTATTCTTTCATAAATGAATATGAAATGAAAACATCTTACATACACTACATACAACATATTAAAATGGTTCAAACTATGTAATGAATACAACCTAGAATACCCTTAGGGATCTACGTTACTCAGACTGGAGTAACGTTTTTTCAACGTGTCCCACTTCTAGTGCTATATAAACTTGGCTGCCCTTGAAATGTCGATAGATTACTTGTATAATTTCGATATAACGTTATCTTTATGCATGAGCGGTGCTCAAAGCCAGCATGCTCAATACATACGTTTACGCCACTATCGCGCATTGTGTTTTTTTCGTACGTTTCCTATTGCCATTTAAGTGGCAATATTAAAATTATATTGACAAATTATATTTTAATGACATTATTATTTCCGTTTGCCATTGTGCGACAGGAAGTGCTTAATGTTGCAACGAGCGATGCATTCTTATATTGAAGATAAAACGGTGTATGTATGGCTAATATTTCTACTTATATGGAATAGGACAATTTCCGGAGGAGATGACCATATTTTCTTTGAAACGCATTTAAATGGAAACTAAGAGAATCAGAACACCAGATTTGACTTCTAATCAAACTTCAATTAATTTCACTTGTATTAGTTACTTCTCAAATTGAAATATTCGTCTCCCCGAATTTGGTACGCAAGGCATGAGGAATATTATTAACAATACGAAATTGCAATGAATTATTCTGTATATTTAACACCGGTGGCGTATATAAAAAAGCATTTTTACATTAGATTATACCAAAATATATGTAATTGTTATTACAACAGTGCTGATAGTTGGTATCATGTTATATTTGGACTATCGTATCTGCGATTGTCTTATGTCCACTTAAAGTAAAGTAATATATGAGGTTCAATCGGAAATCCTTGGAATTACCATGGTTGTCCAGTAATTCTTAATCCTTGGTAGTTGCCTGGTATTGTTTGCTTAGAGGACGTACGGCTGATAAAAATCGTAAGTATAGACAGTAGGTGCATACAACGAAGGGACGGTCCACACCAATCTCTTATTTCTAGGCATATCCGGAGAAGCGGCACCTGATTCCGGCTCAATATTTTCAACTTCGGCGGGTTTCGGTTTCGCTTCAATGAAAGCAACGGCGAAGAGAGCCAGAAGAACGATTGCCTATATACGAAAAAATAAACAATTCTGTACATTGATTATTTCACTGTATAGCATAACGGCAGCGAAGCACTTTAATTATCTAGAATTGTTCACTAGCACGAATTAGGGATGGATGAAGCAAGAAAATGAGTTATTGTTTGCACATATATCAACACCTATTACTTATTATCCAAATCAATACTAACAATAGTAGCTAAAGTCACTCCAAGTTTCAAAAAAAAGAAAAATATACTTAATCGTTTGCAGTCTTGGATCGAGACAGACTCGACATTGGATTTCGTTTTTAATTTTTCTTGCAATGACATCATACATAAGTATCATTTTACGGCTGGTCAGATATTCTCGAACTACAAGATGCGTGTAAACTACAGTAAAATAGTTAATTTAACCGATAGGGCAAAATGAAAGGCGGTGATTTTGGATGTCTTCATCTCATCGTAATAGGTTTGGTATCGCAAGTAAGATAGACCGAAGCAAATTGGATCGAAATAACAATCCAGTCCACATTTGTTATGTTGCAAATGGTATTTTTCATTTTTTGTTTTGTATTTACAAAAGGAAGATTTGTAAACTTTTTTTCACTTTCTGTTATTAATGTCCAAGTATTTTTATTTCTTTACTGCCAAACAAAAGACAATTCGACTCGCCTCGGTCTACCCTATTATCCAGTGCAGAAATCCAATAGACAAGACGTAATAATTTTATGATCAAGAATCATATTCGATGTACTTACAGCGAAGTACTTCATGGTTGGTGCGTTTGGTGGAGTCTTCGAGATCAGCTTCTGTATTCAACTGGAACTGAATGATGCTCCAGCTTTCTGATGGATATCCTTATATACCTGGCGAAAGAATGATCTTGTACGCATCATTTTCGGATTAATTATCATACAAGGAAAAATGTGTCGTGGCTACACCCTTGCTTCACGAGTATGCGTGAGCCAGAGGATGGTGTACGGCGTTGTTACGTGTTTTCTGATTTCCGGAACCACATTCATAATCCATGTACGTGTCCCTGTTGACTTTAACATGATCTACATAAAATCTCTTTAAAAAATATCGTTTATGTATTCCAAAACAATATGGAACGCATATTAGATCAATTTCATATCGGTTCTATAAGTATTATTTTTCGGTTTGGCATTTTAGAAAAATGACAATTATAAAACCGATAAAGAACCGATATACTTACATAATGACAGTCATGATTCGAGTTCGGTTCTATATTATTATATATTTCAAGAATCGGAACCAATATCATAACTGCTTTCAACCTTTGATTTTATTACAAACAACATAATACTAATCATATTTGCCGTAATACCTACGATTACTGTGAGTTCGATGAACCTTAGCAGTAGTGATCGAAAACATTTCGTATGCATTATATCGAAATACAGAGGCTTGCGGATACGTTCCATTGAAGCTAGCGAACATCATTACACGAAGAATGCATAAAAATGTCATCGTTGCTTAAGTATAGAAACAAATTAAAAACAGGTTTATTTGACAAAATTTTATGTTGATATACATTTATATCATTATTCTATTAATAAATAAATTTTAATATAATTAAATCGTACTTATTCGATAACAGGAAGAATATTCTTTAACAGGGCCGTTTATCGATTACGCGATTAATAAGAAAAATCAGTCTGCCATGAGGAAGAACTGCAAAGTGGAATTTTTATACTGCTTAATCCGCGAGTATACACGTGATAAGGAATTTTCTGGATTTTATGAATTATTAATTTAATACTTTTAACGGCGCGAAGAAAAGTGAAATAAAGACTTGTCGAATTACCTTAACAAGCAACATGTACTTTAAAGAATGATTGTGGAATGAAACAACATTGTTTGCTGGTTTACAATGCACAAATAACAATTGATTACTTCTCTATTAGATTTCTCATTTCACCACTCACTATACCATTTGGGCTATAACGCTTAAAAATTTTAAAACAGTAGATAAAAATATTTTAAAAAGGCAGCTTGATTTTTTATGGTCCATTTTAATTTGGACATTTGAAAAAACTAGTCTGGAATTAAGTATTTACTTTTATTATGAACAAATTTTACAAACTTCTCTGCATTCAATAATTTTAAGTTCTTCTTAATTACTGAAAGGGGTATTACTAGATGGCTCATCGAACCAACTGCTTACGCACTGGTTTTTTCAACGCTTTTTCTTCAATTGTATTAAATATTTAATGATCACGTTTTACTCGATCCTCCGATTTGTTCAGTTTTTACTTTGTGGTGCGATAGTGCATTAAGTATATAAACTGGTAACAACGAACCAATATGAAACCGAAATATTGTCTATTTCATAAAACCGAAAGCGATTTATTAAATAACAGTTATTACTTTATTCCGGTTCCCCATATCTGTTTCAATCGGAATCGATATATAACAGTCCCCGACAATTGTTTTCGGAACGTTTTCAATCCCTGGAATGAAACGCTCGGCCTGTACTTCCTCTACCATGAGATTGTTTTGGAATACATAAACGATATTTTTTAAAGAGATTTTATGTAGATCATGTTAAAGTCAACAGGGACACGTACATGGATTATGAATGTGGTTCCGGAAATCAGAAAACACGTAACAACGCCGTACACCATCCTCTGGCTCACGCATACTCGTGAAGCAAGGGTGTAGCCACGACACATTTTTCCTTGTATGATAATTAATCCGAAAATGATGCGTACAAGATCATTCTTTCGCCAGGTATATAAGGATATCCATCAGAAAGCTGGAGCATCATTCAGTTCCAGTTGAATACAGAAGCTGATCTCGAAGACTCCACCAAACGCACCAACCATGAAGTACTTCGCTGTAAGTACATCGAATATGATTCTTGATCATAAAATTATTACGTCTTGTCTATTGGATTTCTGCACTGGATAATAGGGTAGACCGAGGCGAGTCGAATTGTCTTTTGTTTGGCAGTAAAGAAATAAAAATACTTGGACATTAATAACAGAAAGTGAAAAAAAGTTTACAAATCTTCCTTTTGTAAATACAAAACAAAAAATGAAAAATACCATTTGCAACATAACAAATGTGGACTGGATTGTTATTTCGATCCAATTTGCTTCGGTCTATCTTACTTGCGATACCAAACCTATTACGATGAGATGAAGACATCCAAAATCACCGCCTTTCATTTTGCCCTATCGGTTAAATTAACTATTTTACTGTAGTTTACACGCATCTTGTAGTTCGAGAATATCTGACCAGCCGTAAAATGATACTTATGTATGATGTCATTGCAAGAAAAATTAAAAACGAAATCCAATGTCGAGTCTGTCTCGATCCAAGACTGCAAACGATTAAGTATATTTTTCTTTTTTTTGAAACTTGGAGTGACTTTAGCTACTATTGTTAGTATTGATTTGGATAATAAGTAATAGGTGTTGATATATGTGCAAACAATAACTCATTTTCTTGCTTCATCCATCCCTAATTCGTGCTAGTGAACAATTCTAGATAATTAAAGTGCTTCGCTGCCGTTATGCTATACAGTGAAATAATCAATGTACAGAATTGTTTATTTTTTCGTATATAGGCAATCGTTCTTCTGGCTCTCTTCGCCGTTGCTTTCATTGAAGCGAAACCGAAACCCGCCGAAGTTGAAAATATTGAGCCGGAATCAGGTGCCGCTTCTCCGGATATGCCTAGAAATAAGAGATTGGTGTGGACCGTCCCTTCGTTGTATGCACCTACTGTCTATACTTACGATTTTTATCAGCCGTACGTCCTCTAAGCAAACAATACCAGGCAACTACCAAGGATTAAGAATTACTGGACAACCATGGTAATTCCAAGGATTTCCGATTGAACCTCATATATTACTTTACTTTAAGTGGACATAAGACAATCGCAGATACGATAGTCCAAATATAACATGATACCAACTATCAGCACTGTTGTAATAACAATTACATATATTTTGGTATAATCTAATGTAAAAATGCTTTTTTATATACGCCACCGGTGTTAAATATACAGAATAATTCATTGCAATTTCGTATTGTTAATAATATTCCTCATGCCTTGCGTACCAAATTCGGGGAGACGAATATTTCAATTTGAGAAGTAACTAATACAAGTGAAATTAATTGAAGTTTGATTAGAAGTCAAATCTGGTGTTCTGATTCTCTTAGTTTCCATTTAAATGCGTTTCAAAGAAAATATGGTCATCTCCTCCGGAAATTGTCCTATTCCATATAAGTAGAAATATTAGCCATACATACACCGTTTTATCTTCAATATAAGAATGCATCGCTCGTTGCAACATTAAGCACTTCCTGTCGCACAATGGCAAACGGAAATAATAATGTCATTAAAATATAATTTGTCAATATAATTTTAATATTGCCACTTAAATGGCAATAGGAAACGTACGAAAAAAACACAATGCGCGATAGTGGCGTAAACGTATGTATTGAGCATGCTGGCTTTGAGCACCGCTCATGCATAAAGATAACGTTATATCGAAATTATACAAGTAATCTATCGACATTTCAAGGGCAGCCAAGTTTATATAGCACTAGAAGTGGGACACGTTGAAAAAACGTTACTCCAGTCTGAGTAACGTAGATCCCTAAGGGTATTCTAGGTTGTATTCATTACATAGTTTGAACCATTTTAATATGTTGTATGTAGTGTATGTAAGACGTTTTAATTTCATATTCATTTATGAAAGAATAATTTACTGCACAGAAAAGTTTTCAAACAAAATCACCAATCAGTAAGATATTAATAATACATTAACTGATATACTCTTACATTTCTTCGAATTATATTGGATGTTGTTACAAACTTCTTTTTATTAATAATAGCATCATAATTAAGTAAAGTTTATAAAATATAATGTTATAGAGTAAGTACAAGAAAATGCTAAATATATTAATTCTATTTGATGCTGAGAAAATGTTTAAGAATCTTATAAAGTATGTGTAGAAAGAAGTTGTTGAAATATTTTTTCTTCCAAAGTAAACAATATTCTATTTTAAATATTTTCATTGTTGTTAAAATAAACGAAAACAACTTCACTACTCAGGTTAGAGAAAATTTCCAATATAAAATAGATATACTAAATTATCTTATCGTATTTTATGCAGTATTATTGCTATATATACAGATTACATACATTATTTACAAAGATAATTATTTTGATATTTACATGTAACATATATCTTATTGACTTGTATGTAAAAAATGATGTTCCAAAGTTAATGTCCATCTTTCCTGGATTTTTTGATTCTAGACAAGCACTAGATAATAAACAATAATAAAACTAAATTATTTTGCCACTAACTAGTAGCCAAACTCATGTTAAGTTATAATAATGTTCATTTGACTTCGTACCAATCTTTATATTTTCTTCATACTCCAATCCATCATGTCTTTTTTAGTTGATACCCGTAGTATCACTTCCTTTACTTAGAATGCCTCATGCTATAAACAAGAAAACAAAAAATTACTACCAAAAGAAAAACAGAACATTATACGTACTTAAGAAATATAACTTATCTTTTCTGAAATTGGTGACTAACCCATTTTCTCGCATATCCTTTGGTGCTCCTTTTAAGTCTCTTCTCTCAGAAAAAAGTCTTTCAAATTTTCCACTGTTAATTTAATAAAACGTGGAGCTTGTTCTGCATATTTTGTTAAAGTTTCTAATGCGTGTTGTATTTCTATTTTGCTGGTGTCTTCCTCATAATATTCAATTTGTTCTTTTTCTTCAAGTGCTTCCTCTGCGTCTTCTTGTTCTCCTTGTTCGTCTTCTACCATATCGACATTTTCATCTTCTTCAAATTTATGTAATAATCGTATATTGTGACGATTTTTAAATTTTGCTATCCAGCCTGCGCTTGCTTTAAACGTTGAAGGTCCACCAAATTCCTTGTTTAGCTCTAATGCTTTATTATGTAATAATAAATCTGTGACTGGATCTCCCAATGTCTTTTGTTCCAACCACCATACGTATAAACGATTTTCTATATCCTCAAATGCAGGTTTCCGTAGTTTTTTTCGTTTACGTATTTGGATTCCTTGCTCCGCAAGGTGATGCATTGATATTACATTTCGTCGAATGCGGCGTACAGTGGTAGGGTGAATCTGATACTCGATAGCTAAATTCCTGACAGACATACCACATTCCAATTTTTCAGAAATTTCAATTTTCTGTCCTATTGTAAGGGCAGTTCTATTCCTCATGTTATTATTATTCGCTCTTTTATTTGGTTCAGTCTTGTTATGATTGGTCATTCGTCTCAATCAAATTTCTGTATTCGGCAATAGTCATGTATTTATGTCGATTAGGCATAAATAGCCGGGTACTAAACGAGTTGTAACGTGTCAGATACGCAGTGAGGTTATAATAATTTGCACATTAAACACACAAAACGTATATCTATATGTTCTACTCTTCATTTACTTGGGAAATAAAGTTCATCAAAATAACAACGGCAACCCGGGTTCTCACGTGATTTACATCTCATTGGTCCATTTTGTTTTAGGCAGTAACGTATTTTCTTAGAAATGTTCAACACTAAGGCCTGCATATTCTTTGAAAATGTATAGCTATAAACTTGTGGAACATACCACTCGAAGCGCTGATGCTAATTGTGACAGGTCATAGCCGGACGAAAGAGTACTTAAGTAAGTACATACTGTCGATGGTCATAGTTCGCGTTTTTCTATAGTGTGATTATATTTCATCATGTTTAAATAGTCATCGAAAAAATTAATCATTGTTATTAATATAGAAATAGCAGCGAATATTATAGTGTGAAGATTGCGTATAAACTTATTTTAAAGTATTAACAATTTCCTATTATTTTTTCTAATATACAGAGTTTATTTTGTTTAAAATGAATGTTTTATCAATTTTATACCTATCGTCGACGCCGTATTCTATTCCGGAGTGATTTACTATTCACGATAATGAATGTGCACTCGTCCTCTATGTTGTTTTTCTGCAACCTGCTTACGCAGTCTACTGTGTAGATAACATTTAAACAAAGTATCAAATTTACTTTTGTTGTACAATAAATAAGTGAGTTAAATATTATTATTTTTACACGTTATTAAAAATAAAACAAATACTTCAACTGTAGAGTAAACTGTATGTATATTTGTCGGTCATAATTCTAATTCTTGCGTTCGTAATATTATTTTTTAATGTGTTTTAAAGTTGAACAACTTAGTAACAATTCTAAATGATTATGTATCATTTTAGTACTATCAGATAGGAAATTTCTTAAGGTATTCACTTCTATATTTGTAAACATTAATCGTAAACAAATAATGATATTACGACTTATTTTGATGCAGAATTTGGATCAAAATATCAAATATATTTTCATCTTCGTACTTTTTACGATTAAATTATTAATCGCCATTATTATTAGTTCCCAAAATATATCTAGATTGGATACATGAACCTAAAATCATTTAACAAACACATATAATGTTTATTGATCTTTTTATTTGAAAAATATTACGATAGCTATAACTGAAAAATAGCTATAACTGAAAAAGCTTTACAGAGATAAAGAGGAATAAATTTATACGTTTTCATGTAAATATTTGTTGTTATAGTAAATCCTGTAAATTATAAATATATCAAATACAACATTTTTACATTTATATGTCAATAAATTTTTTTATTTCGACAATTATTTGAATAAAAATGTATTTCTATAATCCCTAAATCTTTTGTCAATGTTAAAAATATTAAATGGTTTCCGTTCAAGATAGGAAATTATAATACTTCGATTGGAAGTAATCGTAAAACCTCAACCGAAACAAATTTTTATTATTTATTTAACGTATTTATAAAAGAGCAACGAGTTGTGAATATTTATCAGTCTTTATTTATAACTAATTGACAGACCAAAATATATTTATATATACATATTTGTGTTTGTATATGCATATGTATGTAAACGTAACATTACTTGGTAAAGAGGGGTACAAGGAAATTTCTCTGTGTCATCGATATTTAATTACGCCATAATGTAATTGAAAGCTAAGTCAAGACCAGCTTGATTTATTTGTGCGAATTTGTTACGTCGGGTACTCAATTATCGCGTATCAAATACTATGTAGTTCGAATCCAGAAGTTTTAACATTTTGAAACTTCAACGTAATTTTTTGGCGCGCGTAACGATCGCATTTTCAAGCCTCTAAGTATTTATGTAAATAAAAATTTCGTTCCCTATGCTTTTTGGTGTTCGTAATATTTTACTACTAGATCTGCTTTGTTCGACTGCTCGACAATTCGCTACATCGAATTACAGATTTCCGTATAAGTTTCATTCCCAAGAAGTCAGAATTGCACTCGACATTTACTTCTACATATATAACATTGAAAAACGAATCACATGCGCATTTTACTCGTTTATTAGATCCAAAAAGAAGGCGATCGCGTTGACTTCAGGCACATCGATGTTAAGGGGGTATCCTAGCGTGACGGATCAGAAAACTCGATCTTCTGTTGCATATTATCGATAGTATAATTTTTTTTAAATGTGCTTATAAAATTTCAGAGTAATACTCGGGGAGATAACGATGTTAGAGATTCTGTTGCGTGACATGGTCAGTGCACAGCAACAAGTATTACTCAAAACCTTAAATACGTTTTTCACGAAAGTACATTTTCCGAGCTTGTTGCCACGGTATCTTAAAAACTACCGTACCGCAAAATTTTGCATACGCCATCGTCGGTACTTCAATTATGCCACATTCTTCTTTGATTTCTAAAATCATTTAAAAACTTAAATAAACACAGCAAAACGAAACTGTAAGTTCATAGCGTCGCCATTTCTTTCAATTTTTAATATATTCTCTTCTTTTTAGTGTCTACGATAGCTACATTCATACTAGTTGAAGATCAATTAGATTTTTTTGTCTGAGACAAGTTGAACGACTCAATTCATCAGCAATCTGTTTACTTTCTTCTTTCACATTCAACTTTTACGCGCTCCGTGGCAGCCATTTTATTATTCAACAAATATTACTCGACCAAAGAATTTGTAAATGCTCTCCAAAAGTGTAAAAAAACAACCGTCACACTGGAATACCTACTCAAAAACTTAGCGAGTAAAGAAAATGGAAGATACGAGGAAATAGAAAGCGGAAATGTAACAAGCAGAAGTGGATGAAAGGGGCAAAAAGCGGTCGAGTTGGCTATAGCCGTTGGAATCGTCATAAAAATTCGAACGTTACTTTAGGTGTACAAGTGAATCAGTGTTGAGTCTCGTTAAAATCAATCAATTGTAAATGCGAAGAATTTATCTTACAAGAAAGGAACCATGATTAATGCCTTTTAATTTAATGATTAAGTACACTTAAATTTTAATTATTATCCGTTGACGAGTAGAGCGCAGCAAGTAGGATGATAAATCATAAGAGAGTTCGATTATTAAAATAAAACTTTATTTTTTTATTTTCTATGTACTTAAAAACGTCTAATGCGCAGTTTCACTGTGAAACATATATATGTATATATATGTATGTATAAAATAGGTAAAACAGGAATAGGCAAGACTCAACGCTGATGAAAAAAGAAACACGCTTCAATCAGTCTCGCTGCTTCAGGAAAGAGAAAACCAAGCAGCATATCATCGATCCTCTTAGCTGTTCAGCCCAGCACAACTCTTTTCGTGAGACCAGGAAAAGTGTCGTATTTCCGTGGATTATTTTCTTCGCTGCATTCTTGCGACGATTTCAAACTTTCGAAGTTTAATGATGTCAAGCATTCGTGAATAAAATTGCAAACTGTGTCCACGTATACGTCGGGGTACGTGGCGTAATGCTTCACGTGTGGGGAATTCATGAAAAGCACCAGTTGCACCCGTACGCCACGCTCCGCCCTTCGTCTGGCAAACTTCTCGACGTCCTTGAAATAAGAACATATAAAATCGATTTTCCTAGAATTAATAAATATCGTAGAAATTAATATTTCGAGCAACTTTTTCCCCTGACAAAAATTATACGAACTTTAGGTACGGGTAAAAATTCGCGCGAGTACTTAAATACAGAGAATGTTTTTGTAAAATAATTTTATTTTATTTTATATCAATGGCATAGATATAACTTGCTGCTAATACCGAATTCATTCGTTAAACTAGTGAAGTATTGACTGAAGTTTCATTGCTAATAAGAAAATCGCATGGACTATTTTCGGTACCTAATAGTTTCCAAGACAATTGCAGAGAACTTTCGCTACTACTACATTGAATTTTATATATAATTCTATATGGAAATCGTGTATTTCTACAACATTTGCCAATTTTACGAAAATTAAATTATTGGACAAATTAATAGTAAAGTTCCTAGAGAATTCTTACCGATGCTGGGATCAGAGTGTCAGTGTCCGAGTAAAGAAATAATTGTGGCCAGGAGTAGGATTCCTCCGCTAGAGCAATCGGATTTGTTTGAACGGGATAACCGCGTCCAAACGTGTGCGCGATCACCTAAATGAACAATATAATATTGATCTTTTGCAATATTAGTTAAAATAATAATTAGTTTGTTAAATATTTAAGAAAGCATAATTAATAAAGGGACAATTTCAAATAGAAATATTGATTGTAATTTACAGCATAAACTGTAAGCAGTCATAAGGTATTAGAAAAATTAAAAAGAATAGTAGACAAATTTAGCATTACATTGACATTTCCTTGTTAAGTTTATATAATTACTGCAAAACGAAATATACGAAAGAGAGAGTATAAAAGTCCTTAGTTAAAGTTATAACTATACAGAATGATTATTTAAAGTAACATTTTTCATCGTCGTTTGATAATATATCAAGTTTACTTGATTGTACATGTATAAAAAAAGTACTTTGCAGCGTCGCGCGTTGTGTTATTAGTAATTATACTGATTTTTAGTCTCATACTTACAATTTTACAGCAAATGGAATAAATCTATTTTAATCGAAGAACAACAGAACCTTTAAATTAGAAATTTTTTTTGTTAAATTATTAAAAAGTTCCATTGACGTATGTCACTTCTTTATGTCCATTCTATTTTGATGTTTTATAAGTAAAGGTATACTTGTCTTCTAAACGTCGTTGTTCTTATTGTTGCGACCTCTTTTTTATGTTTCGAAGTTTAAATAAAAATGTTTATTTTTCAATTATACGACGTAAATTGACTTCTTAAGATAGGTAAAAATAATTGATACACATACCTCAAAGAACCAAAGTAAAGACAGGAAGATTGTAATGAAGAAGGACATCGGTATATTTGTAAGAGGATGTCCGCCTATGATGGCGCTAATCGCTTTGAATAATGCGGTCAATCTTCTTTCACCCGGTGCACTATCGAATATCACTCCTTTAACCTGTAATTTCAATAAAATTACAAGAGATGACCAACAAAAATAACTGAGGATGTAGATTTTCTGAAAATAGGTATTTTTATATCTTCTTACCATAAGTGGCGTGTTGGCCTGCTGCATTGCAAGACTCACGTGCTGATATAGGAAGGCACCGCCATTGCTGAATACATGGAAAAATATCGGATGCTGATCCAGACTTTGGTCTGTAATCACTTGGATCAAACGTTTCCCAATAAGAGGCATTTTGTCCCTTCGCCAAAATAGATATTCTACTGGCGCCGTGTATCGCAACGTGATGCAGCTAGGGCCAAACAATATTTCTGACGAATTTCAAAAACCAATTACGAGTAAATCAAACAAAAATGATAGCAAATAAATTACATAACGTTTCATTTAAACGCAATTATGTTTTTGCTATACATTTGCCGTATATTTGTCGAATACGACTTATATTTCTTGAACAAGGAATTAATTGGCTTTAAAATAAGAGATTATTTAATCTCACAATTATATGGTCAATATAAATGTGTATGTTACGAACTGTTACGCAAATTCCATTGTGCACGAGATAATCACGTAATTTTTTTTGGTTCAACTATTATTACAAGACGAATTTCAAGGTTGCGCCATGTGTACTCTTTTCAAAATGTTACTTGTTTTTGTGCAGATTATCAGACCGTTTCAGCTTTAATATTCTCCTATGCAGTTATCGATTGAAGCACTTACAAGTATTCGTTTCCATAATTTTTGTTTCTCCATTTTAACTTGTTGAATATACCGACACAGTTCGATTGAGAACAACATACGTCAAATTTTTGCTATTTCACCGGTTCCATGCGAGTAAACTGGATTCATTTGCTGATCGTATCATTCCTCCTGAACTCTTACACAAGGAATCGTAATCGTATAATTCATATTTAATACTACATTCCCTGACTTAACCGTACAAGTGTCTAGAACCTGCCAAATTGTTTAGACGTAGCTTCATTTAACATGGACGCACGATTTCAATAGGAAAAATCAAAGAGGAACATTCTGCCGAATCGAAATGGTTTATTTAGAAGATTTCAGTACCTCTTCTCCTCGTAGATCGCGCTGTACTTAGCCAGATATCTGTCCTGACAGCCGGCCCATCCTAGCAGCACGACTACCGGTCGCTTGTCTTCTTTGTAGACGGATACGTACTTCTCCTGGTGATCCTGGCTGCCAGTGGTCAATGCTGGATCTTTCGGGGACGGTGGAAACGATGGAAACATGATGTAATAGTCGAGATCCTCTTGATCGCTTATCTTTTCTGCTTCTCGTCCTCCTTCTCGCGAGGATGCGAGAGAAAGAGGGCGAGAAAGAAAGAGAGAGAGTTAACGACAGCAGGAAATCGAACGGTAGCGCAAGGGAGGATAACAGCTGCCCCTCTACCTCGGCGGATCGTCGGTTTCGAGTTGAGCTTGCGTCGTCGTCATCGGGAGTACCAGGTTGTCTGATCGATACCAACACCCCGCGTACCAAAGTTAGGTCTGGGTTAGGTCTGGAGCGGCATTGTACGCGACTACAGATATCAGCCTTCCTCAAAAACCGTTTTCCAGTTTTTTTTATGTTAACGACTAGACATTGGGGACCTTCGTTGATCTATTGCTGCATAGAGATTTTAGTTGATTCGAATTATCCAAACGACGATTCTATAACTGTATATACTTAGATATGATAAAGGGTATTTTGTACGAGGATTTAACTCTTTGTTTTAGGTCGTTATTCGTCTTCACAGATAGTAGATCATTTAAAAAACAAAAATTGACGAGCATGAAATGCTGTATTCTTGAATTTCTATGTATTTCATGTCCAACAGTTGAATCATTTGCACGAGCCTTTTGTACCTGCGTAGCATTTGCCTGTAACGATGGTTAAACAAACCACTTAACACTTAACCGGTCGGTTAGGTAAAAATACCTATTTAGACTTTGTCGTAGATTAAAGTTATTTCGAAGTTATTGATCATAATGATTATAAATTTCTTTATAAATCTATATATTTTTTCATGGGGGGATCATATGCTAGCAGAATTCATAGTTCACCTCCTTTTCCTACAAATTTATAAAATACTATAGGTCGTCAACATACAGCCATCGACCGGTTAAGTATAAAGTACATTCGAATTTATGGTAGTACATTCTACCCCAAGAGAAACAAGCAGAAGGAAGTTTGAGTTTACAGTGGTAGTATCTCTAGTAATCTCTTTCTCGCTTTTATTCGTATTTTTATTGTTATAATTATCATCCTTAAATGTTCTTTTTATGCTTCGTGTCTAAGTTAACGTCTACCATTTAGGTTTGCACAACGATTGACGAATGCACTAGCGCATGTACGACGAAAAAACGTTGCGTGATTCCCATTGCAAACCACAAAACTAAGTGCATGAATTCGTATCACTTTTTTCAAATATTAAATTTTCAGTTTTTTCATAAGAATTTAGATAATTCTTTTATTGCTTTTTCTTGGTCCAGTTTTGTTATTAATTATTTTTCGACAAGCAGACATTCTTATATTCTTGATAAGAATGTAAAATTTTATTTTTCTATGCAATGAGCATCATTTCTATGCTCTTTGTTTAATTGCTCGTATTATATAATGTATAAGACAAAAGATTGATAGAAGCAGTTTTCATTGTTACCACTTAAAAAAGTTGACAATACTATTAAAGAGAAAAACAAAAATTATAGTTGATATGCGACGGTTTTGAAAGCGAGCACTCTCTAATCGTTTTATTGCGGACAGTTATATCGCCGGACATTTTTGGAACCTTCGATCAGCTGGTCACCATATGTGGCGAAGTGATCATTTTTAGATTTTTCTCGTTAACTTCTACTTTGGGAAAGGCGTCTACTTCCGTACTACTGTTTCCTTCGTTTAGAAACATATCCGAGACACGCTTACAACGAAGTAGATCTTCGTTCACCATTGAAACAGCAATAGCATCGTTTATCGAAATAAAGAACGAAGTACAGTGAGTCACAGCCAAAATCCTACATCACATATACGAATACGTTTCGTATCGTGAAAAAGTTCAGGAAGGATATGGGGGAAAAAATATCATGAATCTATATTGTAAATGTATCTATATTTATTATGTAGTAGTATCAAAAGGAACAAAGTTATCTAAATATAAAAAAAACAAAATTACTATAATTCAGCCTGGAAAACGTCTCACAGCTAAAATCGTACATTTGTAGAAAAGTGACCAACAATTTGTTTAAATTAAAAATTAATATTTTGTTGGGTGCCCACGACTACATTCTACCGCACGCAATCTATTTGGCATAGATTTTACCAATTTTTCAGTAAAACTGGGTTCAATTTTTCTCCATTCCTCCATTAATACCCTTTTTAAATCATTTTTATTTTTAATAGTATGTTTCCGGATTCTAATCTCTAATTCATTCCAGACGTGCTCTATCACGTTCAAATCAGGTGATTGTGGAGTTGCGTTTAGTACTTTAGGGCAATTATACAGTACCCACATTTTGGCTACATGCGATGTGTGTTTGGGATCATTGTCGCTATAAAACTTAAACGAATTCAAAATCCCTAATTTTTCGGCACTGTCCCTCAAATTGTTTTTCAAAATATTTATGTAATCATATTTATTCATGTTACCTTCGATAAATGCTAAGTTACCCACTCCGGCAGCGGACATGCAGCCCCAGACCATTACTGATTGCCGTCCATGTTTTACGGTACTGTTTAAATTTTGTATTTTAAACCTCATTTGGTCGACGCCACACCGTAATTTTTCCATCTGAATGAAATATGTTAAATTTACTTTCGTTCGTAAATATAGTTTCTTTCCAAAAATCAAAATCTTTGTATATATATTCTCTTGCGAAATCTAGTCTCTTTCTTCTATTCTTCTCGTTTATAAGAGGCTTATTCCGAGCTGTATGACCGTGAAAATTATGTTTTCTGAGTATTCTTCTTATTGTTTCTGGATTTACACTTTTCCCTAAATATGTTTCTACTTCATTAGTAAGTTTAGGTGCACTGATCTTCGGATTCTCTTTAATTTTTCGTACTATCCATCTTTCGTCGTACGCGTTGAACTTTTTGTTTGGAGCTTTTCTTGACGCATTACTTATTCTATTTTCGTTTTGGTATCGTTTTACAATATACTGAACAGTACTGGCCCTTCTACCAATAATCTTCGCAATTTCACAATAGCTTTTTCCGCTTTGAAAATTTCTTATAACTATTTGTCGCTCTTCTATCGTTGTCTGCTTCATTATTACTATCTTTCTCTTTTTTTTTCAACTACGAACCTTACGACGCTAAACGACAACTGCGAGTACGCCAAACAATGTAATCTTTCATTTGTTCCATAATTTTCATTTGTTTTCAGGGGTTCCCCTTGGGGAATATTACAAAATATATATACTGTACGATTTTAGCTGTGAGACGTTTTCCAGGCTGAATTATAGTAACTTTGTTTTTTTTATATTTAGACAACTTTGTTCCTTTTGATACTACTACATAATAAATATAGATACATTTACAATATAGATTCATGATATTTTTCCCCCATATCCTTCCTGAACTTTTTCACGAGACGAAACGTATTCGTATATGTGATGTACGATTTTGGCTGTGACTCACTGTATATGTATAGTATATGTATTTATATAGCCAATAAGCAAATTTTACGAGTTACATTCAATGTGAAGTGAAACTATATAAATTTATGGATCAATTCAGTATATACGACTTTAGATTACAACTTAAAAGAATACAAATGTAACATGCAATGTTTAACATTAATATTTAAAAAAGTAAAGATAACGCATTGAATGATTACTGACTAGGGGTGTGTGGGTACTCAAATTCATGGATATCTTTTATGACGTTCGAGTTGGGCGGGTACCGGAAATATACGAGTATCCGGATAACATGAAATTTTCGGATAATACAATGAGTTCGGGCAACCTGACAGTTTCGAGTATTTCAATGTTACTAATATCTGTAGTATAAATATTATGTTACATATATATGTAGATTTAAAAACAATTTATTTAAACAATCTATAGTTCAACTTTTTCTTATTTTACACTATCATACGAAATAATAAAAAGATACGAAATACATTGGGAAATAACAATTTTTAGTATAAAATATTATCTATTTGTACAAAGTTAATGGTACTTACAAAAAACATTGCATTGACTTAGAGTACACATTTTAAATCCATGCAATACATGTACAATATATTTTAAAAATTAAAAAATAATATTAAACACCTCAATAATGTGCTATATCACATAATTGTCTAGCTTTATCATTTCTGTATACATTTAAAAAATATCTAATTTATGTCTTTTAGTATAACTGAATTTATGTGTTGTTGTCATCAATAGTGCATTCTTGCAAATCTTCATAACAACCAATTTTTTTCCTAATCAGGTCACCCCATAAAACGTTACTAGCACAGATTGGACAAGTACCTTCAATTGGTATAATCATATTATCTTTGCAAAACAAATTTGCTAAGCAAATTAAATGAGCTACTAGCAGACAACTAGGTTTTATACAATGAAGTAGCTGCCTCTGTTCTACAAATAAACCACATATAGAACAAAATATAGTAAAATCATCTAAAATTTCCGTTTCATTATCAATATTATTTTGTGACTTTTTTATCTTTTGAGAAATTACTTTTCCACAGCATACAGGCATATGCATTGGAGCTGAAATATAAGTGGAATATTCTTTAAAAAATTCATAGTCTAACCAACGTATTATCAAAGGTAATCGACACCATGGTCCAACTTTTAACATTTCTGTTAAAACTGTTAAACAAAATTTAAACGTTTTTTGTTGTGACCGTTTCTGAGGCAAATGCCTTAGACGTCGACTAATATGAGGATGTTGCCAAGCCCATTCAAACTAAAAATAAAAATTTAATTGTTACTCCTTACAGTTAATAATAGGATTTTAATTTTAATTACAGAAATAATAAAAGTTATTTGTGTGCTTACAAGAACAAGTAAACCTACCCTGAGTGCAGATGTACTGTTTGGAAACCCATGAACAATCAATATCATGTTCCTAAACATAAAAAACGAAGGCTTCATAAAATTAACTAATAATTAATAATTAATAGAAATGATATTACCATGGTCCTTTATTGTTTGTTTTCCTAGCTCCTCCAACATCTATACCACCATTATGTTGTTTAAGTCTTCGACAAGGATTAACTGTGTATCCTATGTATGTTCTTCCTTTATACTTGGGATTCATACAATACAATAAATATACTCCAAAAAAATGTTCTATTACTTCTACATCCTCCATTTTAATAAATTATTTGTTAACCTAAGTTATAACATGTTAATACTCATTTATTTAATTTCATTTAACTTTGCTACGGCCCTCAGTTCAGTTGTATATTTGAAATAATAATAACAAAAGAGACATTATTAACAGTTTATAAATTTCTCAAAAAGATAAACATTCCTGAAAGACTAAGAATATGGTTAGATAGAAAAAGTATAAACATATATGACAGTATTAAAAAGAAATAAAAATGGGATTGGGTCAAAAATGACCCGAAAATGTAATGAGGTTAAACATCTACGATTGTATATAACCTAACATTCAGTTTGAAGTACAAATTAACCCAACCTTTCCTGAAAGACAACGTTTGCGTCAGATATAAATATGAATATAGTCACACAATTTTGTTATCAAAATAATTTTGATGTATAGAACTTTTAAACACAGTATAAATATTTTATTATAAAATATACTTTAATAAAATAAATAAAAATTAATATTGAAATTAAGAAAATTAATGTTCTCTTCATACGAAAATTTTAATCAAATTAATAATAAAATAATATATAGATATTTATTATTTATTATAATATTATTAAGATTATTACATCGTATTAAAAAAATATGGAGACTTTTAGAAATTTTATTTATAATATACCAGTATATCCTAAAATATGTGTTATAATATTCATTAATGAAAAGCGTAAAAGTAAATGGATAATATTATCGTAAATTTATTTACTTCAATTCCTAAAAATACATTTTACAATTTTCAACAAAGATTGATATATATATATATATATATGTATATAGTAGTATAGTAATGAAGTACATTGTAGAGGATATTGTGAAAATTTGTTGAAAAACATGTAAGTCCATTTATTTTTTAAAGTTCTATAAAATGATAAATAATAAAAGGCTTATCAGAATACGCAGGCGTTGTAGCGCTAAACTTTGTAAGCGCTATCAATGTAAAGTACTTTCCATGATTGTAAGTCTTATTCAGTATAAAAAGAAAAAATCGTGTCTGAAGATTATGAATAAGAATAAATCAACAACATTAGACGATAATTTTATTGAAAGTTTTGATCGAAAGCGCCGTATATTTAATTGCAGTGCTGACGAAATCGGGCACTGATCTTAATTGGACGCAGAAGAGCAGAGATCACTACACAAGGATTCAGTAAGAATGGCTGCCGTTTTGAGAAGATTCAGAGCCGCGCAGATTACAGCGATCGGCAATTTTAAATTACCGTCGTTTTCTAACAGCCGGTAGGCGAACACGATTCCAACAGCTTGGGGAACGCTTCTTTTTTCATATGTTTCGCGTATAAACTTACGCGAGCCAGTCTAAGCGGCGGCGTTTTAGGGCAATAGCCACATCGTGTGTGTTGTAGATCTTTTGCAAGTTCATCGATTCTACATAATGACAGTAAAGGACAATGGCGACAAAAATCCGATCCAACCAAAGAACCTCACTCACGGATGCTGTCGGATAAAGGAGTTATTTATGCCTTGCACACGCACAACATGCGACCTGATTCCATTGACAATTACTTGACCAATTAGTAAGTGAATTTCTAATTTTCTTATTTTTATCTTTTTATCTTTTCTGGCCAATTTCGATATCAAGTTATTGTTTTGAATTGTAGGAAATAAAATTTAGAATAATTATACAAATCATTTTTTTCAAGTCTTTTTTTTTGAAGCCTGAAAAAAAATATTAATTTTTATACATGCTACAAAATTAACATATGCAAAAAACTCTTTTATAATATAAAATTTTCGGATATTACAGTGAACAGATTGTTAACATTCTAAACTCAAAACAGTCTGAATTAAAATTGGAATTAGTTGGTTCATGGACTGTCACAGCTGGTGATATCGATCAGGCTTTACATCTGTGGCGTTATAATGGTGGTTATGATAGCGTTGATCGTGCACAAATTGAGTTATCTAAGGATACAGTATGATATTATTAAAAAATTTATTTATGTGTGACATATATAAAATAAAACTATAATAACACGTTGATATATTTTTTAGACATATCAACAGTTATTTAAAGAAGGTGGCAAATATGTACGATCACGTTATTTGCAATATTTATTAGCATTTAGCTATTGGCCTATTCCGACAAAACGAGATGATTCAAACATATATGAAATACGCAGTTATAGACTCAATGCTGGTGGAATGATAGAATGGGGTAATAATTGGGCAAAGGCCATTAATTTTAGACGCCATAACAATGAACCTTTTGGTGGCTTCTTCTCACAAATCGGTCGATTGTATAATGTCCACCATATTTGGTGTAGGTATTAATGTTGTGGTAAAATTATTTTTCATTTCACATTAAAATTATCTTGTTTCAGTATTAATGTAAAATTAAAACAATTCTAGGCTATAAAAGTCTTCAAGCACGAATGGAAACTCGAGAAAGTGCATGGAGGTCTCCAGGATGGGATAGATGTGTTGCGCATACAGTACCAATAATAAGAGAAACACATTCCCGTATTTTAAGTCCCACTAATTTTTCACCAACGAAATAAACATTTTTTTATCAAGTTAAATACATTTGTATATTTCAACTTTATTCTTTATCTTTATATTATAACATTCTAAAGGCATTTGTTATATATACACTACATTTATTACCATGTAAAGTATGTGCTCAATATAAGGGATTGTAATACTTTATTGTATTACAAATGCTAAAATATATTTTAATAAAATTTTATTTTCTTTGTTACTACGGTGCTTCATGATACATCATCATTGTCAACTTCAGCGCAACGTCTGTATATAAATGAGAATAATCAGTTATATATATATGGACTTCTGTATTATCCTTTATTAATATATACTACTCATAATTTCATTTTTAATATGATATAGACTAACACTATAATTTGATAAAGACTTATAATAATAAGTATTTTAAGAAACATTTTGGTACAGTACAAATTTTTATTGACATAAATGATAATAAAAAGAAATTAATGTACGAAATGAAAATAATAAAACACATAATTAAATACCTTTCTTTTTATTATCTAATTAATACATTAAATTTTATCAATTTAAATTAGTTATTATAAACCCTAATTTAAATCGTAAAAAATATTTTTTTTCTTCAAATTAAAAGGGCACATAATTATAATAATTACAGAAATTAATACAAGGTGTTATTTATATTTCATTTCATTTCAAAATCAATATTTTTACAAAGATATTAATGTTTATGATTTAAATGTTATAAATATTATTTATATAATAAAGAAATGTAATATCAAAGACATTGTAATAAAGAAATGTAATATCAAAGAGTACTATTTTGTATTATATAAAAGCATTTTTATGTGAGTACATTATTGTTACTTCAGTTTCATAATTTCTCATAGAGTCTATTAATGATTAATTCAATCTAAAACACTTCAATGTTATTTAAACTTCGACATTATTCTTATGGAGTGATTTCTTATTGGTATGTAACATTGTCAAGTTTAAAAATTAGATCTATCTTAATACTAATGAAATACATATTTTTTATCTACGCATATGAACATGGAGTTAGTTAATTCAAGGACGATTTTATATGATCTACGACGCTCGTTTTATTAAAAGTTATTGCATTAATGTACATATGTTTAATGCACATTGTATACATTTTGATTATTATACAATCAAAAGTGTTCTCTTTTGATGTATGTAACAGTAATTGTGATTTCTGTGGCACTGACTTCACAGTACTGATGCATGTTAAAAATAGAAAAAGTAAAAAATAAAATAGACATTGAACTACATTAACATGTCCTTATAGTCATATGAAAGATGACATATCATTGGAGAACTTACAAGCTTTATAGTATTGAAAATAGAAAACATCTTCAAAACAAATAAATATTAATAATATTTTTTGCAATTATTTACAATATGTAGGTAATAATATTTACTTTAAAGGAAGAATAGATAATATTCTTAACTTCCACAAGAATATTGAATTGTTCTATGCCAATTGAGTATACTGTACACAAAGAACATTATTCAGAAATAGATTCTATAAGTGAGATTATTTTAAACGAAGTAATATATTTTGAAATAATAAATCATAAATTTTTTAATCTTTATTGTGATTTGAAGAAGAAAGCAAATGATTGTTAAAAGAAGTTCATAATTTTTAATCTCTATTAATATTTAAAACATAGCAATTACATTAAGTATTAATATATTATATATGAATGAATTTTCTAACAATTGTGTAATACAAATTATTTGCAATAAAAAGAACAGAAGATTAGAATTTGTGATTTTATTACCATATTGTGCAATAGAAAAAATTATGTTTTATATTTCTAAAATAAAAAGTTTACTAAATAAACATTTTTTCTGTTGATAATAACAACTTCTTGCTTCTTCTTATAATATTTACAATAATTCATAAATGACCATCCTTTATGTAGATTATTAAATTTATGTTTAAATAAACAACTGCAATAAATTTTAATATTTTTTTAAGCAATTGATCACATATTTTATACTCTTCCAAATCGCATAAAATTTAGTAAACAAGTTTGTGTTTTATTTTACATAATCATTTGACATAGAACAACTGTATTAAAATATTTCATTTTTTAATTTCAAGTAAAAATTGTTCAAATTCGTATTGTTCACTCTTTTTATCGATAAATTCGTTATATACTTATGTATGATATTTTGTACTAAATGAAGTACGAATAATATACTATCAATTAAAGAATTTAATTATATTGCTGATGATATCAAATTATCACGAAACATATGTGACAATTTGATTTGCAAAACTGTTATGAATTAAAATAATTAAAAATTAGCATTTATATAATATATCAAACGATACTGCAAATACATTATACACATATACATACACATTTATTAAATGTAAGATAAAACCACTGCTTATACTAAATCTTAATATAATACTAAAAGAAATGTAATTCATTAAGTGGATGGCAGGTAGACATTCTACCACTTTCCATTAATATTTATAATTATATAAAAAGTTTTTGGAGCTCCATTATTAACTTTGCATACAGATTAATTTTTTTATTCACATAAAATCTGTACACATATTGCCACAAAATCTATCATAGATTTTCACCTATGCATGCTGTGAAGTGTTTTCCAATTTTCTAATATCATTCTTTTATTAATATTGCCAATTCGTATGTGTAAAATTATTCACATACAAATACATTCACTAGTATATTTATTACTTAAACATCAAACAAAGTTTTCAGTGTAAACTAAATTTTAAGAAAAAATAATGTACTAGTATTTTTTATCAGTTATTATCTATCTTCAGATATTATAGATTTTAATTTAATAAATGTAAATACGCTGCTAAAAAGTTATGCCAGAACCATGAATTTACATTAGATGGATGTAAGGAAAAAATATATTGATAAAATTTTCATGAAGTATCAATTGATAGTAGATAACTGATATTCCATATTTATTTTTAATTGGCTAGCATATATATAACATTTAAATTAAAAATATTAATTTAGTAGCCAGACCTTTGAAGAATTCAATAAATTTTATCACATTAAATTAATATTTATTTTTATAAATTAGTATTTGTTTTTAATTGTGACAGATCCAATATCAAAATCTTATACATACAGAATGAATATTTACAAAATACTAGCAACAGTAAAAAGTAATATATTAAATTAATACTTAGTAAGCTGTTGTAATAGTCACACACTTATGGTCAAATATTGCAATTTATTTTGTCTTTACTGTTTTTGATACATACATACAATTGGACTTATAGAGAAGTCGTGCTACATTTACTAAGAAATAAACTCATTTGTTATATTATGCATTTATTATAACTCTCACTGTAAATCAGCATTATATTTAAGGAAATTTAATTTTAATATTTAATATTACTTATTTTTTGCATATATGTTTTTTGAACCAACTTCTGATATACAATTTATTTATGTAATGTTAAAGGAAGCAAATTTGTTTACCAATTATTTTTAATGTATTATAATAGACATCTTATATGTAGAATAATAAATTTCTATGCTCATGCGAGTCACAAACTTATGTGTGCATATTAATAATCAGTAAACAAAAAAAATAATTCCTAGTGAGAAGAAGGCAATTATTCTCCATTCAATTAAACAATGTAAGCTGGCTTGCTTAGTCTACTTGTGTACTCCACTCTTATAAAAGTGGAAAGAGAATGATTGTAAGGACTTTAATATATACTATACAAGGATAAAATCTATTTTACTTTAAATTTATGTAATTTACTGTTAGCTAATAAAAGTAATTTTATATTTAAAATAACAAGCAATAAGTAGGTTAAACGTGGAAGCTGAAATATAGTAGCATTGCGTCGTAACTTGAACAATTCGCAACATACAGAACCAAGTTATACATCAGATTAGCACCATCGCTGGAAGTTTCCATATTGAAGATGACCAGACCACAGAGATAAAAATTCTCAAACCAATAATTTAATATTCTTATGGGTATAGCCATTATTCGTAACAGAACTCGTTAAAAATTTGACATTACTAAATGGCTGTACCTGAATCAGTGGCCAAATTTATTAATTTTAATCAATTTTTAGGTCATCTTAAGTATAGTCTACCTCAAGATGTTTAATATATGTGAGGTTAAAGTCCCAAGCAACATAATCTTAGGTGGTCTAAGTCAGACGTATGAAAGATGTGTGAACTAAGAAAACACAATGTAAGAAGTTCATAAAATATTACAAATAGCATGTCAATAAAGTAGGTATTTATGTTAAAGTAACATGATATAATTATTTTATAAATAGAATGCAATATTACAATTGAAAATTTGTGATTTATCACAAAGGCATACACTGTAAAGTGGAATCGGTTGAGACTTAAAACTCATAATATGAAATATCAGTAGAGAGAATCAAAGTTTTTGAAACAGTATAAATAAATATGGTGTTAATGCACATATAGAAAGTCATTAGATGAAAACCTTAAATACAACAAAGTTACATTAACCTTGCTCATTAGAAAAGATGAGAAATAGATTGAGAACAGCTAACAGAGCAATATATAGACTTGATCATTATTATTTATAGAGCTGATATTGCTGTAAAAACATAATCAGTTTTCAATTTTTATCCTTCCTTTTGTTTCTATTTTCACTAAGAAAAATTTATCGTTTAATTTATTTGCAGTTATTTTACAACCACTTATTTGTCTGGTTACGGTAGAAATTAGTGTATGTAAAGTCTTGGTATGTTTAGCATTAATACTAAGATCAAGTATCTAGATCTGGGAATATGAAAAAAGTACATTTTCATATTTAATGGAATGTTTCACACTGAAGAGTCTACTTGTTAACTTCATGACCCAACCAATATGTTTAGCTTAGATTTTAGCTTCTTTAAATACTTTATGGAATTCATTGGTTTGAAGATTACAAACAGGATTCAAAGATTGACTCTATCACAATCTATTAAGCAGAGACAATATTTGAGATGAAAAATGGAAAAGAAGTGATATATAAAAACATTAATAATTTTGTCTATAAAAGCAGAGATTTAATATGAAATGAATCAAAAGATCTTGTTGTTATTGCGTATTCCTTAATTTAGGCCTAGTTTTAAAAATATGTAGGTTCAAACAGGCATTAAGCAATTTTTCAATCATCATTCAATAATTACGATTTAGAGATGCAATTACCATTACACTGTACTTTGACATACTATTTGGACAAAGTATTAATATTAAAGCAATGTTAACATTGAAGAAGCTATATTGAAAATATATCTATTGATTTAAAGTAATTCTCTATAGATGCGAAAACATTTGAATATAACAGGTTTTCTTGTTTTGCATTTTTGGCAGTGTTTTGTTGGACTAAATATAAGTACCTTAAACTGTTATAAATTTGGGGGCACAAATTAGAAACTATGCATTATTATATGCAGTGTTATAAACTACTATATACTTTTTGAGGATGTACATTTAATGCATAATCTATGAAAATAATGACTTTAGATAAAGGCAAGATTAATTAACATCAGATTCAATTCATCACAAATTTTGCTTCAATGTGGAAGATTAAATTTATTGTCTATATTTAAAAACATTTATAAGTCAACTAAAATTGACCCTAACTCAAATTTCACAACTGCGCTAAAGAAATCGAAAAAATACATACTATGAAATATAATGTTGGAACAAAGATTCAAAGATAATTTTGCAATGTGAATTTTATGTTTATCAATGGGAATTAAAAGTTGCAAAACATAAAAGCAGAGTATCTAATACAGAGAGATCAATTAGCATGAATCAAAGCAGTTCAAAAAGAAAACTAAGATACGTCATCAAACTATTATAGCTCAGTTTCATAAAAACATGTATTATACGTTGACAGAAAATTGGCACCCAGGACGGCACAGAGGCAAGAGGAGTCTTTTGATGTGTGCTTTCTTTATTCTCACTGTCACATGATAGGATTAGATGTGCAATTGTTCTCAAATTTTGCTAATTATATAAAAAAAAAATGTTATGTAGTATTTAAAGTAATTTAAAAATGATTAATTTTGTTATAAGTCATGGATATAGTGTAAAATGTCTAAATTTTACTTTTAATAATGCATGTTCACAGTACTTCTTTTCATACAATTTTTTGTATTATTTGTGAACATATTTTTACACTCTTACTCATGAAAATTTTAATATGTCCCATAAAAAGACTGTTTCAATGAAATTAAATAATAATTTTGTGTAATAACATATTTATTTATTAATATATAACGTTATAATAGCTATTCTATAACAAAATATACTATTCTACAGAAATATTCAAACAGATAAAAATAAAATGGATATGCCTCTCATAAAAGTAATCATACATTAAGGTATAACTTAGTAAATCTTTGTTATATCACAAGAAATGCTTAAATTATGACAGAAATTACCCCACCATTTTTTATTTGTCATCATAGCTTTTTTATTCAATTATGTTTAACAAGCAGTCAACGTAAAGAAGAAGAAAAGATATAAGCATAGAAATTTTTAATGTCAGTATTAAATTTCATAAAAGAAGTTAATCTCTAAAAGAATAAAGAAGTTGTCAAAACAATAAATAATGATAAAAATAAATCATGTAATTAATGGTCATTCTATAATTTTTAATAATGAAAATGAGATTTTTGTTACAAACGAAACATAGTCTCCCAAGTGAAAAACAATTAACTCTTGAAAATTTTCAAAGGTATTCAAGAAAATTCGAATATAATAATTGCTTACAGTGAAAGAAACTTCTGTTTATGATATCAATTGTATCAAGAGAATTGACTTTATAAAATAACAAGATAACGTGGTGCATCATTGGAATTAAAAAATATAATCCTAGTTGTACAACATAGAGGCAAATGCTATTATAGATCACTGAACATATTTAGATATTCTTAAAAAACATTTGAAGAACAAGCTATTTTGATCTTTTAAAAAGGTCAAGCTCCTAAATATACAGCTCATGTAAATTAGAAATGACTACTGTATAATGTCTGAAACACTTTTTTTCTTCACCTCAGTTCTCAGATTAAAGTATGTTTGGGGTTAATTAAAAAAAAATGTAAGAAAACGTAACATAATGAATAAAATTATAAAAATGCTTTAGAGAAAAAAGCGACAAAGGTCCGATTGAATTTGATCGCAAAGTTCATATATTCTATGTTAAGAAAATTAAAAACTATTTAAGGGAAAAAAGACTTAACAAAATATTTATGTAACTTATAATTTCGACAAATAAGATTGCAAACGTTTTTGTGAGATGCGTAACTTGTTTTTTTCTTATTTGTTCAAATGTTTCTAGAGAATAATAAATGTTGTTATAAAGTAGTTAATATTGCTTCATACGTTAATAAATAAATATGTTGTTAGATGAAGTTATTATTCATTTTAATCGAGATAGCTCTTTTATAAGATGTACAAAGACTCTTATAAGTAACTATGGATAAATTGTATCATTCGTCATATAACACAATTGTGTAATTAAAATTAACTACAGAATTTATTGTATTTAAATTAATATGGTTGGATAAGGATATTCTGTGAACGATAATTGTTATTAAATGTATTAATAAAAATTCGGAATCATACTTTTTACAAAAAAATCCTTATAACGTTAAAAAATTTTCCTTATACAATATGTCTAATTTAAAAGCATACATATTAACTTTCAAACTATCCAATATATGAAACAATTTTCTCATGAAAGCAGTTTGATGTGATAAAGAAAGCTCAAAGGAATATTTTAATTGTTTTAAAAATTATTGTTTATGAGATTCTAATATGAACGTATTTTTTTAAATTGTTTATTACGAATTTCAACCTGTTTTGGACCATATATACAAAGTGTCTACTTGAACAATAATTTGTTAGATATATTTATAAAATTAGTGGTAAATATATATCAAATTTGGTTGATGTCTTTTACTCATAACATAGAAACAATATACTTGAAATACGTGAGTATATTTTCATATTCCTGTGCATAATTATGCAACGAAAGATGAATGTAGTTCTGTTTTACTCAATAGGAATAAACTCTATTCGTAGTTACTGAATCACTGTCAGGAAAATATAATTATTTAAAGTATTACCATGTCAAATTGAGAAAATTTTCCATAAATAATAACTTAGAAAGGATTAAAATATTCTATTAAGTTTTCTGCTTCAAATCAAACATTTGTAATAGTTAAAGAGATAGTATGTATACTTTTAAACCAGACATACTGTACACTGATTGTTTCATAAAATACAATGATATACGAATTGCAAGTACACTAGAATTATGAAGTTATGACCCACATTGTTTCATATGATATAATTTAGAATGTAGCACGAACATCTTTACTAGTCTGCATTGTTTATTACCAATTATAATAGTTTACTAAAAATTTCTATTGAACTTGTATATCTCCCTAAGAATATAGTCTAAGGAAGAATTTAAATGTAATACATATACGTAACTCTAAAGAGTTCATTGAATTAAGCACTACATCTTTTACTAATGTATAACATGTGTAGATATTTACATATTGTAATATTACAAAAAAATGTTTCATTTGATTGTGACTGTCTTCGTTTATAAAGTTTTGAACACATAATTACAAATAGGTTTTTAACTTCGTTAATTTTTAATTTTGCAATTGAACACATTTTTTCCATTTAATTGTAATTTTTTCATTAAATCATTAATAAATAATATTATAATTTATAAAAAATTGGAATATGCACTATATTAATAATGAAAATAATTATTATATATATTGCAGAAAAATGACTCTTATTATATATATGTATATATACTTTTTTAGTTTTGCCAACAGTAGACAACGAATCCAAGATCATTTTTTTCCATTTTCAGATTAAAATTCCTTACATTTTAATATATTCTAAAATTATTTTGTTCTTTTCACATAGAAAAAATATCCTAATATACATAACTTAAATTATTATAAAAGTATATGAATTTATGAATAGATATTGATTTTTATAGTGTTAAAATGTTGAATGGATAATTATATACTCTATGTTACATACTTAAAACTCTCAAATACAACCGTGAATCAAAACATTAAATTTTTTTTCATTTCAACATGAACAATCATATTTTTATATGTTACTTCCATTAATCATACTGTAAGGAAGATATCGTTAATTATTATAGAAGATTAAATATAAGTAAGAAGACAGCCACAGTCATTTGAGTTTAAATTTAATACTTCGTAATGAAGATGAAGATATATAAAACAGAAAAAGTACATTGAAATGTATTAAATGAAACGGCAAAAGAAACAAATTAGATGTTACAATATAAGAGTACAACATTGGGATGTGTACTGGATAGAAACTTCAGGCAATCACAACAGAATATAACATAACTAAAACGTTGATAATACAAGCAGAATAATGCCATCATAACCATTGTAACAAATATAAGAGAAGTATCTTACTTATACCTGCTAGATCAACACAAAAAATTTCTGGTATACTGGAAGCAACACACAAACTAGAAATATATTTACAGATTTGTTTATGATAAGTGAAGGTAATTTTATCTGTATATTTCTGGTCAAATAAAATCAAACGAGTCATTGAATGCAACAGTAAAGTACTTTAAACTATTTTAATCTATTATATAATTTAAATTTGAAATCCATAAATAAGAATACTTATATTATCAATTACTTTTATTTTAAGATTGAATTGAATTATTTAATAAGTGTTGGAAGTATTCATACAATTATACTGTTTATATCGTAATTAAGTACTTAAAAGTAAACAAACGTTTTCTTTATAAATACTTTACAAAAATTTTGAATTAGTAAAGAAAAACAAATTAGTAATTTTGTTTACTTTTATGTCTTGTCAGTAATAGGTGTTACATCTTCAAATATTTATTGTAATTATGTGTAGAGTGAAACAATCAAGAACAATTACGTAAATTATTTTCCACACTTTTTGAACTTGAAAAAATATGTTTGATGTCATAGTAATATGGAAATATGAAATCGATTTGAAAGTAACATGAAGTTTTATAAATTGGATATATTTTATATTTATATCAAGTTAGAAATTGTAGAAGTAATTTCAATAAATTATTATATTCAGATCAATCAAGATAAGTTATGAAGATCTTAGTTGAATTCAAATTTAATGAAATTAATACTCATATTAAATATTTACTAATTAAGATCTTCATAATTCACTTTTTCAGCGTTTAAAAGAAGACTTCTTTGACTTTGAAATATGTTTCATATTAAACTGGAAAAATAAATACATATGAATATAAACAGTATTTTTTCATTTTAAAATTGTGACTATTGATTTGAATAAGCCGTTTTATATACTTTGTTCTGTATAAAGTACTTCCTTTTGATTTTATGCATAACATAATATGACTGCTTAAACAGGTATGTCAATGTCTCAATTCAACTGATATTATACCAATACAAAACTTAAGATACATTTAATTCATGGAGAGTTGTTCGAGGCTTCATATTTAAAATTATCAAATTAAAATAAAGAATATCAATGTTGTGAGGAATTTTAAGTGGACAATGTCATATTTTGGTAATTCAACAATAATTTTATTATCAATTTAATTTTTGATATTGACATTTCTTCTTAATGTAAAACAAATCGTACAAAATTGTAAAAAAGTGTCTTTCAATTTTTGAAATTAATCTCTCATTGAAACAACGAATATTCCCTAACACGAATACGTTATAGTAACTACATAGGATACTGTAACTAAATTTTTGTTATTAGATTAATATTTTGTAAATTTAATGTTTGCATTACGAATGCAGTTAAATAAATAGGTCAACTCACTTAGTTTTTAATAAATCAGACTAAATATTCTTGAAAGCTTGAAATAAAATTTTGAAGGTCAACATACATAATTGTCGATAAGATCGTTTAATACTAGACCTTCGATAAATAAAAATTTTACCGAAAATATAGTTTCATATTGTTCGTACATCAAATATTCAATTAGTCAAAATCAAACTCGTAATAACTGGAGCATTATTATTATACTATTTCTTTAATTATTATAATTGCAAGATATTGATAAATAAATGTCTCTAAACATTTTCGGTAGTCGCTTATAAAATTTTTCCGTGTAATTACTTGGCTTACTTCAATCCCGATAAGATTGATACTTAAAAGATTTTTTCATTTTTCTTTCATTACTTCTATTTACTTCACAAGGTATTTGGATATGGTTAATAAATATTACAACGTTGCAAAAAGCATCTAAGTTCTTCAATATGAAGCTCTCATTTCCGAATAGATCACGTTGACATATTTTGATAATTAAAAAATATGCTGTTACATTAATTTCAGTCCAATACACATTCCCAACCCTAACAAACCTCTTAGGTTTGAGTTAATGCACGTAACGAGTCAACTTCTGCTATGTATAAGTCATTGAATTGAACGTCGGTAAACTCGTTATGCACTCACTACAGGCAAACGTACATACATACATATTCTATCAATATGATTAAAATTAAAGACTATTAGGGGGGAAGGATGTAGAACTATTACTGTGAGCCAGACTTAACATTGAGCCACTAAGGCTTTCATCGTCTGGATAAGATTCTTTTGATGCCTCAGCTATCGCCAGAGCACTGCAATAATTTAAAACAAAAAATGTATATAGGTACAGCTATAAAAAAAAAAAACACTATCTTAAAATCTTAGATTTATACTTTTTAATAGCCTAAGAAACTTTGCTAAAGAACAGTTTAAAACAATTGCAAATTTAAACAATTTCAATATATTATAAAAGGAAATAATCGAAATAGTTTTTATCCGCTTTCTAATATTTTTTAAGTGAACGTTCATGCAAAAGGTACCGGTAATAAATTTCATACCTGAATCCTACTCTTGCACTTTCCTCGTCAAATTGTTGTAATTCACGTTCTTGTCTTTCATGTAGTAGACGTATCCGTTCACTACGTTCACTAAGAAATTCCTCAGTTTCAAGTTCCATTTTTTGTGCAAGTAAAGCCCGCCTGACCGATACTCGATCTTCTAATTCACGACGTTCTCGGTTTCTTTGCGCCTCGGCTTGCATCTTGTTTTTAGATTGGTATGCCATTAAAATTTCTAATTCATAATTCAATCTTTCCTATAAACATACGAAAGATTAATATTATACTGTTTCGTACTAAATTTAATTTATTTTATCTGGTTATTCATAGATATTTTTGATCGTTTTAATCATTTGAATAAAAGATTGTATTATACTGTAATGTAGTATCTTACTTTAAGACTATGGCATTCGACTTCTTGTGACTCGTCCAAACGTATACTTTGTTTCTGAAGCATTTCAGCAATACTTTGTTCATACTGCTCGCCCAATAAAGCCAACTTCCTTCTCTGTTCTTCTTTTAATTTTTTAATTACCTCCTTCTGTTCTTCTTTAGCCGTTGTTTGTAATATTTGAGTTTTTAATGCTTTATATTGCCGCGTTTGTATTTTGCATGTCTCCCTAAATTGTTTGCGAATTTGCATTTCTTTTTGCTGAAATAACAAATATATACAAATATACTCCAATTCTACTTATTTGATTGATTAATAAATGATTTTTTCTTTAAAATAGAATTTTCTAGTATTTTCTGAGACTTAAATATTTAGCTTACTTTGAGACTCTTAGGTTGTTGCTTGAGTTCTAATGCGTGCTTTTTACGTAAATCACGCTCCGCCCTTTGCATATAATCTTGTTGATTAGACAGTTCAGTTGCATGTTGCCGAAGGACTTGATCTTCCCGAAGTGCATGAACTGCCCTTTGCTGTCTATATTCTAGTTCTTGTGTTTTTTCATGATGTCGTAATAACATATTATGTGCTTGTTCAAGTTGTTGTTGTCTCTTATTTAATTCCTACTCATTAAAATGTATTATGGATATTTATGATCTCTTCAAAATATCTTAAGTATGTGAGAAATTATAATGTTATAAAATAAAATAAGAAGGGGTTTTGAAATATAATAAACTAACCTCTCGAAGCAATTCTTGCTCTAAACTATGAAAAATGAGCAACTTTTTTCTACGAAATTTACGAATTTCGAAATCAAGGTATTCTCTTTGGCCTCTAACAAGCCGTTGTTCTTCTTGCGCTTCCATTTGTCGTAAATTATGTTTATGACTCTGAAGCGTAGCATCCCGTTGCCGTTTCGATGTAACTTCATCTTGAGATAATTCTTTTTTCCATCTTTCTTTAAAAACCTAAGAAAATAGAAGCATCTTTAATAACTACGTTATATTGCCACATTATATTAAGCTTAAACAATTCTAACATAAATTCAAAAACAAAATCTTATCAATTTAAATTTCCTTACTTTGTAATCTCTTTTTTGCTGAGCTTCCAATGCTTTCCGATCAGCCAGTTGCCTATTCGCAATTTCTCTATGAAGTTTCTTTTCTGCATTTTGGTTTTGTTTAAGTTTACGCTCTAATTCTTGTAGATGCTTTAACTGAAGTTTCTCCAATTCTTTACTAAATTGTTGCAAAAGCGTTTCATATTCCTTGTCTAATAATTGTTTATGGGATTCCATTTCCATCTTACAACGTTCTTCCAATTTCACCTGTTTACATAATAAACAATATAATTTTTTAATACTTTAGTAAACAAAATTAGAACAATAACGGTGAAATGATACTTACCAAAGCACCTTGATGTTCCCGTCTCATTCTTTTATATCCACTCATCTGTTCGTGCATTTCTTCTTGCATATGTTCCTTTTGTTGTTTAGTCACAATTGATGTTGTCCTAATTGTTGCAAAATTATTGGCACCATGCTCAAGTAAATTGGCAGTAACACCACCTGCTGATATTTTATGCCGATTTCGTACAGATCCAGTAGAATAATCATTTGCATCAGCGTTTGGCAGTGGCAGGCTATTGGTGGAGGAACTTTGAGAGCTTGCAGAAACACCCATTGAATGAATCGAATGCTCCGAGGTAATTGAATTACTTTTGCTACTATCGCCGCCTGTTTGTTCATCGGGAGTACCTGTCAAATGTAAATTAGAATGAAAATTAATAAAGGGGATGTACAAAAACATTATTATCATGATGTTTAAAACTTTTTAAGTTCAGAAATTTTAAATATAATGTATACCATCAGTATCGCCAACTGTACTCTCAGTCTCACAAGCATCGATCATTAAGATCTTTTTCATTTTCCGATAATTCAAATTATCCAACTTCCTAACGGCACCTTTCGTTCTTTGAATTAAATCTATTAAAACTTGAGGAGAACGTGTTCTGGTGATAAATTGGTGCTGTAAATTTGAAAATTTATAAATGACAGATATATAAGCTGTAGAATATTATTCTCTGAAGGTTAAATGTTTAAGTGCATAACAACCATACATTTCAGATAAAATATTAATGAAAAACTTACCGATAATAGTTTAGCAGAAGATGGCCTTTCACTTGGGCTTTTGATAAGACACACTTCAACAAAGCGTCGGAAAACATCTGTCCAATTTGGTGAGTTTAAAGTTGGAGCATCGTTCTGAGCAATATGATACAGAGCACTCATAGCGTTCATGTTAAAATAGGGTGGTTTTCTCTCCGCTAAAATTAAGATACGCATAGTACATTATCGACTACTAATATTAATTTGTAATATACATATAACAAGTACAATTCAAATTATTCAGTTTGCAGTACCTAATTCAACGCATGTTATACCCAGAGACCACACATCCACTTTTCCATCATATTGTCCTTCATCCATAGCTAATATCACTTCTGGTGCCATCCAATAAGGAGTACCCACAAAACTATTTGCTGGCCATTTTATACTTGCAGAACCAAAATCTGCCAATTTTACTGTTCCATTTTCAGTAAGTAAAATATTTCCTGCCTTTACATCTCTATGAATTCTTCCATAACCGTGAAGATAATCCAAACCATTCAGTACGCCATCACAAATTGCAGCTATTTCATCCTCTTTTAAGGGTCTTTTATGGACTTCAATAATGTCTGATGCAGATCCGAGGCAATATTCCATCACCAACTGTAAGTGATTTAGAATTTCATGTAAAATAATAAGCATATAACAGTAAATAATACAAGATTAAATATCTGTAAGACTTAATTTAATTATTCTGAAAAAGTATTATACCCAGGCAGTATGGTCCCTGAGGTAACAACCCTTATATTTTATTGTATTGGGATGATCAAGCTGTCTAAGAAATCGTATTTCCTTTAAGATATCTTGCCACTTTTCAACAGTTTGTTTTCCCACATATGACATTTTCTTGATGGCAACAATCTCTTTGGTAACCAAACATCGTGCATAATAAACAGCCCCAAAACTGCCATGCCCGATTTCGCGCAAGTCTTCAAATATTTTCTCCGGATCATTTTTCTCGAATAATTCAGCAATCTCTGGATCCTTAAGACTACCAGGCCTTGGAACAGCTGGCATAGTAAAGGTGTTAATAACTAAATGGCCGAGGCCTATTTCAGACACCGTTAGACGTCCTCTTGCCTTTTAACCTTCTATCCTAAATTTTATAATCTTATTTAAACCTCTGTCAGTCCATTCCAAAATTTAATATTCTATCTGAAAAAGAACATAGGTAATAAATATTAAAGTTAGCCATTAGTTAATCATAATAAAATTCATATGAAACGGTATTAAGATTTGTCTACACTATTCTTTATATTATATTTGCTATATCATATGTTAATGAAACAATTGTATGTAACTAATTAATAGGAAAAACAAACAAGTAAATGATAATATGTAAAATTTTATACAACACAGAATATATTATATACAGTTAAGTAGGTACACATACAACAAGTAGCAAATAAAGTTATGAGACAATAGAATACTGTTTTCCTCATACCCTTGTTTCATATTTTCTTGGTTGAGTCTGTTACATTAATTTAATAACTGCAAGTCCTATTTTTAAATAAAAAACTTGCTAACGTACGATGTTTGGCAAATATCAATATATAAACTTCTACAACACGAAATGAAAGTAACGTCAGATCCTGTCACCGCGAAATTTTTCCTTATTTAATTAAAACAAACTTGACACTTATCATGAGATTCTCAATACAAATCACACTAATCTATAAGCCGATAGATTCATTTGATTCCAATGTCGTTTTAGTATGTTTTTAAAAGGAATATCCGCCAAGAACATCGAAAGGAATCTTATCGGTGCTAGTGCGGAGCTATTAAACGACAAACATTTCCACAAGAGGAACAGAAATAATTGTAAAACCAGGGTTGGTAAGTAAAGAAGACGGTCGAGTGAAATTTGCAGGAGATAGAAATGCGGGTGTAAGGAGGGTTGGGTCTCTGTCCCGAAGTAATCGCGTCAGATTGGTCCCGTAAATACAGTACAGAGACATAGTCAGTATAATCGAAAACGGTTGCCGTGTTTAGATCTAGTGTACGACATTATGATCGGATCCCGGTATATCAACTGAAATTTATCCAAAGCTCCGGCAGCAAGGAAAAAAATGATATTCACCTCCAAAATGGCGAGGGAGCAGGCACGGAAGCATGCGCGCAGCTCCGAGCACTCTCTTCAGGCGGAGCAGCTCTTTTTCCTGAACTTGGCCGATCCTTCGAGCATATTAAGATCCAACAATCACAATTTTCCGTCGTGCAAACGCACCGCACCCCGGAAAAGTACACGTCTCGTACGTGTCACGCACGTACGCACACACGCGCGAGACGCGACAATCCGCGGTAACGCAACAATACGGCACCCACCGTCGGCTCAGACCCACGAGAATTCGCAAATTTTTTGACGCCTTTTCGCCTGGCCTGGGTGTACTCTATGGTAAACGAGTTTTCCATTAATGACAGGTGGCGCTCTATACTGGTCAAATCCTTAACTGGTTAACGTTACCGATAACTAAGCCTTACTTCTTTATCGATTGTATGTTACAAATCAAGTCACAATTTAGGATATAAACGTGCTGTCGCCGACTTAAGAATCGTTATAAACATCTCGTGTAATGGAATTTTCTGTTTAAAATTTAGGATTCTCTTTGAGACATGTACGATCGGTACTATTTAAATGTAATATACTACATTATCGACAATGTGGGTATTTGCATTTATTAGCAGAAATCAAGTATCTTCTATTCTTCATTCTTACTATGTATGTATGATTTGGCGGCAATGCGTACGGAGCGTACATTTAAAGATAAAGGTAGTGTTTATAAAATGTAATACTATAAAAACATAGATTTTATTGATTCGTGAGCATAAACATTTTTGTGCATATATTTATTTTTTGAATTAGTCTACGTACATATATAACTATTTACGTTTTGTACAATCAAAGACAGAATTAAATGGACTAAGGGCAGTAAGTATCAATGAAGTTCAAGCAAATTAGTATTAGTGTTTAATCCATAAATTATAATAAAAATGGTATAAAATAATTATATATATATATATATATTTACATTTTCTTTGATAATATACGTGAATTCACGCAATGAAAATTAAATATAGAGTTGTCCAAATAAAATTTTGTATTACATTTATTATTTCCCATGCTTATTATTTTTATATAATGCACATATAAAATATTATGTGTATGTAAATTAAACTGATTAATATATTACGAATAGCATGTATTTAATTAATAATCAACAATTAATATAATTTTTCTCTGTATTTGGGTTTATAAATAATATAAATATAAACAAATAGAACAATATTACATAGAATAAATTATGTGTTGTCCAAATTTTCTATTAATGAAGTTAAAAATGTATCCCCGTTTATTATTTTTGTTGTACAGACAACAAATTCCACATTTACTGAAAACATAAATTTTTTTTCTATAATACATTACAGGTAGAAATTGATAATTAACTTTCATATTTTATTTAATGCTGTATTACTTACAATCTTCCTGTTGAGACAAAAATCTAAGAGCAGAAATTTCTGCAAATGTACAGCCTCCAATAAAAAAAACCATTACTAACTTTGGTGGTTCAGAGTTGGAATCTTCACTAGTAATAGAGTTTCCTAAAAATAGTGTATGAAAATTATAGAAAACGATTGTAAAATGTGAAATATAGTAATTACAAAATTTTTTACTTCTTCCAGATGAAGCAATATTAAGTGGAACACTATTAATAGTAGGACCTGGTAATAAACCCATCACATCATTTAAGCCCTGCCAACCAGTTGGTTGTACAAGATGTTCTGCCAACCGAATACTTAATGGTGCATATATAGAATGTACATAACTGATGTCTTTTGGTGCAATTTCACTTTCATCTTCAACTGTAAGTCTTAATGCTTTCCTTAAAACTGCATATTGACGAGTAGATTGTTGTTGCTTCAATAAGCCAGCTTTTTCTAAATTCAATATAGTTGGTAAATGTTGATAACCATACGTTTGTATTATTTCCCTTTTATAATAATCTAGTAATTTTTGTTTAAGTCCAGAATTTGTTAAAGACTGTATACAAAGAAGTCGTAAAACTTTAAGAAGTGGTTGTTGTTGTGCTATTAAATCTTCTATATAAGCATTCGGTTTATCTGTATCAATACAGTTTAACAACTCTTGTTCAACTTGCAGTGACTCTAAAAAACTACTTGAATCTGTTACCTCCTTTATCATTTGTGCTATTGTTGTATCTAAAATAAATTATTATAATATATATTTATTGATATTATTATTATAGTATACTTAATGTGAATGAAATTAATCTACGTTTTGCCAATGATTGTTTGGTAGCTAACATATGTGGCAGTCGTGCCACAAATTGTTTTATCTCTTGTACACTTTTATCTCCATGTTTTTCATCGAATTGTGATAAAATAATTTTAGCTTTTTTACTTAGCACTGGTCCCACACCATTGAAATTTTTATCCCTATAATTAAATGAAAATTATAAAATATATAATCATATTTATACAAATGTAAAAAAACTAACTTAATCTCTGCAAATAACTCTTCTGCAGAATTCAGTATAATTTGTTCCATTTCGTTAAGAGACATTGCTGTTGGAGAATCTTCTGAATCATGAAATCTTCTTGCTGGCAACTGAACAGTATCTGAAAATAGAAAAAAATATTTCCTGTTTTAATCAACTAATGACAATACTTTGTAAATTGAAAATGTAAAAATACTTCACTATATTTTATCCCAAAAATTTCATCTATTAATCCTTCGTATGTCAATTGTGTAACCAAAGGTGATAGTAAATCTACAGATCGATCGAATAATAATAAATGTTCTATAACACTTGATTGAGGAGATATTACTTTACTATCCTCTTCTTCTCGATTTAATCTCTCTAGCAGATCCCAAACTTTACTCGCAGCAGGTCCCCTGCCTGTAACTTTTGGAATCTTTCCATATATCCCTTGTAAACTATGAATGGCTTGTGCTACTTGATATAAACATGTTGGATCATTTTCCAAATGAAATTCTTTAAATGCTCCACTAAGTTCCATAGACAAGAGATCATTGTCAAAAGGAAACAAGTCACATTTAAATTCTTCTATTAGCGTAAAACTACCAAAGACACCACGATTCTGAAGCTTTTTCTGACAAAGTAGACTTTTTCTAGGTACAAAAAAGAGATGGAATTCTTTGCGAGGTCTTTTTCCTTCCTCACTGAAAATGAATTAGAATTTTAGTTTTAATGCACTATTATAAAAAAATTTAATGTTAAAATTTATTTTTTATGTTATTCAAACCCGTGAACATTTTCAGCAATTAAATCCATGAGGTTCAGCTGAGGTCGACTAATAAATATTATATTTGTTATATTTGATGGTATTGACAACTTTCCCCCACATAATGGATACATTTTAACCACATCATGTTCCTCAAGTAAATTATATTTTGCAACAAGACCAATTGGTCCTTCGAGAGATTGATCCCATATAATTGCCTATTAAAACATTTTAAAACATGTTAGAATACAGAGTAATATAATTCATATAAAATATTCTTTAAATTTCTAATTATCTTTCAAAATAAATGAAAAACTTATAACTAATAATTCAATAAATTATAAAATTGAATACATAGTTTAAATACCTTTGTACCATCACATTTTTCGAGTAAACAAAGTAGTTGTTTCCTAGCTTGTTCTTGAATAATACCCACATTTAATCGACCAGTTGATAAATGTGCCGATGACATGTTTATAACACCGATCCTGTCACTTGTCGGTGTTTATAATAATTAATTTTATAGAGAAATTACTGTTGACATATCGTCTTCTGTAGATAATCATATACGTTTTAAGCTTGTCATTGAATTTCGATTTGACGTTTAGGTATTTATCTTATAACCTATAAATATTAAGAATGTATATTTAATATTAAATTTGTTTTCGAACAAAATCCATAAATACAAACGTCCCATATAATATTAATTGCACAGATTTAAGATACGTATAAACATCGCATACAATATATCTTTCTCTGTACTGTTCTGGAATACTGACTCTGACAGCAATGCCCCAGTGTATATACACTAACAGATTTTACCCAAATTGACCGATTAGCTATTGAACCACATAAGTAGATAAACATTTATCTACTTACGTTTATAATACTGTTAGACTAAAAAATACAACATTATCAGATTTGAAGATTTAAGGGGGTATTCTAATCCAAAGTATCATTTTTTAGGTATTTTATAGAATTTTTTTAAACAAGAAAATTGTTTTAATTTTTTGCAGACATATTTAATATTATTTATATTATACAATATATTTTTTCCAAATCAAAATATATAAAGTACAAAGAAATTTCTTTTTATTTTTCTTAATATAAAAATCCCTAGTAGAGTTAAATTTGTTTTAATTTGGCGCGAAACTGCGATGCATGGTCATTTGCGAAAATATGTATGTAAGTACAATATATCCAGTGAAACATGGATAGAAGAAAACTAAAAATCGGAAGAGGCTTGCATAACAATTTAGTAGGAAGTCAAATATCATCAAAAAGTGGAACTTTTGATACTAAATCACTGAATGAAGGAACGTCGTTTAGTAATCGAACCTCATTATTAGGCGGTAAAACATTTTCAACTCAAAGTAAGTTCATCAGAAGAATACTTGAAAATCAAAATAAAATGATTGAACATGAAAATATTTTTAGGTCACAGTACATCATCACATAAGGAATCATTCGTGAATAATAAGTTATCATTGAAAGAAGAAACATTAATAAGCAAAAATAAAACATTGAATGATGATACATTATCGCGGAAACGCAAGTCTTCAGATTTTAGCCAATTAAGAATTGAAAACGATAGTGATTTGGGATTGCCTTTAGCTGAATCTACGATTATAAAAAAAAGACGAAATGAGAAAACTGCAATTCAAGGTAGAACCAAAAATATTAATTATGAAACATCAGAAAATAATGTCAATACAACTTCTACCAGACATTGTAAATTTATAGAGTTTTTAACAGTATCTGGTATTAAAATAAACCCAGTTGCTCCGCATATACTTTGTAAGTAGCGTTATAAATAATCTAATGTGTCAATGTGAAATATAGATGTAATATTTTTATTTATTTCATTAATTTATCACTGAAATATCTTGTTGGATCATTACAGGTAATGATATCATAATAGTGCAACAAAAAATGAAGGAATCGTTAAATTCAAAAAAGTATAAAAAAGAAGAATTAATTAACTTCATGGAAAAATATTTTGAAAACGATCAGAACCTCGAAAATGCCTTGTTCGATATGGAATTGTTTATCAATGACAGAGTATCAAATGTATTACATAGTTCTTCTCTTATAAAAATTTTATTGCAAGTATCAGAGTTACATCCAGAAATATATAACAGTCTGTTGACTAAACTGAACGAGTCTGTGCTTATGGCGTAAATATGTTTTATATCATTTTCTTTTTGAGTAAAGTACATAATATTTGTAATAAATTTTTATTAATCTTTTATTACCATTTTTTCAGTGATTCTATTGAAACAATACCATGGGCCCTTTCATTGTTACAACAGTTTCGTTTTTTAGATGTTGTAATTAATTCTGATATTTTAACTAATTGTTTAGAACAATTTCTGGAATCATGTCCTGTGTGGTTTCAAAGAGAATTGATTTTATATTTACCTGATATGGTGACTGATAAACAACATCAAACTGTTGCAGAAATTTTGAATAAAGTATTAGAAGAAAACTCAGAATTAATCAGTTTAATTTTAAATTGTATGAGTAATTTGAATCTTGCAGAAAAATACTTAGATGAATACAAAAACAAAATACTGAACTTATTAAAAACCAATATAAAAGTAAATGCTATACCAGCTGTTGTTAAGTATGTTTAGCTCTTTGAAAAATATGTTTTGAATATATTTAATTTTTAATTAATTTTTTAATAATATGTTCATCCATTTTTTTATAGATTTGTTTTGCAGGACTGTACAGATATAGATACTTTTAAAAATACATTAACAGTGTTACGCGATACTAACATACAACCTCTTGCTGGAGAAAATGTTGAAGAATGTTACCAAAATCAATTAAATATAATCAATGCTTTGAAAATGTACATGTTTCTTTCAAAGAATACAGTAACAATGACACTTGAATTTGTAAAAAATATTACCAAAGATCCGAAACCATTAGATATTATTATTTTGCTTCTTATCTTTTCAACTACAGAAACAAAAAGAAAGAACGTTGAAACTATATTTAAACAACATATACGATCTGGTTTTTACAGAGCTAGTTTGCTGAATTTATTGTATAATGATTACAAACAGGTTTGTGTATTGTAAACTTAACATTGATATTAATTATCTTTTTAGTTTAAAAAGTAAACAGATGTAATTTGTTTTAGGTTGTACAAGAGTTACAGATAGTAGTATTACAATTATCAAGTAATTTATTAAAAACGAGCGAACGTGTATTTATTGACTTTGCAATTGATTGGTTTCGCTTACAGTTTATATGTCATAAGAATAATATATTTAAACAGCGTGAAGTTTTAGAAAGGATTGTATTTCTTATGGGTGATAATGACCAAACAATCAAAAATGCTTTGGCAGTTCTGTGTACAATGGTAACAAAAGAGGAAGAAAGACAATGCTTAGCACCTCATTGTAATCATCTTCGCATTTTACTTGAAAAATTGGATAATTTAGATTTAGAAGAAGTTGGAACATTGAATGATTTATTACAAAATTTATGTATAAGCTCCACTTCCGTATCAGATTCTTTACGGAATGATTTATTCATACTTTTACAAAAACAATTATCTAATTTTAAGCCACAGTACGTATTGAGAATTATAATGTTTACTTATTTTTAATATTACAAACTAAATTTTTAAAAATATTTCATTTTTGAATTTTAGAATAAAATCTAAAGGTGTCCTAGCAGCAGTTATGGCAATAAAGCATTTAATGAAAACATCTGAAACTTCTGATGCTGCTTATAATTTATTTAGTACGCATTGCAAAATATTTAATTACTTAACATATACAGGATGTTTCCGAAATTGTGGGCATAACTTCGGGAATAGATTCCGTTCTGCTATGTAAACACTATCAATTATGAAATCAACTATCAAATTATCATTTTCGATTATTATGAAATACAAATTTCCATATGTTAATTCAACTATAATTCAGAAACAAGGTCATTTTGGGCATATGTTTATAAGAACTTTTTTTCTTATTTTAGCAAACTGAATTCTATTCCTGAAGATATGCCCACACTTTTAAGAACACCTTGTATAAAATAATTAAAAAATTTCTGTTTACTTGCCTTGTGAACATTCAATTCAATTAAATTATATTTTAATTTCATAGAAACAGTACTAAATAATGTAAGAAACTGTCAGAGATCGAAAGCATTATTTTATGACCAATTAATACGTATTATTACCCAAGTTGAAGGAATTGATGCAGATTTCATAAAAAAAGTGACAAATTATGTTGAAGAAGAATTTATTAATGAGAATATGATTGATAAAGACAGTTACAAGTATACAACATTACGTGATCTTCAATTATATGTAACACTATTATATATTTATATTTATAATATTTAACATTTTATCTAGAGGAGAATTAGTTCCTAAATATGGATTGAATAAAACACAAGACGAACCACAAAATTGTGTTTTAACGTTTGAAAACAAAAAATATGGCGCGATTGTAGCAATTTCATTTAAATTGCTCAAAACATGTTGTATAAAACTTAGTAAAACTGGAGATTTAGATGCTATAGATTCTCTCTTAGGCTGTGCAATATTAATGCCAGAAAGTTTTGATGTAGCAGAGAATACGGTAATAGATTTAATAATATGTTGTATTAACTGGTGAGTTGAAAGATTACGAAATAAAAGTACAATATAATTTTAATTTAAAAAAAATTGTAATAATAAATTTCAGGTTTCGAGAAGTGATTAGTGGTTTTGTCACACAAAAAAATGATTTATTACAAAAGCAAGTATTACAACGACTTGACAATTTAATATATTTACAAAGTGAATTGAGCGTAATGTTTTCTTTGTGTGATACAAAATATCAGCCACCTCCATGTTATTTCCATCATTTTCCTTTAGCGTCTTTTGTAAGAATTGAGAAAAAAGTTGGTAAAAAAGGCAAAAAAGGAAAGAAAGGCGCTGTGGAAAAATCTGTTACTTTCAGTGAAACTGAAAGCTGGGAATTAGGATCCTTAATATGTTCAAAAAATCCAATATATTTCAGAAAATTGGATACCAAAGTATGATATAAATATATTTTTATTTTATTTAAGGTATTTTAAAATTGTGCTTGTATCATATTTATAGAATAATAGATATCATTTTTACAGATAGTCCATCTTTTGGATATAAAAATGGAATTAAATACAACACAATCTATGAAGCAGAATATATCTGTAAAACAAGTATGTTTTATTCTTAAAGAACTTCTAGGCATGTTCGAATATGAAAATACTGAAATTTTTATCAAAGACTTGATTGAAGTGTTACCTAAAATTTGTTCGAAACTGCAAGATATTGTGGATACTTTGAGAGAAGAAAGTAACAATCAAAATAAAGAAGCTGTTAGATTAATATTATGTCTTTTGACAAAAATTTTTAATTGGAAAGGATTTGAAAGTGTAACTTATAATATGTTATTACGAGGTATACATTACTATACAACTATATAATACAGTTATATCTTTCTAACTATAGTAGTTTATTTCTTGCTAGATTCTGTATAGCTTTCTCAATCATTTTTATGAAAATGACCTTTAATCAATATTGGGGATTACTAGTTAATGTTTACAATAATAATTATATATATTCATAGTAACACAATGGCATAAAAGAATATAAAATTGTCAAACAATTATAAATAAGATATAGTCGTGAGAGTTTTAGACAAGGAAATAGTGAAAGTGGCAATTGGTACATAAATATATATTCTTACAATAAGTTTCATGATATCCTCCTTAAACTACTGTAACTAGAGGGATAATGCTAGAATTGTTAATGTTTTTATTAGTTTAATAATCTTTTAATTTTTGTTCAGAGGGGTTACGGACTGTAGCAAGTCAAGTAGATGAGAACAATGCCATGTTAAGGTCCTGTAAAGAACTTGTTACAGAATCATGCAAATACTTTGAATCCTTAGCTGATGTTGCCACACAAATATCATTAGCTATTGCATTAATTAATATGTGTCAATCATTAATGAAACATTCTGAGTCTTATACAAAACAAAATAAAGAAAAATATGGTAAGGAGTTTTATATAGTTATAATTTATTATTTATCAATACTGAGATTTCATATGTACTTGAGCTTTTCTGTTCCTCTTTTAGCAAATATGGCATTTGGATTTTTATGCCTTCAATGGTCAGAGGATAAACATTTTAGTCCTCAATACAAAACAGCAGTAATTGGATTACTAAACAGTTGGATTGATAATGAACCACTACCACTAAACACAGTTACTTCCGTTTTGGAATGGTTACCAGATGAAACATCTAAATTAGAAAAATCTTCGGACTGCTTAAACAGAATGCCCTCCATAAAAAGAAGTAACTTTCATTTGTTATTTAAGAAAATATTTGATGGTCTAATTAATGGTATAAAAATAGCATTATCATCGGCTGAAAGGTACAATTTTTATATTTTATATAAATTTATTGAATTTTTAAAAAATAATATGAATACGTATTTTATCAATAAATTTCTTTCAGAGATTCCATAAGAGTAGAATTATGGGGTACAGTTGCATCTAATGTTCAAAAATTAGTTCAAATATGTAAAACTTTAACTACAAAAAATAATATATTAATCTTTTTGAAACATATGCCTGTGTTATTAAAATCTTTCTTAAATCTTGGAATGCCTGTTCTGGAACACAATTTGAAATATCACACAGATGATGTGACCAAAATATTGAAAATGATGCAAGGTATAAATCTGAATTAGCAGACTTAATTGTACTAGAATACCATTTATAAAATTTTTAGTTAAAATACAATACTATCTTTTAAGTATGTGCGAAATATTCATAATTTTAGGGGGTACCAGATATTTGCATACAATATGCTGTGATAGTGTCGAAAAAAGAGATCTTACATTAACGAAATATGTTCCTGTAGCTAAGTCTGTATTAGAAAGATTACTTTATAGCGTAAAGGGAATGTTAGTTCTCAATAACAGTACCGATGCTTTTTGGATGGGTAATCTTATTAATAAAAACTTAGAAGGTCAAGAAATTCTATCACAGGTTTGTTAATTGCTTTAAATATACATCCTTTGTTTATTTATATTGCATTTGACATTTCATTTCTTACTTTTAGAACTTATCTTCAGAAGAAAATACTTTACCAAGTTCAGATACCATTGATGAAGCAAGTAATAATGTATCATCTGATATATTAGAAAGTGATTCAAATAATGACCTCGACGATGAAGATGATATATTATAATCTTTTTATATAAAGTTATAAAAGAGTTAAACTACCTTTGTATCGATGTTAAAAAGAATATATTCGTTGCATTAGTAAAATATACATTTTTATTTTCACATTAGATATTTTTTAAAAATAAAATATATTAATACTTTTTCAAATATTTAAAGTTAACAATACAATTAATATAAAATTATTTACATACAAGATCTATTTTAATTAAGTACGATAAAAAGCCCTGTACAGAACTGAAGGTATACAAAAGTGTTGTTACAAAAAATGTTTGGTATGAAAAAAATTATTTAATATAGGTAGTTTTTCTGCAGACGAAACAGTAAGACAAGTTTTAAATTAATTTTTGTAAATGGAATGTTACATTTCTATATTCGTGGATAAAGTTATAAAATTGCAAAATACCAGAAAGAAGAACATTATCGTGTATCACATGTTTTCAGTCAGCTAAACTGTTTCACTATGCTACTAGTACAAACTAAATTACCCAATCTTGATAAAAATTTTCTATTTATAAATAAATGAAAATGAGTAAACAGTTGATAAGTAGGCAAGATTCTGCAACGTCACAAATTAACACTGTTCTTTTATACATATAGCAATGATTATGATGCATTGAAGTCATAAAATAAGTCAGATGTTAAAGTTTTTATGTTTGTACGGTGAAACGAGCTAATTTACAGACATATGAGGTGATAAGAACTTGAAACTGAACCTTAGAAACTTTTCGTTAATTGAATGGTCTAATTTATATTAACCACACAGCCATGGTTTAGTTGGAGAAAGATAAGTATATATGTAATTTGTTTTTCCGATTTTTTACAATATTATAACTTCTCATAGAATGAAACAATTTAGTATATAACTTTTTTGAGAATCTATTTCAGTAAATACTATTAAAAAAATTAATATGAATTTGAAATATTCTCTACTGTTTCACTTGCAGAAAATTATATCTTCCAAAATTAAATAATTTTCATACAAACGTTTGTCTATATCAACAGTTTTTATAAGAAACTCTTTCATATTCAGTTTAAATATGTTCTGTATAAATACTAGTTTTATAATTGCTATTTTTACTTATTTTCACATATTAAATTATTATTAAATATTTGACATTTCCATGTTAAATCCGGCATAAGTGTATCTTCAACAAATACTATTTCATTGTTTCCATTAACTAACAATATAGAATGTGTTCTTGTACAATATTCCTTACCAGATATAAAAATTGAACTGAGCTTTTCATACATTGGTGAATGTCGTTGTTGCAATACTGGATCTGGTAAGTACCTATGTTTCAAAGGTTTATTAAAAACTAAACAATATGTATGAATAATTTTCATATACAGTTCACAATTCTTTAAACAAGAAATACCTTTCTTCTGATTTCAAAAGCTTTAACAATTCTTCTATAAGATCTGCCTCTTTTAACGTTGCAATATTTTTCAGTATGCTTCTGAATTTTTCTTTTCCTCCTTCTACTTTTTTGAGAGGACTGTCAAAATCGCTATTACTACACCCCAACACTGCATCGTGATTTGTAAAAGGTCCTTTCGATTTTATTGAGCTACTAAGGCAATTAACGTTTGCATTGCTAAACAAACAAATATGAAGTTTTTACTAGAAAAAAGAATGTAATTCTTAAAAGTTTGAAAATTGTTTACTTACTACAAATCAATTAAAACCAATAAATATGGATTGTATGGCTGACCATTTTGATTTTCTTTGTGTAATTTATTTAAATATGAAACTGCAGAATCATTCGAAGTAATGAAATTAGTTATTAAATGGCCTCTTCCCTTCTTAGGAGTATCATATGATGTTTCTTCATTAGGTAAATTTAAAATGATACCAGCCTTTCCTTTTAACGATAAAGCTAGCCATGTTCCACCTTCTTTACCAGGCTCCATATCGGTACCTACACAATTAACAAATATATACAAAAAATAAAATGTGGTTAAACATTTATTAAATATATTAAATGTAATTATTATTTGTAATAATTATTTTCGTAAAATTGAGACTGTTAGTTTTAATGTACCCAAGAAAAAATTTCAAGAATGTTATAAATGATTACTTCTTTAAAACTTACTTTCATAATAATCCAAAGATTATTTAAAAATAATACAATTATGACATTTAAATATTTATATAAGGAATTAATTGTAAATAAATGTCTACACGATCATTTATTAACACATAATTATGTACATTCATATTAAAAATATTTTTCACATACCTCCCAAACATTCTGGATGATCTTTCCAAAATTGAGCTGTTAACGTAGGACGTTTAAAATATTCGTCCCGATTTGATGCTACAATTAATCGGTAGGATTTAGAATTAGCATCTGGATTGCGATAAATAAATGAAATGCACATAATTGAAACAATACAGTGATTTCTCTATAGTATAAATGTTAAAATGCGAGATGCTTTTATATCAGCTGATATTTCTTTTTATTTAGCCATATCACTGATAAGATTATAGTACATGTCATGCATTACAAACTAAGATAATGTAAAATATGGCGATGAACAGAGATAACTAACTATTCTATATTCCAATGCATATACTTCATTCTGATAGCATGTACCAAAAGATATCGACTTTATTAGCAATTATTGATATAATACATTGCTTTAATTAACAAATATAAATTATCAATATCAATTTCTTTAATCGTATTTTCAGTTGTATGTATGCATTTGTTTTATGTGTTCATAAAAAGAGATCGTAATGTTAAATAAAGTTACGTAAAAATATGACATTTCCTAAATGGTCATTATTACTTGTCAGAATTGAAAATGTTTGTGGCGGCTAGTCCTGCATATGTCAATGATAGTTACTGCCATCTACAGGAAATCTGTGTCATAAATGTACGAGCTTTAAAAAATATTACTGTCGAAGCACTGTAAAATTAAACATTAATTATTTAAACATTATTTCAAAGCACATGAACATTTTAGGTATAATTTTACAACAACAATAACATTAACTAGTTATTACAAAAATAACAGTACAAAAGTTATAATAAAAACTGAATCTTTATTTTTTAAATAAAAAGTATATTCATATTTATAAACACATGATAATCATTATTAAAGTATATTTCTGAAAATAGAAATTGATGTGTTAAATGCAAAAACGCATAATTATAATGGTTTTTTTTACAAAATTTTAAGATTTAATAAAAATTATAATTCACATTTAAAATTTTACATAACTATAATCTTTAATGTACTTTAGTATTTCATTTTTATTTTATATTTCTTAAATATAAAGGTAAAAAATAGATTTTCATTTACTTATTACATATTAACACTAATCTCAAGTAAAAAATATTTCAATTCAAAAAACAGTAGAAATTATCTATGTGCATTTTTCCATACAATTATATTTAAATACACCAAAATTATGTTTGTAAATAATTGTTAATTACGACTATTTTCATTGTGTGCTTACAATTGTTATTATAAACTATTTAAAACTTGAATTGCATGTTTAAAAATAGCATTTTTTATAAATTGAAGCAACATACTGTATACCTGTTTTATCAAATTCTTTTGGTTGTGAAAAGAAATAATGTACTTCGCTCATCAATTTTACTATGTGATAATATATTCTATTTATAATAACAAGTTATAAATACAAATTTGACATCTATTTGTGTGTATATTTACAAATAAAAATGTATTTAAATATTATGCAATTTGTCGTTTAAATAATATTCTCATTTAGGTAAAATTGACTGAGCATTCTTTGTTCTAAGCTGAAGAATGATTCACATAAAATAAAGAAACACTTTTTTATTTATGAAATTTGATATGCATAAAATACAATGTTAGAATTTAATTAATATTATAAACGTACATATATAATTGAATTTATATCTTATAAAAATGTTTTGATAGCTATAAAAGAAAGAACTCAGTAATTATTAATATCGATTATAAGTTCATTTATTATATATATTAGATATATAACTGATTATTTATCAATTAACATTATTAATCAGTATCATTTCAGAAAGCTTATATTATTCATTAATATTTATGCAGTTTTCAGTATTTTATTTTTATCAAATAATGATATTAGTATCTGAATAGAAATTAATACAATAAACTTTTGTAAATGTAATAAAATTAATTTTGTAGTAAAATGTAAGAAAGTGCTTCATTATTTTGTGTGTTTTGTAAATTTATAATTATTTCTAATCTTATATTATTATAATACTGAATAATAGACTAGAATTCATAATAATCGAAAGTAATCCACAGCAGAAGGCAGCAAAGCTGTTTCATGAAAGAGAAGACTATAAGGATATCACTGTTACATCCCAATGATTACATTCCAACAGACGAACATTTTTCAAAAATCTTTTAAACATTATGTATAAATTCAAGCTTCAGTAACTTACACTAAGAAGTACAAATTGCGCATCCTAACACAATAATGTAATAAATACTCTATTATTTAATCATTTTAAATCTTATAGAATGAAGTTTCATATTCATTCTTTTTCTGTGAAATGATGTTTGTACATAACTATCAATGTAGTGTTTTATCTTATGTTTCATAGTAATTTTGCATTCACTATATTTGTTGGAATAAAGAACAAAAAGGATGAAAATTAATATAAAACATGTTCGTAATTCGTTTTTTATGTAATCCTATAATTCTTAATAATTATTATTGATTACATAAATCAATTATGTATTTATATTGATACACTTTCACACAGGTATAAGTTGTAAGCAACTTATACAATTTTGAAAGTAATTTTATATGACTTAAATATATCATCTATTTATATATTACTTTCAAATATATTCTTAAATAAATTAAGTAATGGTCATTGTATACTAGATGAGGAAGATAGTAATTTAGCATATCTAATATGAATAAATATCTGTTTTATATCTTTATAAAATTCTCTTCAAAACAATCACTGTTACTTTAAAACAATCAACTAGAATTTAAAACCTTATGAAACTCTCTAGAGGTATTTGGAAATCTACTATGTTTTGAAATTTATTTTTTATAATTTGTAATCTACATCACCAAAATTCCTAAAGACTTTTTAACACTAGATGTTTCTGGTAAAGAAATCGCCCATTTTCTTAATCCAGTCAATAAAACTGAACTTGTAACTAAAATTGCTCCCCCTACTGAGTACCGGTTTGGTATTTCATTGAAAAATAGAACTTGCCAAAAAAAGGCAAAAACTATATCTGCTGACCTTGCTATTGCAACAGGTCCTGCTTGTTCCAACTGTAAAGCTAGCGTTAGTAATATTTGACCTCCAAAACTAAAAAGAGCTAGTGCTACAACCAAAAGTCTATCAGTTCCACACCGAGGTAAGCAAAGTGCACCTATAGCCCAAGAAATAATTATCGTTTGAATCAAGGCAAATGATCCAAAATTTGTCATTATTACTGAAAAATGGAGTCCTTTTAAAGCTCTTAATAAAACATACGCATTCGCACCAAATAGAGTTGCAGAGAAAGCTGCTATAGCACCCCATAAATCTGCATGTTCTGTTTTTACATGTCCGTCTGAAAGAGATTCTATAGTATGTCCGAAAATAAGCGGTGGACGTGTTATTAAAATTACTCCAATTAAAGTTAAGCAAACTGTAATAACGTTAAATATCCCACAAGGCTCTTTTAAAAATATTTTTGCAAATATAGCTACAAATACGGGAACAGAAAATACTACGACAGATGCATCAGCTAATGGCATATGTCTGAATGCATAGAAACTTAACATGAGGCCAGTGGTCCCTACAAAGCTCCTTAATATTAACATTAACCTACGCCCCTTTGGAAATGGATGTTCTCCCTTATATATCACAATTGGTATTGCAGGTAGTAATACACCCACAAATCGAAATGCTGCCAATTCCATTGGATTTACTTCTACCAAACCTTTTACAATAACACTGCATAATGAAAAAAATAATGATGATAAAGTTGCTAAAATTAAACCAAGATAGGGACACGATTTACAAAATAAAATAGAGAATTTTTTTTGTCTTGCTGTGATATTGTTTTCAATGTCACCATCAACTAAATGTTGTAATTCAACATGTTCTGACATCTCTGAAATAGAAAATGTATGAAATTACTTGAATTTTTTAAACATGTGCTTACATGTAAGATAATAGCAATTTATTATAAAAATAAAATTAAATGACTGTAACAGCAAAATTTCATTGTCAAACATATGAAAAAAACAAAAGTTGCTTATTTTAAACAAGTATTTAATCAAATTAACTTTAAACTAAATAAAGGAGACATTTCTTTAAATACTTTAACAAAAACTAAAAAAAAATACATTTAACTATTTTTTAATAATTCACTTATTAAAAAGATTTTTAATTCTATCTTATAATGAAAAGAATTGTACGTTAAACTTCGTTAGTACCAATAAATTTACTCACCGATAATACGTTGAATAATTGGTTATCCGCAGTGAAAGAATTTATTAATAAACTTATGTAATTATTAGTATAGTTCATCTATAAATATTGTGGAAGACTATATTAATTTAGAACTTTCAGTAGTATATTCTCGTTCATTGCAACTAACAATGTTCTTTACATCTTTCTATGCACTTGATGAGGACATAGTTCAGCGATCACGTTGTTAGTTCCGTGAATCAGGCAGGTCGTAACAAATCACAATGAAGGGCAGTTCGTGTGATACGCACGTATCTGAATAAAATGTTTAATTCCTGCAGAATTTAAATCATCTACACTCTTATTAAGTGTATCATGTTATGTTTTCAATTTTTACATGTTTATTAAAAGTAAATAGTACCATTTTTAATTCGTTTATTTATTTTTCTGCTATTACAAATTTGTAGTCATTATTATATTAATATTTACATATATTAATTTTATACAATAACGAATCATACGTACGTGTCCGCATATGTTTGTGTGTATAAACTGAGAGTATTAACTTACACTTTATGCATTGAAACATTTATTCTAAATTTGAATTCAATTATAAATTAAACAGTAACTAATAAGCATTATTTACTTCTATTCATTTTAATATATAAATGATAAAACTATTATTCTAATATTTATATGTAATTATGACGATTCGTTATTTTGTTATTATCTTAATATTTGTTACAAATATTTTTCTTTCTTGTGTTAATTGTAAAATCTCAAGTTTCTTATATGCAGGGTAAATCACCTAGTGCTATGATTTTTATTTAGGTCAATACCTACAGACAAAAATAATTTAAATAAAGTTGCATATTTTCAGAAACAATAGAGGACATATGAAAGTTATCCTTATTTTTTTAAATAGAATCATATAGTAATGCGTTATATTACGTTATTGATTTAACGCTATTTATTTTTCCTTATGTAAATGTCTTAAACTCTTTGGGTTAAATGATCATTAATTTAAGAAATATTTTAGTTTCAACTTTGCGACGTACTATATAGAAATATATTGCTATCTAGAATGACAATAAAAGGTAATATTCAAAAACATTTTGTTCGTGTTAAACAAAGAAATTTACTCAATATTAAGATTATAATATCTTCCAAAGAGATAGATTTTTTATATACATAATTTAAACCTTTTTTAATATAAAATAATGAAATACATTAGTTTCCAATGCGCATGTGTATGCAAGTTGTATTCCATCAATTTGCTTCCAAAATTCTGCGATATCGAGTGCGTACTATGCAAAGATAAAAAATTGTAGGAAAAAATGAATATAATTGTTCAAAATGGGTGGAGGATAACCCCTTCCACACATATTTTCGAATCTAACGCGTAATTTACTGTAATTCCCATGTATTACGTGTATTAAAGCACATAGTGAAAGACCCTTCTTATCTCTACACCGTCACGTAATATTTATTTCCAAATTCTTACAATGTCCATTAAATAAATAAATACGTATCATGGAAGTTATGTTTCATGATATAGCTGTACGACTTCATGGTATAACAGATAGGCAATTCGTTATATCGAAACCTTCCTTCCTTTTTTGTTCAATAACTTATTTATAGAAGATAATGAAAATGTTATCTTTACAGAACCGGCAACATTACGATTCTAACTTAATTCAGAACCACAAATATCAAACGTTCCGACAGAAGTTTATTCTCTATGATAATACTTTGTATTTAATTCATATTCTTTAATCCAATGTATTGAAGCACAACATTAAATCGGTATTGTCGTTTTTTTTATAAACGATATCTTTGTTACTTTTGCTAGATCATTGGATAAAACAGAAAGAACCGACTTATCACGCTTATGCATACGACATCCTAAAATTGCACACTCTACGAGTATGTACTATTTAATTATTTGTTACTGCAAAGTTCAGCTACCATTTTCGTGAGACACAACTTCTGTATTCACATATGCACACTGAAAATTGAATCTCAGAAAATATGGAAAATTCGTTTTTGTAAGGTTCAATACACACTATCGGTTAGCTCTTGACTCGTTCTTGATCCGCTCTCAGTTCGATCAAATATTATTTCAGTTGTTTGTAAAGCATGTGTTCACAGAATGAATCTCGGTCCTATCTTGGTTTGATCTTGTTCTATCATTCATCATTTCTATTGTTCATAAAAAATAATGAGCAATGAAAGAATTTTGAGCGGAGTTTGAATGGACCGAGAGTGGAACCATAGTGTGTATTGAGCCTAAAAGTCCTTTGTGGTACGTAAGTACTTATGAATAAATACATGTTCGTCTTGCTAATTTCACGTGAATCATCTTTACTGTATCTAAATAATACTAGGTATTTAAGTATTTACTTAGTAATTATGTACTTTGCTCTTCGTTGTTCATGAGATGGTCTCTGGAACGACACAGAGGCGAGAGTGATCTCATGCTATGTATCTTGTTTATAGTTTTTATTGGCTACATGTAAACGTATTAATGAATAACGAATTAACATCGAAAATAAAATAAGAACAAATAAAAACTGATCAACTAGACTTGCATTTATTTCAAAGATTAACTTCTGAGCAACGCTCAGTATATTGTACATACTGAATATACTATTTCATTGTGTATGTATATAGATATGTAATATTTGAAATATAAAATATATTAAATTATAATGATCATATTGTTGAAACAGGTTTCCAAAAATATTGAATTAAAAAAATTTCAAGCATTCCGAATAATAGAAAATAATCTTTTAGAAAATGTTTACTGATACTTTTTTTGCTGTCCAAAGTGTTTATTCATGAAATTACGATAATTAAAATGAGTGATTCTATCATGTGGTACTTATTAACATAATAGAGTATTGATGATATAGAACTTTGGATAAGTTCTTTTATATATTATCTTTTCCATTACCACTCTCTTATATTCTCTTATATTATATTATAATATTTTAACTAACAAATTATTTTAAATGGATAAATATTCGTTTAAAAAGTTCTTAAAATTCAGTTTTATTCAAGAACTTACGAGAAGTATTTACTAGTTGGTAGCCCTCTGGTAGTAAAGTCTTAGAGGCGTTGCCATACTATATCATATAACAGCATACGAAGTTCCTTCTAAAATGCTGTTATTCATTGATCGTATATATGAATTTCATAGTGTTCGCAGGTTACAATAAATCAGACAATTTTTCAATTAAAGTTGAATTAAGATTGGAATTGTAGTGTAGTGTACAAGGACCATTAATCGTGAGATACAAAATTGAGAACTATTTAATGGATCCGACTATCGGTTGGTATCAACCGGAGCAGTTCGGCCCCGCTAAGGATTTGTGGTTACACATTTGGGAAGCTGAAAAGGGTCTTGATATCTTAACGCTGAAGAACGACTCATCTTCGAATGTGATGGGTGTGAAGCTTCAGCAAGACTTCATAGCTTTGGATTCTCTTAATTTTCGTACGGGGGACCGCATGCAACATCACACTGGCAATAGCTATTATAATCCATCGCGTAGGAAAGGTGATAATCGTGCTAGCACCTACGGCATGAACTATAATTACGAAGCCTTAGTTGGCGAATACGGAGGCTGTCCGTGGCGTGTACAAAATAAACATTATTCAAAAGGAGTTATTGGGTGAGTATTCTCCTTGAATATTACATTATTATTTGCTCTTTGGATATAAAGCTATTGTCTTCTGCGTAATTTTTCCATATGGGCATGGCTAAGGTTATGTGCCTTGCACGCTCGTTTACAAATAGGGTATAGTAGGGTTCATTTGTAATTTCTAATTACTGACGTTATAAGTAAGAAAACTCTATTGTCTTTTAAAAATCTGAACGATACGAATCGTTTTATACTAATTTGGAATAAAAGTTTGTTCAATATTGACGGAAATAACTGAAATTTTAATATTCATTAATATAGTGATTTTATAAGTACACGTGGATGTTTATGTAATATAACTATTTATGTTTGTATTTACAATATTTCGAATTATTTAGATATTGATGTCATTATTGATGTCTTATGTTAAATGATATGAATTTTCAGAACAATTGAGCAATATCTTATTCTAATTATATATCATCAATATTTTTTAAGTAATTAATACATCCAACAATTTTTTAAAGTGTGAAATTTTTTACAATCATTTATAAATTATAAACCTTTAAAGTTAGTTAGGATAATATATGTATATATATTTTTTTAATATAATACAGAACATTAAATATCTTTCTTTATTTTGTTTTACGCTTATATTTTTTTAATAATCTTTATTGCTTTATTTTATATAAAATAATAAATGTATTCGATATTATATTAGTATTTTACATTTTGATTTTAATATTGGAGTTAATAGTTTGTTTTCCTTTCTTCGTACAACTTCTCAAAATTTGTCACAAATTTTTTAAAGTATGACAAACATTTTTTTTTATTAACAAGTGTTCTATTTATTTACCATTTTTAATATACCAAAAATGATAAATCTGATTCTTTTATTTAAATAATTTTATTCACTCTAAGCTCTAAATATTTACAAGTTAAAACAAATAATTGTTTTTATTAATTCTATGTTTTAAGAATTTGTATAATTATAAATGAAGATTATTATATAATATATAATATTTTTTATCAAAGAAGAAAAGTATACTTATATATCAACAAGATTTTAAGTGAGAAGATGTAAAATGATGTATTTTTAATTTGACATATCTTAGTGACAGGCTTTAGAAATAAAATTTGATAGCTTGCAGTATTTTTAGTGTACAAAATAAAAAAATAAAATATATGATACACTATTGCTTTAAGATAACTGCTTCACTATTTTTCTTCTGATACATACATTGAATATTATTACATAGAAGCTAGAGTATCCTTCCAGTTCTCTTTCATATGAAAATGTTAAAAACATTGTTCATTAAATAAATGATCAAATATTTCTAAGTGTGTACATAATTTATGTAAAGGTAATGTATATTTATATATTATTTATTGTACATAATTAATAATGACTAGCATATATATATATATATAAAAATACACACGCGCGCCCACCACACACACACGCGCGCGCGCGCGCGCGCACACCTCTCTCTCTCTCTCTCTCTCTCTCTCTATATATATATATATATATATATATATATGATATATTTATATATGTATATATGTATATATTTATTATAATAATTCTGTAATAAAAATTTATTTGTGTTACGAAAAAACTCCAAAATCAATGTAAATAAATGTAATGGTTATTAATTATTAATTCTAATGTTTAGGTTGCACGAAGAAATTGAAGATTTTTTTGCTTATATGTGTCCATCTAACGAAGAGCATAGCTTACGAATGCGTGTTGTCAAAAGGATAGAACAAGTAATTTATGATCTCTGGCCAGATTCTAAGGTTGAAGTATTTGGCAGCTTTCGCACTGGTTTATATTTACCTACAAGGTACGTATCATTGTACATATTTAAAACAAAATCTGTTTAGTAATATATTCTGAAGGAAAATATATAATTTCTATTAAGTCAATTACATTATTTTATGCAGTAACTTACAGAAATATTTATTGTAATATTTCATTGAAATCCTTATTTAAATTTATATAATCATAATACAACTATACTTAAAAATATTATATACATAAAAATGTTCTATAATGAAAATAATATTGATTGTCTTTTAATATAATAAATGTTATTTAATTAATTTTTCATATATATTATTGAATAACATAGTATAGACCATGCCATAGAGTTTATTTTTTATTTCAGTGATATAGATTTAGTAGTAATAGGAATGTGGACAAATCTTCCATTGCGTACTTTGGAACGTGCTTTACTGGATCAAAATATTGCTGAACCATCATCTATTAAAGTTTTGGATAAAGCTAGTGTTCCAATTGTCAAACTGACTGATAAAGAAACTGAAATTAAAGTAGATATCAGTTTTAATATGAATAATGGTGTCAAATCTGCTGAATTAATTAACTCTTTCAAAAAACGGTATCCTGTGTTGGAGAAGCTAGTTATGGTATTAAAGCAATTTTTATTACAAAGAGACCTGAATGAAGTTTTTACTGGTGGAATCTCTTCGTATAGTTTAATACTTATGACTATCAGTTTTTTACAGGTAGGTTTTTACTGTTCTCTCTTTAAATATGGAATACTTGAATAATAGTCAGTTATTAAAAAACCTGTAGAACTAGAAAGTTATCTCTTATAAATTTAATATACTGACCAATCGATTAATAAAATTCATATCAATAGAGATAGAAAATTAAGTTTGCACTATATTACAAAATTATGTTTTTAGTTACATCCCAGACAAAATGCTTACTGTTCAAATGCTAATCTTGGGGTACTATTAATAGAATTTTTGGAATTATATGGTAGAAAATTTAATTACGTTAAAACAGGAATTCGAGTTAAAGATGGTGGTACTTACATATCGAAGGAAGAGGTAATGTATGTTCTTTTGAAACCATTAATTGTGCATAAAATTTCAATTGATAAAACTATATTATGACATTTTAAACAATATTTTATGAAAAGTTTGTTTAGTATTAACCCTTTGCACTCAGAAGGCGATTCTCAGTCACCATTTGATATGATGCAGTAAAACTATAAAATCTGATATTTAATGTTCTGATATCTAATGCCTTGATACATGAAATATTGGAATAAAATAGCTTTGTTCCTCAATGTACTTGTGATTTTCCTTCAAATTAGTTTCAAAGAATATTGTCTTCGCCTTGTTAAAAAATGTTAAACATTTTTAGTGATAAATTTCCGAGTGTGAAGGGTTAAGTAATAATTGATTTCAAAACTATTATTTCAATAATTTATTTATGTAGACAAGGAAAAGTTATTCAAATCCTCTCATATAAGATTTTAAATATTTTGTATAAAATATGACTTTAACAAGACATAAAATGTAGTTAAATATTATATTAAATGCTTAAAATTTATCTTAAAATTTAATGAATCGAATTATAACTTAGGTAGTATTATATGAGATATAAATTTATTATTTGCATCCTAAGTAAATTTAGTAAACATGCTATATGAGTTACAGGTTCAACGTGATATGATAGATGGCCATCGACCTTCTTTATTATGTATAGAGGATCCGCTTACACCTGGAAATGATATTGGTCGTAGTAGTTATGGTGCACTCTATGTAAAAGATGCATTTGATTGGGCCTATTATGTCCTTTCTCAAGCAGTTAGTCCTTTAAATATTTTAGTTAATGATCCAAATAAAGTAAGGTAAGATTTCCTAAATATTAAAATTTATATATATTATATATATATTCTATTGTTAGATTCTCTTAAATGTTTATTAAAAATAAATTATGCAGTATACTAGGAAGAATAATTCGCGTGACAGATGAAGTGATAGAATATCGTAAGTGGATAAAGGAAACATTCCCACTACCTTTGAGCGAGGTAGATTCGCTATCAAGTTCAACAGGATCTGATGCATCAACACTTTCTGCTCCAGCAAGTGATACAGTACAGTATTAGTTTTCGTTAATATGAGAAAATATTATAATTAGTGAATTTTAATTTCATTATATTATCATTTTAGTTTCTTTATTCATTAAACGGTAATTTATATTTTTTTATGTTCAAAGGATTCTGAATGTAGTCGGGGTAATTCTCCTAATACAGGTGGAAAAGGTGAAGATAGAAGTAAAGAAAGGCACATATATAATAATCAACATACTCATCATCATTCACAATGGAAAAAACCATTTAAAGGGACTGCACATGGTATGTTTAAATTAAAGAAATGTATAAAACTATTAATTTTAACATTTCAAGATACACTGATTACACAATTAAGATAACAGTACAAATTAGTATAAGTCTAACATTTTTTTATATGGGTATAATAATTCTATTAATCATTATAATAAAATGAATAATTCCTTATTTCTTTATATACACTTTATAAATATATAGATATTTATTTATCATAGGCAATCACCACAGTTCCAGAGGAAATTATCATCATCGTGGAATAAATAATAATATAAGCGGACAAAGTAAAGCAAAGCATTCTCTTCATAGTAATGGAAGTAATAACAATAGCCACAGTCCAAGTTCTAGACCACAAACCGTAAAACGAAAAAAACAGTGTATTACACCTCGTGGTACTGGAGATTGTGTACGGTGATGAAACGTGCAAAATAACGTCGGACTTTGTTTGTCATTTAAGTAGCGAGCTCAATATCATAATCGTGTGGTGAAAAGACACTGATTAACTTTCATCACACAACTACATTAACCTTTCCACTTTTGTGTACAGAGGGGCTCAGTGTTTATAACGATGAAGAGTTTATAAACTCTACATTTTTTTCTTATGGGGACAAGGAAGTACCCTAAATGTAGTTAAATACTTCATTTCATCACAAATATTTGTTGTATTCTGTACGAACGTCACAATACCAAAGACGTACAGAATTGTAATATAGATTGGTTTAATTTTACTTTTTTTTTTGCATTACTGCACATATTACAAGGAAACAGAAACATTAAGAAAATACGTTGTGTTTTATTAATTATTGTTTACAAAGTTAAAGCTTATTACGATCTTTAAATAGCAATAGTTTTATCATAATCCATTGATAAAACCTATTGTAATACATTTATATAATATGGATGATATATACAAAGATTATTTACAGTGCAGTTTTCTTAAAGATTTCATGAAGCTACAAAGCAAGCTCTAATAATGATGATAAAGACTTAGTTTTCTATATGAAACTATATTCTTATAACAAAGGGGTGACAGAAAAAATTGGTGATATTGGGATTTACCAATTGTAAATATTGTAATATACATTATCAAACATAGAAAAATAAGTCTAATAGTTACCTACTTTTTTTTATTTTATACTTACCTAAAATAGTATTTGTTACAATATGTTATCATTTGAAGTCATGAACATGTCTAAGTGTATGTGAAAATCATCTATTTTTTTCTGTAATATGTAAGTCCAGTACTGTTTGTGAAAATGTTTTGGTATATTTTCCGAATTTTAATAAAGTTATAAGTTCGTGTGCTGGTGATCAAGAAATTTTGAATAAAAATATTTTTGAAAATACTAACTCATTGCTGGAAAAAATAATATATTTAGATTTTTACACTGTGTTCTTTAAAGTCGTAATTGTGCATAATGCTTTACTTTTTATACAGTATTGCTGATTTCGTAACACTAGTTTGTAATTTTTAGTCTCCCCTGAATAATGATACATTATTTTTATATTATCAAATAATAGTAAGCATACATGTCATGATCGAATGTCAAGTGAATTCAATACATGAATCAGACATTGCATTTAAAACATGTTCTATATTACTTTTTAAAAACTGAGCAACATTTCAAAAAATTTTGTATATGACAATACGTAGAAAGGCCTTGATATCACTGAGAACTCCGAATACTGTATTACGAAAGTATCTTGTATTTAATTCATTAAAAATTACATTCCGTTTTATCAAACAAATAAATTTTTGTTCTTCGAATAAAAAAAAGAAAATAATTATGTCTCTTATAACAGAACATTACTAATTAAGAGTCTTTGCCCGAATTGCATTTTGTGTTAATACAAATTTATATAATTCAAGCACTATCCTTCACTAAATTTCAGTGCAAAAAGAAAGATTAATACTATTAAATATTCACTTTTCTTCAAATTTTATAATATTTGAACAGTATTCTGTATAATATTGAAGGCAACGTTATCCATGAATAACATCATAAGCTGTGATTCAATTTTATAATTAGAATGTCAATTGCTTATTACAACATACATACACCTATGTGTATATGATATATGTATGCTGTGAACACTAAAATGTGGATCTTATATTCTTAGAGCTATGTAATTAATTTCATACATTTCGATGTTATTACTACAGCCAAGTATATAGTATTTAAAAATTATTACTGGCTTTTTAATTGCAATCAAGTTTTTCGTAAGTTTTTATTAAAAATTTGTGATTTGTGTTTGTCTGTATTCAGAAATTATTAAAAAAATGTGTAAGTAGTGAAAATTTCAATAAACAGTGATAACGGGTTTCTTTGTGACATTGTCATTTTCTTTGATACTATATCTTCATAATGTAATATTAAATTTTAGTTTACAATAAACAGCTAAATATATAAAATTACATATATGTATAATCTTTGAAAACATATATAGGTATGTTGATCATAAATCGTTAAAAAATTTTAACGCATTAATAAAACGAATTTCCATTAAAACAATTAGGATGGAAAAAGAGAAGTTAAAAAAAATAAAAACTTGTATTTGTTTAATTTATTGAAATATTTTACATCTATATTCATAGATACACGAGATGGTCTACTTAACTGGAATATTTTAAATATTTGACTCGTTTTTAATGATAGGAAAAGTTTCAAAGAAAAGTATTCCTTTAAGTAATAATGAAATATATATATATATAATATATATATATATTCATAATATAAATAATGAAATAATATTAGATATTAGCGAAGACAAATTTATTTATTGAACAAACGTCGAAAATAATAATCACCAATTTCTGTACATTTTTGTAAACAGTAAATGATCGATTTTCTAGTTTTCTTTATAGTTTCCTGACTGATATTAGTACGTGCAGTTCTAGTGAGTCTTTTTTATAATTTTCGGTTAAATATTAAAATTTGCTACTTCAATTGCTCCCCATGGAAAAAAATTTAATAATCAACCTATTTATCAACCTAAAATTATGTAAATTTTTCATTCAGTTATGGGCTAATTATGTATTGAAACGTACATATATAATATTAAAATAATATTCGATTTTTTTAAATTGTGGAAATTCCTAATATATTAGATAATTGATGGATTAGAATGTTTGTATATTTTTGACTATTCAAGATGATATTGATATAAAATGGTTCAATAATGTTATCATAAAAAATTCCGTATGGTATATATTATTACTTGTAAAATTAAATGTACGTACAATACAGAAATCGTCAAAAACACAACTTTTTTTTGGTTGAATAGTTTGGTTGCAGTAGTACAACATGTATTCTTAGCAAATAATAACGCATTGAATAAAAATGCGCCTAAATTAGTGTCACTTTATTAACAAAAATAAGAAGGAATGTATATTTCAAATGATTGTGATTACATTGCTTAAAATTCTTTAGAATCCTTTAAATAACATGTACCTTCTTTTTTTTGGTCGCTAAGTTATGTTTGATAAATTATTTTACACTGTTTATTAATAATAATTCGCGTTACAATTTTGAAAAGAGCAAACGCATTTTTTTCATAAGAAAATTAATTATAAACTTGTATTGTCAAGGTAAAAGTTGGGAAAATAAAAAACAGGTCTCATTTTACAGTACAAAATATTCTAAATAAGTAAACCGAGTTTATTATATAGGGAAGTAAAACAAGGAAGGTAAAAATTTCTAACTAAACCAGAGAAGTATCGCGTAAATACTTATTAGACAAATTAATCCCAGAACAAGTGTCTCCAAATTAACACTAGATGTTCCGTCAAAAATTAGAGTAGGGTTGCACGAATGAAACCCAATTACATTTAAAAAGTATACAGTTTACAATGTTTAGAATTTGTCAGAGAATATGTAAATTATAACCAGTACTTCTGGAACAATATAGAGTTTTTCAACGAAGTTAAAATTAATTTATTTCACTTGGATGGAAATTTAATGAAAGTAACATAATACTAATGATGAAGTATGAAAGAAGTTTATAGTAGTATCCTGAGGCAATACGGCGGTTAATGGTATTAACAATTTAATTGAAGCGAGAATGGACAAGGAAAAATATTTGAATATGTTATATTAAAAAATAATATATTTGTCTGAAAAGTTAAAAGTGGTCGTTGTGTATTACTTTCAGCATAATAACGACCTGAAACCTGTGATGTACATATATTGTTAAAGAGGTATTGTTACATAATACTACAAGATTATCATAAATTCCACCAGAATCGTCAAATTTATATCTGATTTAACATCCGTAGAAAGAAAAGAAAACGAAAAAATTAAACAATTCTAAAATTAGAATTACGATACATGCAAAATCTAAAATTAAAAAGATAGCAAGAGGTTACAAGATACTATAGATATACGTAAAATAGATATGTGACAAAATATATTTGAATTAAAATTATTAACTGTTTCATATATTATTAGATTATTTCGATGCCAAAATGTACGTGTCTTTTTATTTTTCTACTAAAATATTGATTAAAATGACACAAATTTGTTCTTTACGTTTTCATAAAATACATTATAATTTGCTAAAAATATGTATTGTATCATACAACAAATTTGATTAATGAAAAAATTGTTTAACTTTTATTCACCAAACAAATAAAATATTTGTATCTTGTTTCTGTTCCATTTTCTGAGCAAGTATACTTGTGTAATACATGTGACTTGTTGGTCATTTTGAATTTTCAATAATCCACTAATGTATATTACATGTTTATAAAAATGTGTGAAGATTGGTGGACATCATTTTAAGTATTTGTTAAAATAAGTTTTCCTACTTTGATATTTCGCACAACATTATTTTATTATTTATTCTTAGATTTTTGAATTTTTGTATACTCTAAATCTTACAGAAGTCATGATATCATAAATCAATAAAATGTTCTAAACTTTAGTTACTACGCTATCAAAATAAAAGTATATACCTCTGTTATTTCGAAAATTCGTATGTTCTCCTAATAGTTTCTTCTATTATCAAAAAACAAACAAAATATTTAAGGTATTTAAGTTAAATGGGGAATTCTATACATTTAAAGACATTAATTTTAATAGTAACACTTTATTTCTACTAATCTTACACTTAACATTTTTTGAATAAGTGTTACCTTATAATATACTGTTTTTAACTATATTTTAGATAAAAATTAAATAGATTTACTATTTAGCACTAATTCCAGAGATAGGATTAACTTGAAGTAATTTCATACGTTCCATTTGAGCAAGTCTGTGTTCTTCATCAAATGATTCTGGTAATGGTGGATATGCTGTAAAATTTCATAAAGTATATACAAATTTATTTTAAAAGATGTAAAAGAAATATATTCTTCAAATTCTTTGGTGCCTCAAAAAGTTTAAATAGTTTTTATAACTTTAAAATGGTCACAGATTTTATCATTTCGATACCTTTAATCATTCAAATAATCACTAATAATTTCAATAACATTTTCTTATTTAAAAAACATTTTTGTGTTAATTTTACACGATTAATAAATATTTCTTTAATCAAGATTAGTAAATGGTATGAAGAGTATGAAAAATGTAAAAGAATAGTACACAAATTTTTCCATCAAACTACACAATTATTCCTCATTATATGATTTAATATTTTACAAAGTGTGCAACAATGTGTTAATATTTATTTAAATAAATAAAATTTAGTATATGTTTACACATGCCAAATAAAATCTAGTACATTACCACTAAATTAAACTAATACTTTATAGAACTTCAAATTACAACCAGAACATATTGTAATTATTAAACTTAAATCATAAAAATCTAAGAATGTATTGCGTGTTTGCGCTTATAATGCACAATGAACAGAATGACCAAACTGAAGAACTTACACTTTCCTTGTAAATACTCCATTGATTATTTAGGAAAAAATATACTTTTTGGGGCACATATTCTTAATGAAATATATTGTTATATTTGATGAACTTACCAAAAACTTTAAAGAAATAAAATAACCAAATACTGAGGGCCACACCTACAAGTGATAGTCCCAAAGCTCCTTTTAATTCTCCGGTTGGAGCCTGAATTTCTGCAAATGTTTGACGGAAACTAGCACGGTATAATGCTTTTTTTTCTTCAATCGACAATCTTTTCCAATCTCCCTTCTCTTTTTCTCTCAATGCCTATATAAAATCATATATCGTTAACTAATATAAGTGTCTCAAGATATTTTTATATACATAATGCTGTGTTAAAACATTCATATTAAAGTCAAGATAACAAATAAAATTATGAGATATTTAATAAAATATTTAATAAAATATTTATATTAATTATTCCTTATATTAAGGAATATTTATCGTATATTTTAAAATATGTCAATGAAAATGATCACATTTTTATTTATATTCTTTCTTATAATTTCCTTCGTCCATAATAAATTTCTTTAAAAGTGAACTTTTTAATATTTATCATACCATAACATCTGGAGTGTTTCGTTTAAAACGAATAGCAGGCATGGGACAATCAACACGATCAACATATGTTTCGTCTCCGTTATATCCATGACCTACTACATCTCTATTGCCAATTCTATCTGGAAACATTACACTATGTGCTGACATCCTACGACTATGGCTTGGAATGTTTTGTCGCAAACATGAAATAAATAGTTTGCTAGCCATCATGTACTAAAAAAGATATAAAAGTTATTGCAATAAAACAAAAAATGATTATACTAAGAGATGGATAATTTACAATTATTTATTTATATAATTAAACATGTACCCGTAATTTATATTGTTACGTTTTATTATATAATTATTTTGTACAAAAAATTAAAATTTTTAGAAAATTAAAATATATTTTTAAGTTTGCTGACTTATTTAAAAAGATTAGCTATTGATAAAATAATTCCCAAAATATTTAGATCAATCCTTGATAACAAATTTATTTACACTTAAAAGAACATTTCATTTTAAGATAATATCAAATATTAACTGTAGGGTGTAAGTGGTTACCTAACAGAAAAATAAATTTCTCAGAAAACCACATAAAATATTCGTTAAATATGTAGAAATATGTTTAGATTAATATTTTGTTATATGATTACGTAAACATATTTATTGTCAACAAATAAAACTAATAATATAATACAATACGCTTAAACTTACTTTCCTTCTACGTACTCCTTCGAGGCAGATTAAAATGGCTATGGGTAGGGTTAGATCACAATACGAGACGTATTCACAAGTATTCTGCAGTACCTACATACATAGTTGTGTAATATATATATGTATAAGTATCGATGCGTACAATATCGATATGTAAGAGTCAGAAATTAAAGAATCGCGGGTATTAGTTAATGCGTAAACACGAAATATTATTTTAATAAGAACTTTAAATCCTATATGAAATTTTCTTTAGCTGTCATTGTACTTTTGTAATTTTCAAATATATTATAATGAAACTAAAATGTAACTTACAATCAAAATTATAATTAAGAGAATATCTTTGGTACGATACAATACTTTTGATATCAAAAAGGTAAAGTAAACATAATTTTGAGAAACGTAATAAATAAATAAAATTTTGTTGTTATTCAGCAAACAATTTTTCTTAAATTTATCAGTACAAGAAAACAAAAATTAAGCTACTTCAGTTGTGCTCCTAAAATATTTTATTAATTTATTTTAAAATAAAATACTACAGAACACAGAAAAAGATAAATTAAATCTACTATAGACTTATACCTCTATATCTTAATACCGTATTTATAGATTTTGCATTTTCAAAAATTCATACACACTATATTGTCATTAGTATTAATTCTTTAAATTCTCACTTGAAAATTTCTCTGATTTTACTTAATTCATTCGTACGAGTTATATTAGTTTTACTTGTTAACAAATCAATCTAAATATATTTTTATTCTTTTTACTAATGGTCTTTGTTACATAAAATACAATTATCATAATTAAATAAATAGTAACGATCAAGTAATAAACAAGATTTTGCAATATGCTGTCTTTTTCACTTAGCCTTAATTTCTATTTCAATATGGAAGTTTGTCATAACAATAATTTTTATTAACATTTACAGAAATTTAAATATGTTAATGCTTATTAATGTTATAATTAACAACTACTGTAATTTCAGACAAACTTTGGATATGCATATTAACAAGTATTTTAAGTTTGTGCAGAATGTTTAAAAACCGTCATACCGACTGAGCGAATTTACACATGAAAGCGCATGTGAAGTAGCCTCTATTTCTGGCCATAGGATCGTACAGTTCGTGTGATTATAAACCCGCGGTTGCTTACGGCATGGCGTTAGCCAAGTCGTGTGTCATCGTGCGTTGCAGATGAAAAGCGTTCAATATTTATAACGCTTTTATTTTACATGTTGTATATTAATAAAAAAATTTTTGTACAAATTTTAACGACAGGTGAGAATTTCAAAGTATGGTAACACAAGTGCTTTGAGAAGAAAAACAATTGTAGCTGTAGAGGAACAGAGTTCCAAGATGCAGTGAGATTTTGATATGGCGGTAAATTTTAGTTAAGCGGCGATTTATTATGAACTTAACCATATTCACTAGTTGTTCCGAGGGTTATTGGACTATAGATGTGTTACAATTTTTACTTCCAGCTTCAATTTGCAATACATTCATTTACAATGTTAGGTCGAAAAATTGAAACGTTATGCATTTCTGCATTTTAAAGCACAGTGGCGACATATCATGGCGGCGAAATTTTCTTAACTGCAGTTGTGTATCTCGATTACTTTCATACCTAATACGTACGCAAAGGAATTTCTTTGTGAAGCGACATATTTAGTAAATTTATAGACTGTGTATGAAATTTTACTTGTATGGTTCTCGATTGTGCTCCGATTTTATGTACTCCAAATGATGCAATTATATTGGTCAGGCTTACATGTAGTCAAAGACTTTTCTGTGTACAGTGACACTATGACTTAGATGTTGGATTATAATGTAGTAGCTCAATGTTGATATAGAACATTGGTGTTATTTGTGTTTGTGTATACGTTTATTTTTTTATACTTTTTAAGATAATTGAAGATGAACAAGCGTCGTAGGACATCTTCAGTTGCAAGTCGTGGTACAGAAGATGACGGTGATGATATACCACCTGAACCAACAAAAAGGAGAAAAAAATTAGATCCTGTAAGTTGTTATGTATTATGGTAGCTCTTAATATATAAAAATAGTTCGATATTTAATAATTTTTTAATTGAATATTCCTTAGAGTGACCTGTGCCAACAATTGTACGATGTACTACGTAATCAAAAAAAAGAAGACGGAACATTATTATGTGATGCATTTATACGTGTGCCTAAACGCAGACAAGAACCAGGTTATTATGAAGTTGTAACAAATCCTATAGACCTATTAAAGGTTCAACAAAAACTAAAAACCGACGAGTATAGAGATATGGATGATTTAGCAGCTGATATTCAACTTATGGTTAATAATGCAAAAGCTTTTTATATGGTAATAATATATAAATCATTGAACATAAAGATTACAGGAACATGAAAAAATATGAAATTTAATATGCAACAATAAATGTTTCTTAAAAACAGCGTACATCTCCTGAATATAAAGATGCTACAGAACTTTGGGAATTATGTATAAATACAAAAAATAGAATTACAGAAGAATATGAGGATCCAGAACCTAAAGGAAAACTTATATTAAAAGTTGCCAGATTGGTATGTAATTGTGTGTATAATATTATGTTGTGCCATCAATTAAAAATTAATATAATATCAATTATTAGGCTCGAAAAGTTACAACAAAACAAGATGATGCAGAAGATACATCTGAAAGTTCTACAAATCCTGATGAAGAGACAATACAACTATTTGAAGATTTATTCGCGGCTGTTATGACAGCAACAGATCCAGCTGATAATAATAGACCATTACATACAATGTTTCAACTTAAACCATCTAAAAAAGTATGATATATTTTTGCTTGTGAAGTATTACTGTGTATTTTTTGTACAAATGTATAAAAAATGTTACATTTACAGTTGTACCCGGAGTATTATGATGTAATAGAAACACCAGTGGATTTAAAAACAGTTGCAAGGAAAATTCAAGAGGGAGCGTACAGCAGTATTGCAGACATGGAAAAAGATTTAATGCTAATGTGTCGTAATGCTTGTCAGTTTAATGAACCTGGTTCTCAAATTTACAAAGATGCTAAACTTTTAAAAAAGATTATTACTGCAGCAGCGAGAAAACAAGATATCGGATTAAGTAGCAGTGTTCCAAAAATTGCAACAACTGCTCCATCTACACGAAGTAAAAGAGGCAGCCGCACTATGGCTCAGTCTTTGATAGCTCAAACTGCAACATTACCGGATGAAGATGAGGAAAGTGACGATGAAGAAGAAGAATCTGCAGAAACTGAAGAAGCTGACAATCCGCAGTGGCAGCTATTTCAAACAATTCGAACAGCGCCAAACAACCAAGGTATTTTAGAAAATTATATTAAAGTATTTTATTAAATAATATTTTATATAAATGATATTGATTAGATCTTTTTTATTATTCAGGAGTTAGGATGAGTGAATATTTCTGGAAACTCCCATCAAAAAGACTATATCCTGACTATTATAAAATGATTAAAAATCCTATTTCTTTGTTGCAAATTCGTACAAAAATAAAGGTAATTAATAAAATTAATTAATATAGTTACTTATTATATCTATAAGTCACTTTTTTTGTGGTTCATGACTTGTTGCAGAAAGGTGAATATGGTACAGTTAGCGAAGTAGCTGGGGATATGAATATTATGTTTGAGAATGCAAAAAAATATAACATTCACACATCTAGATTATATAAGGTAAAAACATTGATTGGTTTAAAATTTTCACGTGTTTAATTTTTATAATTTATGCATACCATGATTTTTAGTCTGCTGTAAAATTGCAAAAAATAATGCAGGAGAAAGTACAAGAACTCTTAGAATTTGATCAGGTAAATAATATATATCGCATTAAACATATTAAATAGAAAAATTTTCTTTTCTATGCATTTTATTATTGAAATATGTAAGAAAAAATTATTTTTCGTAAAATATATATTATATGTACACACGAATATTAACACGTTTGTTACATTCATAGGATTCAGATTCTGATAGTGAATTTGAAAATAGTTCTCATCAACCAAAACTTATTAAACGTGCTTCAAATCTGTTAACCCGTGGAAAATATAAAGACAATATACCTTTGAAAAAAAGATTGTATGCACTAGTTAAATGTGTGATAGAATACGTTGTAAGTAATTCCAATTTGAACGATTGAAACACAAACTTAACAATACAAAGAATGTCATTGTGTTATAGTGTGAAGATGGTCGACAACTGATGTTAATGTTCATGGAAAAACCTTCTAAAAAATTATATCCCGATTATTATCAAGTAATAGCAGAACCCATTGATATGTTAGCTATTGAGGCCAACATTAAAGCAGAAAAATATCAAAATGAAAATGAATTAATACAAGATTTTAAGGTATATATATATATGTATATATATATATGTATATATATATGTATATATGTATATATACATATATATGCATTTTTAATAAGAAAAAGTTGAATATATTATATATTTGTTATATATAACAGATCTTGATATTTTATTATATGATTACTTTCTTATTTTCAGTTAATGTTCAACAATTGCCGTCAGTACAATGAAGAAGGTTCTCTAATATATGAAGATGCAAATACTTTAGAAAAAGTTCTGATGGATAAAGTAAAAGAATTAGGTCCATTACCAGAAACACCTAAACCTATAAAACCAAGTGCATCCACGCCAACTAGAAATGTTGGGTATGTAAAGTATTAAAAGTACCACTTGATATACCTATAAAATTTTAACATGTAAAATATCTATAGCATTTTAATGTGTGTAATATTATAAACACTTATTTAACTTTATTGAAAATTGCAAAAAGTATGTTTTTTAATATTTTTATTTTTGATAGGAGACCGAAAAAGGTTATACCACTACACTTACAAAAGTTAAAAACTATGTATGACACTATAAAAGATTATCACGATGCTAAAGGAAGACAGTTATCTTTAATTTTTATGAAATTACCAAATAAAAATGAGTATCCTGATTACTATGAAGTTATCAAACAACCAATGAACATGGAAAAAATAGCTTCTACGTTGAAGAATAATGGGTATGAAAATTTAGATGAACTCGTGTCAGATTTTATATTAATGTTTGACAATGCCTGCAAATATAATGAGCCTGATTCACAAATATACAAGGTTTGTATAATAATATATGTACTCATCGTAATAATATTTAACAGTACAATAAGAATTCTTTTAATATCTGTCATTAGGATAATTACAAGGAAAGATGACATTCTATTTACTAAAAAAGCTAAATATAATTATTTTTAATTTAATATTTTCAATTTAAACAAATTAAATAACTTAAAAATGAATAATTAGTTTATAATAATTATAATTGGCATTCTTCATTTCCTCTAATAAGAAAATCTACAGTGTAAGGAGAAAAAGGTTGTGTTTATTATTTAATTTACTTATGTTAACTATTACTAAACGTTTATTTAACTAAAAAGTTAGTAGTAAGTAAGTGTAATGTACCGTGAAGAGTGTATGTTTGAAGTGCAATTGAAATTTCGCGCTAAAACATGGAAAGCCTGATCTGTTTACGGTCATGATTTTTGAGGTTACGTGAAGTTAGCTACCTTCGTATCTTTGTCGTTTCATACTATTTCATATAAGAATTTTACAGAACAAAGATTACTTTTTACTTATGAATAAATATAATAATATAATTAATGTCGATATGCAGTTTTATCAGATTAATAATTATAAATTAAATACAAGACAAGTTACCTGTTAGATGTTTATACATGTTGTGACTATATAAGTTTTATAAATGTTGTAATTTATTTACAAGTTTTATGTGTATACACTATTATTCAGAATGTCTGAACAAGGAAATATTAATAATCAAGAAAATAATATTTCTTTACCCAAGACGTTGAAAGTACGACCTTGTTTTATTCGTTTAATGAGAGACAAGGAAGTAGATCAACGGTTATCAAAAAAGTGCAAGAAGAATGAAACAGAAGTAAAGAACGATTTTGTCCTTTATAAGATATTGCCCACTGATAAACATGCTTATGAAACATGAAAATTTTAATATCATCGATAAATTTGAAACATGATTTTGAATCAGTTGAAATAATTTTTCAGGATGCACTAATTTTACAACGATTAGTTCTACAAACAAAGTTACAATTAAGCGAAGATGAAGAAAGTGTGCCAGATGTATCAGCTGCTGTTCAAGAAATATTGGCAACCATTTTTACTGCTCTTTATAATCACCAAGACGAAGAAGGAAGATGTTATTCAGACTCCATGGCAGAACTTCCTGAGCATGATATTGTAGATGGAAAAAAGTAAGTTTTATCCAATCAGAATAAAATAATATGTACTTGTTTTTATGTATTATAAATTATACTTTCCATTGTTGGATTAATTTAAATAATTTTTTATTTATTTTAAATAACAGAGTACGAGGGTTATCATTGGACCTAATTAAAAGAAGGTTAGATCGTGGAGTTTACAAACGATTGGACAGATTCCAAGAAGATGTGTTCACATGTTTAGAAAGAGCTAGGAGACTATCACGTACAGACTCTCAACCTTTTGAAGACAGTGTAGAGTTACAAGCATTTTTCTTGCGAACTCGTGATGAAGTAACTCGTGGTGGAGATTTATTACATTCACCAGCACTTAATTATACACTACTTGATCTTTCTGCTCAAGTCGCAGAACTAAAACGCGTGAAACAACAACAAGAATTAACATTGCCTAACGAAGAAGAAAGTTGTGATGGAAACGAAACAAAAGTATGTATTATTTTGTCATAAAAATTGCATAATGAAAAATTAGTATTACATACTGAGATATGTTTTCTTTTTCATAGGATTCTGAAACAAATACTAATACAGAAGGAACTAATAGTGACAATGGTGGTTCAATGAGTTTTAATCAAGAAGTTTATAGGGCTGGAGATTTTGCATACATAGAGCCTACAGAACGTGGCATGGAGTATAGTGTAGTTCTTATAGAACGTTTATGGACAAATGCAGAAGGACAACAAATGTTATATGGCAATTTATTTTATAGGCCAAGTGAAACTTACCACGTAGCTTCTAGGAAATTTCTTGATAAAGAATTGTTCAAAAGTGATGCTCATGTAGCAGTACCTTTAGCAAAGGTAGCTGGCAGGTGTTGTGTTCTAAGTGTTAAAGATTATTTTAGAATGCAACCAGAAGGTTTCTTAGAAAAAGATGTATATGTATGTGAATCGCGGTATTCCACAAAAGCACGGGCTTTTAAAAAAATCAAAGTTTGGAATTTTGATCCGGATCATTTAAAACTTGTGTCAAGAGACAAACCGTTAGAACCAAAACGAGTAATATCAGTGTATAAGGAAAGACTAGAAAAACATAAAGAAGAAATTGCAGAGTTAGAAGAAGGAGAAAAATTAACTGAAAAGGAACGACCTGTAAGTTGTATACTAATACATGATATAATTGTAAACCATAATGTGATATAGAAGTCAATTTAGCATCTTTTAGAAGATGTATTACCTAGTTTATCTTTCTTTATAGAATGTAATATTATATAATTCAGAGGATCCAGAAAATACTTACTACGAACAATATAATACATGTGCGGGTTCTGTAAAAACAGGAGATTTTGTTTATGTAGCAACAGATGGAGGTAGACAACAAATTGCACAAATTGATGCTATATGGTCGACCAAAGAGTAAGATTTATAAAATACATTTTACTATAAGTGTTATATAATTAATATGTTTGTCAAGAACAATTCTTTAATTTTTAGTGGAAAATGTTATTTTAAAGGCCCATGGTTATTAATGCCCACAGAAGTGCCACATACGCCTACAAAATTATTTTACAAACAAGAACTTTTCTTGTCTACTGTCGATGGTACCCACCCTATTGTAGCTATTGTCGGAAAATGCGCAGTCCTCGATTACGGAGAGTATATTTGCAGTAAGTAAATGAAAAATGATTTAATGAAAGACGAGCAAATATATGATAAAAATAAAAAGAAAAATGTATTTTATAATATCAAAATGTTTGTGTATGTGTAGGTCGACCGACAGAAATTCCAGAAGATGATGTATATATCTGTGAATCGTTATACGATGAAAGTAAAAGCCTCATGAAGAAACTGGGACAAGAGGGTTTGAAAAAATTCAACCATAACTCAACAGTAACAGAAGATGAAATATACTTCTTCCGAAGGCCTATCAACCCTGCTAAAGTGTGTATACAATTTAAAACATACAAGCTAACATTACATGCAACAATTCAATAACAATAAGTAGTCTATTATGTTAGTATGCAATTAACTAAATATACTGCTTTGCATGTGACATGTGTGTTGTAGGTTCCGGGCGATGTGGCTCAAACGCAAAACCAAGTCAAGTCTGTTACTCCTAGTTCAACTCAATTTGAAATGGTAATTTCTTGTTATAGATTTTTTTCGTTCTGTTAGTGGTACAGCAAAGATGCATGTTTCCCTAAAGTCATACGCAAGTTCGTATGAGTATGATTAATGTTATGAAAATGTTACCAGACCAAATTAGGGTTACATTGTACACATGAGTACGATTTGCGTGTGATGAAGACCACATAAAAATTTGTATCTGAGCATGTTTCTCACTCTATGCCGGCATATTCATTTTCTTTTGTTATTTTATTTTTTGTTTTTTTTTGTTTACATATATATTTATATATATTTATTTATATATATAATATTATATATTATATCATATATTAAATACATACTATATATATCTATATATATCTATATATATATATCTATAGATATATAGTATGTATTTGATACATACATATTAATTGACGCATATAATAATATAGTTTACATAGAACATATTTCCATACAAATTGTTTATCATCGATTTAAATTCAGAGCACCTGTTGGGTTTATCTATATATATCTATATATGCACATACAGACACATACTCGCACGCGCGCGTGTGTACATATGTATATACATAATATATATAATTACTATATATTATACATATATATGTATGTACATTTCTTGTGTATGTGTGAGTGTGTGTATATGTATATATGTATATACGACATGTATATTTGATATACATAGAGTACCACCAAATAGTCTCGCTTCCATGTCACTCTAACTCAAATAATATGAAACTGAAGCAATGTGCTTTGAACAGAATACGCAAGGTGTTAGTACCTAATTTAGGCATTTGAAATACATTTAAAGTATCAGAGGAAAATATAAAAAAAGAGCAAAGTGTACAATGCTTCGTACTAAAATTAAATTTATCAGGATTAATGTGAAATTTATAGACACTGCATCCTGCAGTATATCTAATCAGAGATCATTTTACATAGCTATTAGCATTCATATAGAATTGTTATAACGACCGAAAAATATTCCAAAGCTTTTCATGATCTTACACTCGGTAACGGATAATGAACGTAACATAACATAAATGGTATAGGAAGCATCACCATTGTTACCGAAGCTGGAACCCGATGTACTAGGCATGGGAGTAGGATTAGGCGTGGGAGTGGGAGTAGGAGTAGGAGTTGGGGAGGACAGCATGGACGCTGGTGGTCCACCGTCCGTTGGATCCGCAGAAGCTCAACCGGTGCTCTCCAATACACAAACACCTGTGTCGACTAAGAAGGTAGGCCTTATCGTGACATTATTTGTTTACCATTCATTTACATGTTACATTATATTTATTTCATTTTTTATTTTGTTTAGAGAAATATGCCAGCATACTACTGTTTTCTTTTTGAAATTTTTACACCGTTCATTATCTAACATTAGAACAAAAAATTGAATATCTTACCTTACAAAGGTGTAAATGTCAAGACTCGTTCATAAGACAGTGACATTATAATTTGTGTTTTCTTCTGTTTAGAAAACGGCGGGTAAGAAATTAGTTACGGGCTATATTTTGTATTCGAGTAAAATGCGAACGCAGATTACACAAAACAATCCCGAATCATCCTTTGGGGAGATTAGCAGAATTGTTGGCAACGAGGTATTTATTTATTTTTTAGTGTTGATTTTTAGTTTATGGTAAGAATCTATTGAAGGAGGACAGTATGCAGATTACATTTTTTTAATTATAATGTCATGGGAACTTACGAAACTCTGTTTAGAATGTATCTCCCAGGAAAAAAGATTCTGCATGCTTTGTCTTTCTTTCAAGTATATTTAGTTGTTCCTAAGGTTACCATTCACGCATCTGCATCTCAACATTTTTTTTATTAAAATTACTGCAAATCTGACCTTCGATTTACGCGAAAATCTGTTCCGGGCAAACTCTTTTGAAAATCACGTAAATAGAATCTGTTAGTACAAAAAAAACAGAATATTGGAAAGAAAAGCTGGTATAAGTTTTAAAAATACATATTTGTTTAACACACGTAATCAAAAGGAATAATAACAATGACATTTCAGAAAACAAAAGTATATTTTATTCGGTGTTACTAATTCAGATTGCGTAAATTAAGACCGCCCGTAAAAACTACCGCGTGAATAGTATTTTAATTTACCGCGTAAATCGAGGGTCAGGTGTACATTGAAAGAAACAATAAAGTATATATTAATCATTTATTATTAATACTTCATTGTTTATGAAAAATTGATTTTTATGAATGGTATCCACGATAGAAAACGGTTTTTTACTATGGAAAAGGTTTGAACAAATGGGTTTTTTACAGAGTCTCAAAATGTTACACAAAGAATGATGTAAATATAAATCTTCTTTATTCCAGTGGAGGAAGTTACCAGCTGGAGAGAAACAAGCATGGGAAGAAAGAGCAATTAAAATGAACGAAGATGGTGGACAACTTAAAGTAGGCACTAGTGTTTCAGTAGGCACTAATTCCTTGCAAGATGTTGTATACGAATGCTGTTGGGATAACTGTGACTGGCAATTTGAAGATATGACTGATTGTATCGACCATTGTATTGCTGAACAAAACGGACATGTACAATCGTCTTTCGTTAACGCTGCTAGTGGTATGTTATTTCAGTACTATTAATGCTGAATGAAATTTTAAAACTCTAATTTTACTTTCCTTGTAGATGTAGAATTTCAATGTCAATGGCGTGGCTGTGGCCGTACGAAAAAATCTGTACCTCCATTTCCAAGTGTGCAAAGACTCGCGAGGCACGTTAAGGAAGTACATATCCTTAAGTCAAATGGACGTATAATACCTCCTTCGGAAAGAAGCAAGTACGTGTTGAAAATTATCAAGTTGTACTTCTGGAATTACACATGTACATTTTAAATTTCATCTTTCTATTATAGAAATTATATGGCATCGAAAGGTCCAACGATATTACCGCCAATGGAAACTGGTAATTGATTTGTAGTAATCGTACACTAATATATTTGTAGCGAATGTAGCAATGTATGTGTTATTACATCTAAAATTATTTGTAGAAACATCGGCAGCTGCAACGCAAACGAGCAATATACCTGCAGCTAAACAACCAGAACCAATGTTTGTTGCTGTTCCTCCAAGGCCAAGTCGTGTATTACATTCAGACGCCTATTTACGGTGAGCCATTAATATTAATATGTTAGAAGTACCCATAAGTCGTCAATTTTTTTTAGATAGCTGAGTTAATTTAAGCTGACTTAAATATATTTATTAGCGAGGATAATTTTTTTGATTATTTATCTTTATTATTCATATATCAGAAAACCTATCCTCGTTAATAAATATATTTAAGTCAGCTTAAATTAACTCAGCCATCTAAAAAAGATTGACGACTTATGGGTACTCCTAATATGTATAAATTACACTTATCATTACTAATAACCATTTTGTAAATTATTTTATTTATAATCGATTTATAGGTATATCGAAGCATTAAACGTAGAAAATCGGTACATATCAAATTGGGATAAACAGATGAATGCTAATCCAGAAAATACACAAATTCCTGATGTAACAAAATTACCAGCCGAATGGCTGGGCAACGGTGTAGGCAACCATGGGAATGTGGTAAACGCTTTATGGACACTAAGGAACATGATGATGCGAGATGTGTTAGCCATCAATAAAACTTTATAGTTTATAACTCGTTAAGATCTATAATCTTTAATATTCGATGCTACCTTAAACTACAATTTTCAGGTCCGTCGATGCTAGATGAAAGACTGAAGATTATTATTTCAATTTCAGTATATTTATATTTTTAGATTATTTTTCATTTATTTTATAATTCGCATTAGCATTTTCAAATTTAACTTAAACGTAGCGCATTCTCTTAGTCATTTTTCAGTTGTAATAAAAGAAAAACTAGGGAAGTTAATTTAAGATTAACAAAATGTTCAGATCTACGAAACATTTTCAAAAAAATATTGAGTTTAACGAGGACATTATTATTTCTTATAAGTTACACAAGTTTCACCAAGTGAAAATGCTATGAGCATTAATCTCAATATATTGACTATGGATCTGTTAGGAGTAGAACGGAAACATTAAAATTAAGAACCGCCATTTTGTACATACTTCGCTATTTTTAATTTCAACTTTTCATAACAAAATTTTGTATTTTGTGTATTGCGTATTATAAAAGTGTGATTTGATAATTCCTGTATTCATACTATAATATAGATCTGTAATGTAAATATAAAACGATTCACTTTAGAAAAATAATCTTAATTAGACAACAAGATTGTGAATATTAATTCCATGTCATGCAACATTTTTAATGTAATAATATTTTTATTTACTTTTTTATAGAACTTTTACATAGGAACAAAGAAATTGATAATCAGTATTGAAAAATTTCTTTATCACGCTGTTTTAAATATTTTTAATCAACAGTACTACTAAATTGTACATAAAAAGATATGAAAATAACTTTTTACAGTGTAAAATTATGTTGGAATACCTTTTGACACATGGCAATTTGAGATGTAATGTTTACTATCGAAAGTATGGTAAATTAATAGGGATAACTTAATAACATGTTTGTACGGGAATAAATTCATTATTTAAGTAATGGAATCAATTAAATTATTGCATTTATTTACGGATTTATGTATAGATTTAATTAATTTTTGTGCAATTAAAAAAAACATTTATTTATTTTTTCGCTTTTTACAAAACATCAGGCAACATGTAAGAATTAATTGAATGTACCTTTGAATGTGGATTTTGTGCATATGTGTATTAGATTAGAAATTTAGTTTATTGCGTTTGATATGATTGTTAGGTACAAATATATGATACATTATATCAAATTTCTGGATGAATGATATTTTTGTTTATATAGAGAATTACTTGTATTACATTTATCAGGTTCATTGATGAACAGTTAAACAAGTATTTGTTTATGTAAATTTAAATATTGTTTGCTAGAAAAATTTTCCCAATTTTATATCAAATTCATGTTCATATGGACATCAGTTTTTTGTCAGTATTAACATTTTTATTCTCATTATTAAGAATATGTACAGTTATTATTTTGTAAGTGTTACTCCATTATGTTGGAATAAAATTTTTCAAAAGTTTATAGAGATGAGAAAGATATAAGATTTATAATCAGCATTAATTGATTTTGTAGATTAAAACGAATTCAGATTCTTGTTTCCTTCTATTTTGGATATACGTTCAAATCTTTAAATGAAAGTTATGATTTTTTATTCAAAAGTCGCTCACCCGTCCACCATGTTGCCAGTCTCCCCATTTCGTTGGATCTTTTTCACCGTTTGTTATTAATTCTCCATTATTTGGATCGGTTTCTACTAATAACAAATCTACAAAACGTTCTTTTGGAGGCACCCCTAAAATTATATTTTTTATACAGTATTTATATCAGGGATTGAAAACAATTTTTATATCGGTTTCTACTCTTGAAATAGTTATGAAAAACCCATAAATAACAGTTATAGAACCGGAACCGGAACCGATATACCGAATAATAGTTATGACTTATTTCAATTCTTCATAACTGCTTCAGTCGGAACTGATATATAACGGTTTCAAATAGTTATTTTTGGAATCTTTTCAATCTCTGATTTATATTTTTTATTATTGTTTTAAATATGAAGCATTTAACTTACTTGGTATAGGTTGCAGTTTCAGTTTTTTATGAAACTGTTTCATTCTCAAAGAATGTTCATTTTCAACTTTTACTTCTATTTCTTTGGTTTGTAATAATGCACCTATATAAATTATAAAATGGACTAGAAATAGAATTAAAATTATTTTTTATATTGTAAATGTACAAATCTCATACTTGTTACTAATTGCCTAGGTTTATATATTAATGATTTCATGAAAATTTTATTTATAGAATTAAAGGTATTCATGCTTGCGCAAATCAAGACCGATCCCAAATTACACATCTTTTAGCTGTGTATGATTGGGAAGAAAATTGAATGCTTAAACGGTCTTATTGCTTTTGTTAATTTTTAACAAAACACAATGGAAATGTTTTATAATGTTTGTTTCAACAAATTATCGTAATGTTAATACGGTTTTAATATTATTGTACTTACAGTATTAGAAATAAAATTTACAGGTAAGAAATCATTTTAAAAAAGTGGATAATGCATAGCAACAAAATCTTTTTTCATAATTCTCTATATACATTAGCTTTTACTTTTTTATAATGTATATACATTGCTTTCTATATTATAACAATAATACTTTACAAATACGAAGCATATATATTTTTATGTGCATGATATACACTGTACATTAAACTATTTTATTACATATTTCTTTATGGAACAGATCATTATTTAAAAATCCGTAACTCGCCCTTTCCTTTCCCAATCACCGTAACGAGTAGGTTCTGGTCCTCGTGGTCCTCCAACTTCACCTGTTTCAGGATTGGTATTATTTGGAAAAGGTTTTAATGGTTCTTTTTCTTGATAAGGATGTGTCCCTTCCTCTAATTCTGGCAGTTTTTCTGTCATTTATCAAATTGTTATTTTATTAACAATAATTTTATAAATTTCTAATATATATTCTTTATTGAATAATATTGTACCTATAGGTGTACGTTCTCGTAACTTTTTTCTAAATTCGCGCATTCTAGGACTCTCAGCATCATCTTTCTTCGTAAATAATATTTGAATTTCTGAAACAATGATAACAGTAATATTTGACACACTAATATCATAGTTTATATTTTAAATACACACGTGTATGAAGAGAACTGTTTAAATACATCATAATATCATGATTTATTTTAAATAATTTACGAAATGTGATGACATTTGGAGGAGACATAACCTTAAAGATTGTGTACATTTTTCGATGATTGAAGAAGGGTTGTGTTATCAATTCTACAATATGACAAATAGATATTTATATAGTAATTTACATTTAAGTTTAAGTTAAGTATAAAATTAAATAATTACTTAAATCTTCTTTATTGTTAACATTTAAACTATCACGAAAATAAATCAAAATACGTATGAAATACACTTCACGCAATTAGTATTTACCAACAAGTAAAGTATGATCCTGTCTAAATAAATACATGTAAGGGATCGATACTTTTAATTGCGATACCTATTCAATATCAAAACAAATAAGTGTGCATACTCTCATTTCGATACTGAGTAGATATCGATGTTTTCTTTCGATACAAGTAACGAGTAAAAATATCGATACCATATTTCATATCTATTTGGATTGGAACATACCGAAATTGTATGTGTAGAGCTTGTTGAAATATCGAAACAAGACGGACAATTATTTTGTTTATTTTTGTGCGTACGTAGAAAAGACAAATGAATAATAAAAAATATAAGAAATAAATAGTAATACCACAGACGAGGTATAGGATAGACATCGCAACCTTATGGGACTCGGAGTCATATGTTCCGAGTTATCGACTGTGTAAAAAAATCAGGATTTTGCCCGCCTTGTACGTCTAGAGGGCAGCCAATAGGAAAACTACATCAAGCAAAATGATTGAAGTTAACCAAGTAATAAATATGGTAAAGCAGCATACGAACATATCTATTACAATGGTGCCATGTCTTCAAATTTCTAAGATACGTATTTTAAGTCTGCGTCTAATATTTTTGATTCTAATTCTTATTACTTATAGTGCTGCCATGCAAAACCAATCGAAGTCGATATGACAGGGCGTGATACAAAAATGGTAAAGGGTTCCTAGGCTCCTGAGAACGTGTGACAAAATTTTATATTGCTTATGTTTATTCTATACCTTGTCTGTGGTAATACCCATGTTGTATTGTAAAAAAATAAGTATTCAAACTAAACAATTTTAAGGTTACAATACAAAAGAATTACGAAACGTTTTCTTTAATTCAAATGAATTCATAGACCTCATATAAGAAATTTTAATATAAATGCCGATACCGTAAAAAGAATATAAGAAGGAATCAATAATATCATCCAAACTATATTTTGGTAAAAAAATATGGATTTTAGAGAAAAGTATTCTTCTCAAGAAGTATGCAGTAAATATGAAAAAAATTATGAAAATTTTTGTTTCACTAAATATAAATATGAATTCAATAAAATATTTTCAAGAAATTTAAACCTAATACAAGATACTGAAGATTTTTGGAAATTTGTTAATAAATACGAAGCTGTGCAAAAGAAACTTAATACTTCAGATATATCTCCTAATTTTACTCTAAACAAAATTGGTGTACCAGAAGTATATCATAAATTACATTGTATAAATTTTAAATTAAGCTTTAGTTTCAATGAATTATTTTCAAGGATTCCACTTATTGAAATCTTGACAAAAGAAAGATTATTGAAATTTCAAAGTATACTTGTTTTATATTTGGATTTTAAACAAAAAGAAAAATTTGCAAAACTAAAAAAGCTTAGAGAATCTCAAGCAAACTTACCAGTTAGTCAATACAAAAATGAGATTATTCAAGCAGTAAAAAATGAGCGAGTAGTCATTATAGCTGGTGATACTGGCTGTGGGAAATCTACGCAAGTGCCTCAGTATTTATATGCGGCTAATTATCAAAAAATTGGTAGGCAGAATTATATGTAAAATTGTAAATGTTTTGTTATTCTGTATAAATATTAATTAATTTAATTGATGATTAACTGTTTGTAGCATGTACTCAACCCAGAAGAATAGCGTGTATATCTTTAGCTAAACGTGTTGCTTTTGAAACATTAACAGAAAATTATAATCATGTCGGTTATCAAATTCGTTTTGAAAAACAAAGAAGTCAAGATACTAGAATTACGTTTATAACAGAAGGTCTTCTCCTGAGGCAGGTAAAAATAAGATTTTAGTAAACAATAATTTAACATTGAATATTATATTAAAAATATAAGTACTGATATATCTTCTATGTAGTTATCCAGTGAATCTGAATCATTACCTTATGATGTGATTGTATTGGATGAAGTACATGAACGCCATTTACATGGAGATTTTCTCCTTGGTATTATGAAATGTATTATTAATCAGAAGCACGATATAAAATTAGTGCTTATGTCTGCCACAATTAATATTGAACTCTTCGGTAATTACTTTGCAAAAGAAGATGTTAAAATAATACAAGTATGTTTTAATGAAAAATTACTTTTCAACAATATTTAAAAACATAAATAATTTCAATAATGAATTATAATACATAGGTTCCTGGAAGACTGTATCCAATACAGTTAATATATAGACCTGTTAGCATTGAAGATGTTCGGTATAAAAATGATAGATTCAATCCAAGTCCTTATATACAAATAATGCAATTAATTGACCAAAAATATTCAGGTAGAAGATATATTATATATGAAATTTCATTTCTGGGTGTGTTATATTAATAATATGTATTTTTAGTGAACGAAAAGGGTGATTTACTAATATTTCTAAGCGGGATGAGTGAAATTGTTGCAGTTGTAGATGCTGCAAAAGAGTATAGTCAGAAAAAAAACAATTGGATTGTTTTACCACTTCATAGCAGTCTATCTATTAATGAACAAGACAAAGTAAAATTTCGTAATCATTTTTTACATTTTAAATAATATGTTTATTAAAAGTATAATATTATCTAAATACAATTTCTTCTTGAAGGTATTTGATTATCCTCCTGATAATGCAAGAAAATGTATTGTATCTACTAATATCGCAGAAACCTCGATTACCATAGATGGAATCAGATTTGTTGCTGATAGTGGAAAGGTAAAAGAAATGAATTATGATCCATCGTGCAAAATGCAACGACTCAAGGAATTTTGGATTAGCAAAGCCAGTGCAGAGCAAAGAAAAGGAAGAGCTGGTAGGACAGGACCTGGTGTGTGTTATAGGTATATATATGTATTGTATATATAGGTGTATATATATATATATATATATTTTTTATAAATGCATAACTTACAATGTTTTCATAATTTAGTATAAATAATTTAAAACAACAATAAATATTTTCATACAGATTATACTCGGAAGAAGAATACACAGCTTTGGAAAAATACTCAACACCAGAATTACAACGTGTGCCCTTAGATTCATTACTTTTACAAATGATAGCAATGGGACTTCCAGACACAAGAAAATTTCCGTTCATAGAACCACCTCCTGCTGAAAGTATAGAAAATTCTATATTATCATTGAAAGAGCATGTTAGTATATATTGGTTACATTTCTATCCAATGGTAAGATAAATGATAATTACATTGTAGGTTTTTTATTTTAGGGTGCTCTCACAGATGATGAAAAAATAACATGCATTGGAAAAACACTTGCTCGTTTACCTGTTGACATAACAATAGGAAAAATGTTAATAATGGGCTCAATTTTCCATCAAGTAGAACCAGTATTATCATTAGCTGCAGCATTAAGCATACAAACACCATTTACAAACAGAGCATATAGAGACTCAGAGTGTGAGGTAACGGAATGTAATGTATACATTTCAATTTTAAACAATCTGATTTTATGCAGTGATTAAAAATGTTAAAGACATCTAGGAAAACATTGGAATCTGATCATGGTGATCCAATAACCCTATTAAATGCATTCAGAGAGTGGTTAGAAGTAAAACAACAAAGCTCTCAAGAATCAATGGGTAGTGGAAGTAATAGTAAAAAATGGTGTAAAAGAAGAGGTCTAGAAGAACAAAGATTTTATGAAATGATAAAATTGAGGACGCAATTTAAAGAATTACTTCAGGTTATTGATACCTTATTAGCGTAAATTTATTACATTTGTTATAGTTTATCAAAAGGTTTATTATATTAAGTTAATTTATTACAGGATTGTAATTTACTGAAAAATCTTCCTGAACTAAATTCTTCTATGTCTAGTGCAGAACGTGCTATAAGATACGGAGAATTGAAGCTTTTGAAGTCATTAAAAAGAACTTACAAACAAAAGGCGCCTAGAAAGCGGAAACAACTAAAGCTAGAAACATTTAATATATACTCAGAAGATAGCGCTCACGATGAGGATGGAATTGATATAAAAGATGTTGAGTTTCGAATGAAAAATGATTCAAGTCAAGTTCAAGATTTATTGACAGCAGCTACTGCGTGTAGTTACAAAGACTTAACAATGTTGAAAATAATATTATGCAGTGGTTTGTACCCGCAATTTGCGTGTGCAGATGAATTTAATTATTGTAAGGTAACATCATTTTGCTTATTTAAAATAGCAATTATTTTTTTGAAAGTAATACATGACTTTGCAGTCAACAACTGAGCAATTATTTCATACAAAAGCAAAACCATATGTAGCATTACATCCAATGAGCTTCTTTGGAAATCATCCGCAAGTATTACAATTGGAAGAAACTGATATTGTTTCGATATCAGGATTTAAAAGTAAAACTCCTGTTAGTTCGAAACATACAATATTAGCGTATCTGTAAGTTTTTAATAAAAATGATTATTATGATGAGTAATTATTTTATTACAGTTATTTAGATATATACTTAATTATAATTAACAGATCTCTTTTGGAAACGACAAAGCCTTATTTGGTGAACACAGTTAGGATGCCTGCTGCACAGACATTACTTTTATTTGCAAACGAAATTCACACGAACAGGACTTTTTCAGTGTAAGTAAATATAGTACACAGTATAATTAATTTCAAAACTTGTTTATACATATAAATATCGTTTCCATTTTACAGTATGGTATGTGACTCATGGTTAGCATTAGAATTTCCTGTACCCGATACTGGCCAAACTTTATTAATAAAAGCTACTAAATTACGAAATAAATGGGATCTTTTGTTAAATCAACAATTACAAGGTACAAAATAAAATCCATTTATGAACTAGTAGTGTTAAAATTGAATATGATTTTTAAGGTAACATATTATAGATAAACATTTTATAGATTTAAATACTAGTGATAAAGATATGCAAGATTTTAATGAAGTTGAATATACGCTTACTCAAGAATTAATTGAATACATGCACACAACGATACCATATACAGTAAAGCGACTGTTACCAGCGGATCTTAAAATAATATATGTAGGAAGTTCAGAAAATATTATACCTATAGATCCAAATCCTTTTCAATCTGATTTTATAGCAGTTCCTAATCCAGTTAAAGGAGGTGTTCAGGTGTCAAATATAATAACATATAACTGGTAAGTTATTGAATATTATATTTACTGTATTTGTAAAATACAATGACTATAACTTTTATTTTTTAGTTTAAAAGAAACAGAATGGAGTTACAAACTTTATACAGAAATGTTAGAAAATGAGTGGCAATGTCAAAACTGTAATATGCAAGCTATTCTCACTAGCATAGAGAAGTTACAACATCAAGAATCTTGTGTAAAACATACAACGGATACAAAAGAAAGTTATATAAAAACACCACACAAACCCAATACACAAGTATATGAATGTTCAGATTGTGCAAAGACATTATATCTAACACCAATTGAAATACTTAAACATAAAAAGTCACATATTAAGTAATTTAAATTCATACACGTATTACTACATAATTATTTAATGCACGATAAAAATTTACATTAAATTGTATTCATGGTTATAAAATATTATAATATATATTTTACATTTCTGTAAATATTAACTATTTATGTAATCATGTGTTTATATAAATAATGTACATCACATTAAATTTATTAAAGTTTATGTAACGTAATGTATACAGAGCATAGATGTATGTAAATTATGTCCATGGTAAAAAATTTGAAAACATGAAACATCCTATAATTACATATCCCAGAAAGTAGGTTAATATTAGCTTATCCTTCAAAGTATATTCATTTTGGGTCAAGATAAATACTTTCCATTTTGAGTTCATATTTTCTACACTTTCGTAAGCTCTATTATCATTATAATGTGGTGTATGACACATAATTAAAGCACAATACCAATAGACTAAAGGGCTTGCTGAACATAGTAAACGTGTGCTTACTTGAATGTGCACAACAAAAATGCAAAATACTGTCATGAACAAACCATGAATGATAAAAACTAATATTTCAGCAGGATATTTCTTTGTTTTAGCAAATTCTGTTTTATCAACTCCTACAATGAGACCCAATGTACAAAAGTATTGTCTGTGCTCAATAAAATACTCTTTAATACATTTAATCATGATATATAATACTGGAAGTGCTAAAATAAAATTTGGTATTTGTTTAATCGTATAGTATTTAAGAAAACCTACATTCCAATACTTTTTTTGTACATAAGAATATGCTATTGGAAGTGAAGCATTACACCAATCTATGTTATTATTACCTGGTAATTTAAAGTTATTTATCATACTATGGTTAAGAATATGGTCAGGAATGAATACTTTATCTGAATGAGGAACACAAAATATAATATAATTATATATTTGCAATAAGACTAATGGAGCTATTGATATAATTATTGTATTACTCATTAAACAAATACTTCTTAACGTACTTATTTTAAATAGAAATTGGCTTAAAGCTCTTAATGAAAAATTTTCATGCTCTGTTAAAAAACGATCACACAGTCTTTTTAATTGAAAATATACAGGAAAACCAATATTAACCATACCATTTGATCTTGTAAGAATAGATAAACCTATTGGAAAGGCTACATATAAATCCAGTTTAATAGATCTTAACATGCTATAATATGTTAAATAAGCAAATAACGACTCTGAATAAATAGCTGAAAAAAATATAGTAGCTGGATTTATGCAATAAAGTACTGCTGCTTTGTAGGCTGCGTTTGTTTTTCTTAATACTACTTTACTAAGGTCATAAAATATAACAGCAGATTTTATAAAACATATGCTATTAAAAAATATGCTGGCAATAATTATGGAACTCTTAACATTTAATAAAAAGAATACTTTTCTAATGAAAGCAGCTATAACTCGAATTAGCATAGGATATAATGGATAAAATACTAAAGTATTTTCATAAGTATAACCATATTTGGCAATATGTATAAAATATTCACCATCCCATCGGGTGAGACCATTAAATAATAATGTAATTATATTATCATATAATGACACTTTTTGAAATTTATCGCTAGGACTTCTAAATGCATCTGCATAATGATCAGGACACGCAATATTAAAAATAAATTGTAAACTTAAAACTATTATTCTAGTAATTAATGCAAACCAAAAAATCTTTTTTCGTGGTTCATACATTGTTATTGTATTATGTACATACTAAATATAAATTTAATATTGATTTTCTTAAAATACTCATATTATTTTAAAGTATATCCTTGGTTATATATTTGATAAGAATCATGATTCATTCTTTTTGGCTTCCTGTGGTTTCTTATCATACAGCAGATGTAGACATTATGAATATATTATATATGTATATATATATGCTGGTTTTTTCTTTTCCTCAACTCTTATTTTGTACGAGTGCAAAGCTAGAACAGATAATTCAATTTCAGTGTGTTAACGAATGCTTTCATAGTTATTACTTATTATTATCATCAAGATAAAATATGCATATTTTATATAATTTAATTATTATTTTCTATTGTATTATATTTAGCTACAGTAAAACAACAAATTCAACTACTTTTGTATGTTTACACTGTAAGTATGTGTTTTAATAATAATATAATATTCCACATAATCTGTTATTATACAGTTGATACTGTATTAGTTTAAATAAATATTAATAAATTTATAAATTATTTGAGAATAAATGACTTAAAGGTAATAAACCAGAGAAGGATGATTTTGATAATGACAAAGGAAGATTATTAGAATGGTTATTTACCGGCTGCTGGGGAGATAACGGGTGTAATAAAACAAATTTTAAAACTTACGTAATAGAATATGCTGGATATGATGGATGGTATAACAATATTGGACATCCAGAATTAGGAGCTGTTGATACGCCTTTGTTAAGAAGATGGCCTGCTGCTTATGAAGACGGTGTATATAAACCTTCAGGGTATAATAGACCAGAACCATTAGAATTGAGTGAGAAACTACTTAATGGTGATATTGGTTCTAAGTCGAAAACAGGAAAAAATGTATTACTTGTATTTTTTGGTATGTTGTGAAATATTAAATCATTAAGAGTAAATGAAATTTTAATTAAACTGTTTATTATCTTAACTATAAGTAATTGTTACTATAAATCAATATTATAACATCAACAGGACAACATATTGTGGAAGAAATTTTGGATGCACAAAGACCCGCATGTCCACCAGAATACTTTAATATTAAAATTCCAAATAATCATCATTATAGAACAAAACTTGGACATTCTGAAATGCCAGTATTACGTACACGTTACGATAAGAGAACTGGACACAACCCTAATAATCCGCGTCAACAGGTTTTGAAATTCAATTTAATATGCAACATTTGTCTTAATATTAAACGAAATATATACATAATTTTAAAATAACATATAAACATTGCAGTTAAATGAAATAACCCCCTTTTTGGATGGAGGACTCATTTATGGTACTTCAAAAGCATGGTCTAACGTTCTAAGAACCTACACAAATGGCACTTTTGATCCTAATGGATTATTAGCAGCTTCTCATGAGAATTTATATCCCGAATATAATACTGATAAGTTGCCTATGTTCAATCCACCACCTCCGATTCACCATCATGAATATATTATGCAACATTATACAGAAGAAGTTGAACGATTTTTTAGTAAGTGGAAATTTATTTTTAAAATATTATAACATTTATATACTTATACCACAAATTTTCTTAGCAAACTCTGCAATATGATGGTCTTTGGGTATACATTCATATTCAATATTTTCTGCATACGGCATAGGTACATCGATACCTGTACAGCGAATGGCTGGCGCATCAAGTTGAAAAAATACTGGATTTTCCATAACAGTAGCCACTATCTCAGAACCTACTCCACATGTAGGCCATCCCAGCTCAACTGTCATTAGTCTATGCGTTTTTGAAACTGATTTGAATATTGTTTCCCAATCTAGTGGTCTCAGAGAACGTAAATTAATAACTTCTGCTTCTATTCCCTCTTTTGCTAGAATTTCAGCTGCTCGTAGTGTATAAAGTGTACCCTGACCATGTGAAGTTAATGTAATATGTTTACCCAGTTTCTCAATTTTAGCTTTACCAATCGGTATTACAAAGTCTTTGTCCATAGCTTCATCCGATACAGGAAATGTAGTGTTATAAAGTACTTCACTTTCTAAAAATACAACTGGATCAGGATCTCGAACAGCAGTTTTCAAACATCCTCTATAATCTTCAGAAGTTGTAGGTGACATAACTTTCAAACCAGGACAACTCATGTACCATGCCCCAAAACATTGAGAATGTTGTGCCGCTAAACCTTTAGCATTACCATTTGGCCCACGAAATACAATAGGCACATTAAATTTTCCCGCACTCATATATAAGTTTTTAGCTGCTCCATTTATAATACGGTCTATAGCTTGTAATGAAAAATTGAATGTCATAAATTCACATATCGGTCTTAAACCAGCAAGTGCTGCTCCAATAGCAATACCACAAAATCCACTTTCTGTGATAGGTGTATCGATTAATCTTTTATCTCCATATTTCTTCCATAGACCTTTTGTTATTTTATAAGCACCATCATATTGTGCCACTTCTTCTCCCAAAATAAATACTTTTTCATCTCTCTCTAATTCTTCGTCAAGAGCTGCGTTTAATGCATCTCTTACACTCATTTTTTTTATAAATCTGTATTGGTTTCTTTGAAAAATACACAATATATTTGATAATATCGCATTTTTCAAGGGATGTAAACAATTCATTTTACAAGATTAGATATAATTATTAAAATCAATATGATGCATTTATATGTTATAGAATTAGGAAATCCAAGAGGTAATGAAAATCCATTCCTTCTTTCACTTGGTATAATTTGGTTTAGATGGCACAATCATATAGCAAATTATATAAGGCACAAACAACCTAACTGGTCTGGAGAAAAAATTTACAACGAAGCACGTAAATGGGTAATAGCAACACAGCAACACATTGTTACAAACGAATGGTTACCCGAATGGTTGGGAAAAAAACTTCCTAAGTATACTGGTAATTTGTTAATAAAATTATATTTTTATAGTTTTTCTAAGTAAAATGACCTTTATTTTGGTTTTGTGTAATTTTAATAAATTTTAAAAGGTTACAATCCAACTATTGATCCACAAATTGATCAATTCTTCCAAGCTGCAGCCTTCCGATTTGGTCACACTTTGGTGCCACCAGGTACTTCTCAAAACTATATATATATTTTTTATTTTTTTATGAAATAAATGTTATACATATTACAATTAGTATTATATATAAAAATATACGCAAATAGGTTTTCATAGCTTACTTCACTATTTGTTGTTATTTCTTATTTCATGGAATGTCAATTTTTTTTAAAAAATAGAAACATATACTTTTCTATAAAATATAATTATAAAAATATTAATATTAAACAATTTGTTTTAATAGGTGTATATTTGAGAGACTACGGAAAAAATGGTTGTAAAATAAAGCAAAATTCTAGAGCAATTAGAACATGTAATAACTATTGGATGTCAGAGGTATATATTATAATGACTTATCAATTGTTTATATTATTTTAAATCAGTAACATATTTGTGCAGAATTCCATTTTTGAAAATATGACAAAAATAGAAGGTATTATTGATATAGAAAAATTAATAATGGGAATGTCTATTCAACTATGCGAAGAAGAAGATCATAAAATAGTAGAGGACTTAAGAGGTAGTTTATTTGGCCCACTTGAATTTTCAAGAAGAGACTTAATGGCACTCAATATACAAAGAGGCCGCGATCATGGCCTTCCAGATTATAATACTGTTCGGATGGCATATAATTTAGGAAGAGTTAATAATGAATCTCATTTTAAAAACGTAGGAAAAGAAGTATGTATTGAATATGTGCATGTATTCTTAATTCAATTAATTAATTCGCATTTATAACAACATTATCATTTCATGTTTCATGTCAAGATTAAACATACATTTTTGAAACTACATAATTTTTCCTTTGACAATGTCGATTTATGGGTGGGAGGAATTTTAGAAACAACAGATGGGCCTGGAGAATTATTTCAAGCTATCATATTTGATCAATTTGAACGTATACGTAATGGAGACAGATTTTGGTATAAGAATAAAAAAAATAAGTAAGTCAATTTTATTAAACAAAAAATATTTTTAGATATATATATTCCATTCTTTTCATATTAAAATTTGCAACAAAATATGTTAGACTCTTCACTTCTGATGAAATTAAAAGATTGGAAAATCTTTCATTTTATGATATAATGATAAGCGTTACTTCGATGGAACATAATGATATTCCAAGTAAACCTTTTGGGGTACCTAAATCAGGTATTTGAACTTAGTTAATACATTTCTTTCTAAATCTTAATATAAATCTCTTTCTAAACATTAATGTAAGTTTCTTTTATTTCAGGAAAAGAAATGCATCGAACTTGTTATGAAAATAAAATCATTACAAAAAATACATGTAAAAAAAGTGGTACGAACATGAACTGCTACTACGCCAAGCAGATTACTATTGACGATGTTGATAAATGTACAAATCCTGCAACGTATGATTACTTTTACAATAGTAATATATCGTTTATTTTCACATTTATGGGATTATCTACTATTTTCTGTTGTAAGATATAATATACATATACAATTCTCATAGTATTGCGAAGGCAATTAAAACGTAATAAAATTTCTTAACAGGTTGTATAACACTATTTTATTTTCAATTAAGAATAAAATTAAATAATCAAGATCAATTCCAATCAGAGTGCAGAGAACCACATTTAATGAATGAAGATCAAACTCCTACAATGTTTACAGGTACATTTTTAAGTACTGAGATTAGAATTTAAATGTACATCTTTAATGCCATTTTTTTCTTTTTTTTTCTAGCAAATGAATGGCAAGGTAAAAAATTGCTATTGAGACCTATAATTATTGTTTTAAATGTAGAGAAAAAACAAATAGAAGTACAAAATTATTTAGGATTTATAATACGAGCAATAGATTTGACGAATTGCACAATAATAATGGTATATGTAATACATATTTAAATTTTCTAAACAAAGTATAAAATAGATGGCACTAACTTATAAGCAAAATTATGTCATTCAACAGGTGTTTATATCTTCTGATAGTAACTATGTTATGATTAGGGTGGATCATAATTATGATTTAGTCCTAAAATTTGATACTAATTACTTGAAACACTTATTTCTTCGAACTATGAAGAAGTTTATTGTGGAATTAAGGACTATTTCAATAAAAGAAAGTGAGAATATTACAGTTAAAGAATTGTTCAAGCAAGCTGTTACTAAAAGAAGTCGACAAAAAAAAGTGGAACAATTTTTCCGTGTAGTGTTCGCACAGGTATAATAATCAAAGTATAACAAGAAATTATATACCATTACAATATAATCATCATCTGAATTTTAACATTTCTAATGACATCACATTCTATACTTATTATTAAGGCACTTCACATAGTACACACAGAAGAAGAAATGTTAAAAATTGATTCAACAGTTGCAAAGGAAGTAATTTATACTGAGTTAACAATAATAGAATTTTCTGAAGCACTGAGTATGACACCAGATTCAGAATTTATTGGGAAGGTAATAATATGAAATTTTTATATATGTAATTATATAATAGACATGAAATACAATTTTCAGATATTTAAATTAACCGATAAAGATAAAAATGGTTTCATATCATTCAGAGAATTTCTTGATATGTTGATTATATTTTTAAAAGGTTCAGCGGAAGAAAAAGTGAAACTGATGTTTGATATGTATGACATAAATGGAACAGGAAGATTGAAAAAAGATGATTTCAAGAATATGCTAAGGTATTAATTTAAATGAAATTTACATATTATATTAGATAGTAATTTAATTTTTTTTTGCTGTGATATTTTTAGATCACTTATGGAAACAGTTAATGCAGATATAACTGATAATAATTTAGAAACTTTGGTGCAATCAATGATGGACCACGCAAATATAGCGATAAAGGAAACTATAAATTTGCAAGATTTTCATCAAATCCTTAGCGATTTTAATGATAAGTTAAATTGCGCGGAATTAGAACTTAATATCAACGCGAATGGAAAATATAAGAAATTACATATTGGAGCATCTACATCTAAATCAACTTTTATGGGAGAAGTGCAAAGAACAATGGAAAGTTTATATGCAGATCCAAACGAATTGCGAACTAGAATTGGTGGTGATAATAAAATAGAAACAGACATACATCAAGAAAGAAATAATATACATGAAATAGAAAAAATTGTTGATGATATTCCATATTCTCAAGACTACTGGTATCCTTTAATGAAATATCTTGCAAATAAAAAGTTACAAATATTTTGGCTATGTTTATATACTTTCATTCTTATTGGTACCTTTTTTGAGAGATATTATTGTGAGTATATTTTTAATTTTTGTAATCTTAAAATATATCATTATGTTTTATTAAAACTTTATTATAGATTATTCTATGGAATGTGAACACTCTGGTTTAAGACATATTTTAGGATATGGTCTAGCAATAACTAGAGGAGCAGCATCCGGAATAATGTTTACATACTCAACGCTTTTAATTACAATGTGTCATAATACAATTACATTTTTTAGAGATACTATTTTACAATTGTACATACCATTCGATTTTATGATTGAAATGCATAAGTACATTGCTTGTTGGGGATTACTTTTTACAGGTAACTATAATGTATTTTACAATTTAAATAAATTACTAATTACTGAATCAAATTATATTAACATCAACTACTCATAAAACTTTAGTACTTCATATAATTGGCCATGGATTTAACTTCTATCATATTTCAACGCAAACTGCTGACGACTTAACATGCTTGTTCCCTAATTATTTTCATCAGTAAGTAATTTACAATGAATACTACACAAGCTTCTATACTAATACAAAATTTATATTTCAGAACACATGTACTGCCTAAATTCCATTATTGGTGTTTTCAAACAATAACAGGATTAACTGGAATCCTTTTAACTATTATAACAGGATTAATATATCTATGTTCTTTACCAAACATACGTAGAATTTTTTATAACTGGTTTTCATCAATACATTCTTTATATCCTGTTTTCTATATCTTAATATTACTGCATGGATCAGGAAGATTTGTTCAAGTATTTATTTCACATAAAATTAATATATATATATCTAATTTAGTTTTATTAGTTATAAAAGTATAATATTCACTGTATTACAGGAACCATTTTTCCATTATTTTCTTTTGGGTCCATTAATTTTATTTATTATTGATAAGATTGTTACTGTAACAAGAAAAACAATTGAAATATCAATATTAAAGGCAGATATACTACCATCAGGTAAATTATAATTTATTATACATTTTCAGAATTGAACTTTTTTTGTACTGTACACATTCAAAATTATGGAAATGTAAAAAAATGTATGTTTCAGGTGTAATTTGTATTATGTTTCCCAAGCCTCCAAATTTTCAATATAAATCTGGTCAGTGGATTAGGGTTGCTTGTCCTGCGTTACAAACAAGCGAATATCATCCGTTCACATTATCATCTGCACCTCATGAGTCAAATTTAAGCATACACATTAGAACGGTTGGATCTTGGACTACTAAAATTAGAAATAGACTGGATCTTGCTGTAACGCTTAAAAAAGAATTACCAATGGTATGTATATGCACTATTAAATTTGACTAGACCTTGCATATTTCATAATTTGTATTTCTTATCGATAGATCCATATAGATGGTCCTTATGGTCAATGCCACCAAAATTGGTATAATTATGATTTAAGTATAATGATAGGAGGTGGAATAGGAGTTACACCTTTTGCATCAATATTAAAGGATATTGTATATAAAACAAATAACGAATTAAATATGAGTCGTAAAAAAGTAATTTTTAATAGTTTAGATAATATTGAAGATAATAATTTTCAAAGTTAATTTAATATTGATGTACAGGTTTATTTTCTTTGGGTAACAAGAACGCAAAAACAGTTTGAATGGATGGTTGATATAATAAGAAACATTGAAAATGCTGATATAAATAATACTATACTGTGTCACATCTTTATTACACAATTTTATCAGAAATTTGATTTACGAACTATATTATTGGTAAGTTACATAAGGTATTCAAAAAGTAAAGGGTGGAAAGAACTTCACTAGTGCATTCAATAATTAATACATTAAAATAAAAAAAAATTCATATAAATATTTGTCCTATCTAATCATATTCCTAAAATACAGAAATGACCATCTTTAACTCATATATAAACCTCTAGATATTTAACCATTCATTTTTAGATCTGTTCAAAATTGCTAATGTTGTTTCAGTTCTTTTACAACTCTCAACAATTTGTTGTTACCATCAATTCAAATATAAACGATTAAATAACTGTATTAGGAACTTCTTCTGTAGACTGCTGTTACAAATGAATCTATTAAACTGATTTAGAAATATTGCAAGGCAGAGTTTAGAAAATAGCTAGCAAAGACAGACTAAGATATCTTAAATGTTGTCAATAAATGATTAAACGAAGAGCCTAGTTTGTCAAAAAAAGATATTAGAAGATAGAAATGACTGTAATCAAAATTGGATGGGGCAAATGTTTACACGAATTGTTCTTCTTATTTTAGTATGCTGAGTTCATTAGAAAATTTATGGCTATACATTCTGGTACACACTGTATATGTATAGGCACAAGTTTATTTATGTTTGAATACATAAAATATTAAAAAGAAAGTAATGATTCAATATTTTTTAGTACATTTGTGAACGACATTTTCAAAAAATATCAAATAAGTCTTTATTTACTGGTTTGAAAGCAGTAACACATTTTGGGCGACCTAAGTTTTCAGAGTTTTTTATATCTGTTCAAAAGTTACATCCTACAGTAAGTAATATTAACATTTCAGCTTATTTTTAATACCATTATATTATTAATATTACATGAAACATAATAGTCATTTTCTGTATAATGTTTTCTATTTTAGATTAATAGGATTGGAGTTTTTAGTTGTGGTACACCATCTATGATACAATCTATAGATACAGCTTGTAAATCTATTACTCTAAATCAAAATCTTAATGTTTTGTTCCAACATTACTATAAGAGTTTTTAAGTATATAACAAACTATATTTTTTAAATGATATGATGACGAGGATATATATAACGAAGAATTATCTCAATATTATCAATAAATTCTTAAACATTAATTTAAATAACATTAATTTAATTTATTATCTTATTGATAATATTGAGATAATTCTTTTTTTAAACTTAATTTCATGAAGGAAGTAAATTTGTATATATTTACTTTTTTTGTCCACATATTTTAAAAGATTATATAGGGTATTGAAAAAAAGGTCCTACTTTTGGAAGACATGTAGTACCTATTACAAGGTGTACAAAATATCTAATCAACATAAGTCTTAAAAGAAATTGTTTTGATAACAAATCAACTTCTATTATTTATTAATTGTCAGCAGTTTGTTGATGTTATCCTCTACAATACCTCGGCTATACTCATTCGACAAACACAAGTATAGCATAATATCATGTAACGGTTATTATATCATAAAAGAAGTGCAGTAATGTAACGGATAATTACGTAAAACTAGTGTATAATGCAAATAAAAGAAGTACCTTTTATAAACAGAATTGTTGTAGCATATTTTGTAAAATATAAAAGTAATTCTAACATTCAATGTACTTTTGTGGTCCAAGCTTCTAAGATTTTATGCACAGAGTAAATGGAGTATTCGATACTTTTGTTTCGATATCAATTATTTGTAGTATCGATACTTTCGGAAACGATATATACTCGACATCGAAAAAATTGAATGAAACTACTCACATTGAATGGAACGAGTATCGATATGAAAATCAATGAAAGTGAAGTTGATTGTGAGAGGGTACAGTCTGATTAAATAGCAGCTGACAATATGGTGCCATGTAGGTAATTTATTTATACACTCTTAGTGGTACGATACAGCAGATTTCTACATTTATCGAAGATATTTTACGCCTCGACATTTAGAACTTTCAACAATATTTTTTGTCTCAAAAGATATTAATCATATACAGTTCGTTCTTCCTTTATATTGATAAAAAATTACATTTTTTGAGAAAATCATAGTTTTAGTTTGAACATTATTTCTGAACAATATAATAATAAATAAATTTTTATTTTATCTATTTCGTCTTAAAATAATAATTTTAAAATTCTGAGAAAAGTACAATCAGTTTCTTCAAAGTTTTACGCAAAAAACGCAACTCTAAAAATGTAGTTCATAATGAAACTAATACAACAATATCTTTTTATATTGTAACACCACGATGCGACATTCCATACGTAAAAGAATCGTACGTTCGAGTACTGCTCTTAGCAGGACAAAAATATTTGTGGTTTTCCATGTATATAGTAAGAACGTAACACAGGTCGTAATATAGATTTAAATAATAAATATACACCAGTATGAAAAATTAAGCGATCACAACATTTTGTTGTAACATTCTGAAATCTCATTTTATAATATGAAGTTTCTACTTTTCCAATTCAATATGTTTTAATGTAAAATGTTTGTATACATTATATAACCAGTGATAACGGGAACATACTTTTTTGTTCCAAGAATTCTCTATATTCGAACGTCTGTGAAAATATTGAAAACATTTTTTTTACGAGTATCTCTACCATATATTTAAAGACTGGAGATATCTCTTTACAATAACATTGTGGAACAATTTTAACCTATGTTGCTTTTTGCAATAACCACTAGGTGATTCTTATAGAGTTCCTTACCCTAAATACGAATCCGAAAATTAAATTGCTGGGTCACGTCCAGTTTTCGAAAATACTGGGTTTTAGTAAAAACGGTCGAATTTTTCAGAGAACCAAGTGTTACGTGAAAACTAAAAACGATAGGCAGTTAAAATTTGTCGTAGGAAATAGAGGAGACTTGCCCGAATACATAGCTATAAAAATTTTGAATCTTGTGTATCATTAAATGTTTGTAAACGATGATTAAAGTTTAAGAAGGGGTAGATGCGCGTACTTTGTATGCACTTCTGTTACTTCTTACCACTTTATTAAACTATAAATGAATAGTATACTGCCAACATTAAAATATCCCAAGATAACATGTACTTATAGATTAGATAAAAAAAATGTTTTCTTTTATTAACAATAACAATTTGTATGATCAAGAAGTTTATTAATGATTTTCTTAACTTACTAATAATCTTTGAAGAAAGTGTAGGCCAATAGACAAAATGAGATGCAGTGTCCTTTTGATTGAATGATATATCTTCAAATACAAATTTATGTTTTATATATTTACATGAATATTGGCAAATAAATTTGTTTAATATATGCTGTTAATAAATGTACGTACAAGTATATTTTGGTAGTGATCACAGAGCATTTCTAGCCCATCATTAATTTGCATTCAGAGATAAAAGTATCCCCATAGGAAGAACATATAAATAAAAAAATATAGTTTTTATATTAATACTAATGTCAAATTTACACTGGTTCCGAAAAGTTATTCCACATTAAATTTTTATACATGAACAACTCTAGTATTACTTTACTTAATAAATTATCATTATTTTAATAAATATAATGAACTTTATCCATACTTGACACTATTTGATCTTATAAAAATTAATGAATATTCATTCTAAATTGTGAGAATTGTTTCTAACTTACTTATATTTTCTTGAAAATCATAAATTCTGACAATGGTACAGTAATTTCCAGCGTTTGGTGGTTGGAAGTTTTATTCTTCGCTGATACAGAAATATATTTCATTATCGATTATTATCATAAAACAATTAGCAATGTTGCGACCTCATGCCGCGAAATTTATTGTCCGTTTATTCTTAAAATTTATAGAAATTTGGAACACTGACGTCCTCATTATTTTAGAATCGTCAATTCAAGATTTCTTAAAGTTTTATTCATTTATCACATTGGGTGGCTCGAATTCTTAGAAGTTAATTAAACGGTCAACAAATTGTCTTAAGCAAGTATTACAAACAGGTTATCATAATTGTAATAAGTAAGCATTAATTAAGAGAAATCTAAAATTATAGAATTAAATTCTTTTATATTTGGATAAAGATTTTACTTGTAATACAATTAAATTTCTATAATTCTGTCCATATAATGTTAGGAACCGTCTGTGCTTTAAGCTCAAGGATAATTTACAATGTTTCGTTCCGTGCTCGGATTGTTTATTACTCAATGAAATTGACTTCTGCTCTTGATAATCGACCATTTTTTTTTCATTGGAGTTACGTTTTAATTGACTCTTCGTCGATGTTGTCCGCAAGTTGCAATCGAGAAGCTGGACGTGTTGCGGATAAACTTGTTTGGACATGTTTTCATTCGTTGTGGAAACGTAATCAAATAGAACTACCGCCAAGGTTCAGTCTCGTTGTACATTCTTTCTATGTTGTCGCGTAACATTTTCTCTTGTTCTGTAACGTTAAAACAATGTTTGTAATAAAATTGTTATAGATAAAACACAGTATATGTGAAATGTTCATTTTCATGTTGCGAAATGAAAGAAAGATAACTCTAATTTTATTATTTCTTTTTAAATTACTGCGAAATTTCAGGAGAACATTTTTAGAAGATTATACTTTCTATACATTAAACAGAAAAAGTCGATTTTCTCGATCGGTCGCATTAAAATACTCTCTTAAAGTTCTCCTATGTTTTGTAAACAGCAATCTATATTTTTATATCTGCCCGATATTCTTAATTTGTTATATTCACTTCGAATAAAGTGGTTTTTAAGTACAGAGGAATTAAACAATTTAAATACTGTTAATATTCACATGAAAGTTTTGTAGGGTTTCAAATTGTATGAAATCGAATTTATACTGTATGAATTATGCTAATAATCATTTAGAAAAGATAATGTACATTACGAGAAATTTCATACATATGGTACTTAAACTGAATATATATTGATTCTTACGGGAATAAAGTTATTTACCTTTAATCCCGTGAGTTAGATTTAATTAAAAGAATTCGAAGGATCAAGGGTAAACTGAAAAAATGTGTGTTGCTGTATGTTTTATAACCATATGAATAAATATCAGTAATTACTGATAATAGCATAATTAAATGAATTTGGTAATTTGTAATGAGTGTTATGTAATAATCCTACCTTTCGTTAAATTAGCAATTACGCACTGCTTTCTAAGAAACTCTAAACACAGAGTTCGTGACAGACCGAATGCGTGCATGTTACATGTAAATGTCCTAAAAAATTTAAACAATTTCAAATTAACATTAATAAAGAAAGAGCAACACATCAGTCGAATTTAACGCTAGGTTTACAGACATTTATTCTATAATTTATTCTATTGTTCCTAGAAAAATTGATGTTCGTTTGTTTAAATTTTGGAGATTGGGGGTTTGAAAATAGATAACTAGGGATACGTATCCGTGTAATTGCATCAATCGAAACAGGCGTGAACATTTACAAAATAATATTCATAAAATTCAATATACGTAAAATTAACGTGTTCCGTAAACTTAGTGTTAAAACCATTATCTGAAAAACATAAACATACCCTAATTGACCAAACACGATGTTTGCTTGAAATCTACGATCTTCGTTAGCTATGGCTTCTTGATCCAGAGACTTGGGTCTTGGAGGAACTGGTTTCGAAGCTCTCTCGCATTGCACCGCATCGAAAAATGCCGCTGTCCAAAATCTCATTGACGTCCAAATCGGTTGCACTCGTAGGTGTGTGTACAAATATTCTCGATATGGTTCTAAGCCTGGTACCTCAACTAGTTTAAAGAGAAACGTGTATTGTTAGCTGCGACAGTCAGAAAAATTACTGCACATTGTTAACCGGCTGGTCGAGTAAAAATACTACTTCGTCTAATTACATATGTTATTATGCATGCTTGTTAACAGTTCGAGGTTTCTTTTTTTCTTCAAACTGTCGAAGTCGTCCCAAAGATAACCAGCAACGAATGTTATTATTATCACTAAAATTACTTCAATTCACATTAACCCCTTGAACTAAAATGACGAGACGCACTCGCGCTTGCTCTCAGTGCGAAACTAGATTTCACAAATTATTTTACAAATACGGTGTATCGTGATTAAAATAATTTGCTTATTTTCATAAATAAATTTAATTGAAGCTGTAATACTTCAATTTTCTTTAACACAACGTATCCACAGGGTTGCGACAAAATTAAACAGCGTAAGCAGGAACGTTTGATTCAAAACAAATCTTCAGGCAAAGGGTTAAACTAAAAGTGGGCGCATCAACAAAATCAGACAGGTAATCAGCGGTGAGTCTAACTTATACATACTTATCTGTGACACTCAACATTTTCTATCTTGTGTAAATAAAATAAAATTACTTTTATGTGTGTTTGTATCGAAAGTCATAACGTATGGTGTGAAGTGTAGGAAGCTGACGTGATGTTTTAAAACGTAAAATGGTACTTAATTTGATCAATGATGAATTATTTATTTTTTCAGATAAATGTGTAATTATTTTTTGTTTTGCTTTAGTTTTTCGTTAGAACATATTATAGATGCATTTGCCCTGTGTTTAATAAGTATATAATTTATTATTTGATTTTGTTGCGAACACAGTGAGAGATTTTTCAAACGGAATTCCACAATTAACTGGTTAAATTTATTCGACGAAGTGAATAAAAATATGGAGAATATAAATTTGGTACCTTCATGGTAGAATGTGAAGCACATGTTCATAAGACTCTTCGCGGGTGCGAAATCGTCGGCCTCATGGCACTCGAAGAGCGCCACTGCGAAATGTTGCGCCAACGAATAAAACGAAGCCTCTGTGACACACGGACGAGCTCTTCTCGCATTAACCACCCGGGAGAACCATATTCTACCGGACTCTGTCTGCAAAACATTTACGTTCACTGTTTAATTTCCAACGAATTAATGTCGTATGTACATTAATCCGTGATGAGGTCGTAAAGAATTGAGATTTTCGTCAGTCCTTTAATGTTACATATTTCTGAGAAAGGTTTAAGCTGATTATTTAGGTTTATAAAATGTTTTTTATTTGAAAAAAAAATAAAAAAAGTTTTTGGGTATCGCACATGATCTACTCCTTCTCCTTGTCATATTTAATTACAAAAAAAAGTGAAAATGATGTCTGCTGTAATTCCGAGAAAAATATTTCATAATACATTATTTGGATCACTTTATGTAAGTGTCCAATCTACATCGATACGTAAAAGACTAATTGAATAACTCATATAGTACTTAATTTATAAATTATTTTTATCTGTTTCGTATGTGTAACGTTCTTAAGACGCAAAAGACAGAAAAGTTACGAAAAAAAGCCAGCTGGATGATTGATCACTATTTTGTGTGAACTTTTTAAGTGTTCGATCGGTTTGCGACTCAAGGTAAGGTACTATATAATTTAGAAATACGCACGAGAACCATTTGCCCGAAATTGGCTTTTTGTTCTTGATCAATGGTATTTGGAGAGTCGAATAAAAGAGGTACAAAAGACTTCATGAAATCTGCTGCAGCTTCTTCGGATTGGCTGTCTGCCGATAAACTGGAAGCCCAAGACTGAACTGATCCCGATGAACCTGAATTACAAACATTACAGCTGTAATCGGTGACATAACAATGATCAACAAATACTTAGAAGATAAATGCTGTACTCTTCTAATTTCGTTCAAAGAAATGAGAAAAAAAATAGTTTTCGATATGACATCCAACCAAATAAGTTTTCCATCTTCGCTTTGAAGGATAATTTCTAGTCCTACAATACGTTGGGTACTAATATTAAATATTTGTAACGATCACAATTCTATATTTTACATAAAGAAAATGAAATTAATACTATAGACATTGTTTAAAGTTGCAAGACATGACACTAGTTTAGAAACACAATGACTGCTGTTAGTTTCATTTCTTCAACATTTTATTTACTGAATTTGTTTGATTTAATAGAATATTAAAGACTAAGAAGCCTGAAAAGCCTCGATGATATATTGTAAGAAAACTACGCATAAGATCATTCATTAAAATAATTTTTACCTGATCTGTGCCACATTCTACGACCGTCCATATTTGAATCTAGGCTCGTGCTAGGCCCGTAGCCATCTTGATCGCTTGTCGAGTCACTGCTACAAGGCATATCTGAAATAACATTCTACAGGAAACACTCTTCTAATTTTCTGTTAACTATCTACTAATTCCCTAATTGATACTCAGGTATGGTGCGTGTGTGCGACGTCAAATCCATAATTTCAACGCCATTGAGGACGTGTCTAAACAGTAATGTCTACGCAAACGAGAAATGTATAATGGTGCTATCCTACGATGAGTAAGGATCTATTCACACGTTTTAAACGAATGGATTGCATGGAAGCGTATATTCCTTAGTTTAAACGGTTTGGGAAACGAGGTGTCTCTAAAAGGGAGAATTCGAGTTTGGATATTTTAATTTGGATAATTTTACAAGTTATGTTGTTCGATGTCGTCTCTTTATGCAATGATTTCATCACTCTGTTTATTATGGAAACTGAATATCTCTTTTTGTTTTACTTACGTTTAACAGATTTTGTTTTAGAAGGGAGATTCAAGTGGTTCGTCACAAAGTTTAAATTTTCTACGAGTGTAGATCGTATCAAAATAAGAACAAACACCTGTAATGTTATGGAACTAAACAATTTTACTGTTACTGAGTTGCAATTGCATAATAAAATTATATAATAGTTCAAGATATATATGGTTATGTAATAATTTTAAATATTGTATTATCAGACACGTGACAACCAGCCCTCGTCTTCCTTATGTTTATAAAGTTATAAGCTGCAATTAATTAATTTGACTATATAGAAGACATTAAATACAAAAAAGATGTTCCAATATTTGTCAATCCATAAATACGTTTATAGATTGTTATTAATAAAGTAAAATAATTTCGATTTTTTAAGTAAAACATTTTCTTTTTTATATCTTCTTATGCAAATTAATTCAATTACAAATATTTCAGCAATATAATGTTGTTATAAATTAATTAAATATTTTAATGTATCAAGCGCAAAAAAACGTGTTTTCACAAAATTCTATCTACATCTTAGAATTATTCAGCAACGAGCAATAAGATAGAAATAACGGTTTTACACACAGGTGAATTCACGTGAAAGCGTTGAAAGCATTTTCCAACAAAGGGGAACCATTTTCCACAAAATTTGCAGGAATATAAATAGACACTATTACATTCGCACCGAAGGCAAAGTTTCGATGATATTTGCGCTGATTCTCCTCTCGCAAGATTCGTTTGATTTAACACGAATTAGAAAAATATTTCTTTTCTTTTCACAGGATTCGGTTTAACCTCTTCTCCTATAATATCTAGTCGGACTCACGATGAACATTTTCAAACAAATTCGACAAATCTAAATGTTATTTATTTATATTTCATATAAATGAAATATTACTTGTCTATTATCAATCTTTAACTTTAGAGTAAACGTAAACACAGAATAACCATGAAATTCTTATGTATGGTATGGAACCAATATTTACTTTCCTGTAGATATAGTATATTTTTTATATGAATGTTTTTTTACACCGAACGTATCTATCGTGTAAACAAAGAATTAGTTATACTGCTTCAAAACTGCCGCTAAAAATTGATTCCCATGTCAACTGTTCCATTTAAACCTACATCCTTTCGAAATGCGACGGTGATGTGTTCTGAATTTGTTTTCAACGGGCCTGAGAATGTTGTACGTAGTTAAGGGATTAATATAACTTCTATACGTGTGCTAATGCCTTTGTTCTTTTTATTTATTAAACATGTTTTCCATTATTCTTCTTTTCAGCCTCTTCATGCATTTTCGTGAATTCTTGTGGGGACTGTTCTTTCTTGGTTGTTCCAAGAAATACTGTGTTACCACGAATGTTCATAAACAATAAGAAAAGTTAATTAGTAATTGAATGCTGCTATAGATAAACTGAATTTACTTGTATGTCCATTCGACAACTTTTCAATTTGATATTCTTAAAAATGAAATTCATTACAAACAGGTTCGGCTATTAACAGGAATATATAGATTGTATTAATCCTTTAAGTGTTTATGTCGACTATACTCGTAATGTAAAAATGACAGTTCTTTGTTTTATATCGAATGTTAACCTGTTAACTGTGGAATTTAGTTTGAAAAATCTCTCTTTTTGCGCGTAATAATATCAAAAAATGAAGCGTGTACTCGTCAAACGCAGAACGAATGCAACTAGAGTATATTTGAATGAAAAACCAAAGCAAAACAAAAAAGAATTACATGTTTATCTGAAAAAATAAAGAATACATCGTTGAAAGAATTAGTATCATTTCAAGCTTTAAAATGACATGTATACTCGTCAAACGCAGTTAACTGGTTAAAAATAATTAAGCGCGTAAGCGAGCACTTGTAAAAGTGAATAAAACATTTAAATGGTTAAGGATATCTTATCAGCAGCATTTCGATTGAAACTTTCCCCTCAGTGCAATAGGAAAAAATCGACACAGGGATTTCGTGATATACGAGTAACACCTGCTGTGGTTCACAATACATTCACATCAACGTTCATTTACCTAAACGAAAAACGACCGTCTGATAGCGGGTCGGGGCCCTTGCTTTGTGAGAAAGAAACAATAAAATAAGTTACACTTCAAAATAAAATCGCTGTTACGTTAAGTAACGGTGTAAAGAAATGCTGCTTACTCAAAGTAACGTGTCTTTATAACGTTTGAGAAATCGATTAGTGTTTGGGATATTAGTGCAAAACTCAAATAAATTGTAAATCATTAGTCCAGATAAAAAGTAGACAAGACCGCAGAGATTAAGAAAATAATAGGAACGAATCGTTTAATACATTTATGGTTCAAACGAAAGCCACATTGATAAATAGATAGAAATATTAAGTGCTAATCAAATAAGTACTTACGGACGAAAGTTAAGAAACATAATAGTTATACATGGAAATTGCGTAACGGTTTTATTCTGTTTTTTATTTGTATGTATAACTGAATAAAGAAAACACCATAGGCATATCAGTATTAGGATATGTATAAATGTGAGATAAATATGATCGAAATCTTTTTGGGAAAAAATTTAATTATTTATTCCACAATTTATACATATTTCATGAATAGAAATCGTTTTTATAACATTACTAAGATATCGAAAAATTGTTAGGAGATCTGGGATTGTGCTTTTGTAATTTATTACATTAATTCATCTTTATTATCATAAAATATCATTCATATTTTATATTTATATAAAAAAAGCATTATCATTAGGTATCTGTATCGGAACATGAATTTGCGTCTTTGGTTCATAAATTATACTTTAAGTAATATTAATTCATTTATATCATTCAATGATGCGTATTCACCGAATTACACAAACATCTTTCGTTTCTTAACTTTAGCTGGCAAGTGTATTTAAAAGAATTGTAAACAATTTGAATGTGAATCGTTAATTTCGTACCGGATGAAAACTGGTAATCTGTAGTTGTTCCCAAGTAGTTACGAAAATATGAAAAGATTCATTAAATACAGACTGTAATTTGGAATGTTATAATTACTTCGATGAAATTGAATTTTTCGTTACATGAATCTGAATGGATAAGATATTTGCAGAAAGGTAATGAATGTGATTTAAAATAATTTCTTACCAAACAGAATATTTCATTTTACAAGTTACCTTACTCCTTTACATTCACATTACATCCGAACTATTTAACCGTCCAATAGCTGAAGCATTCAACAATCATTTTAACACTTAGGCAATCGCTTAAAAGGGCCCATAAACATAACTTTTTTCATTAACTTTAATCGAACTCGTTCAACTGATTTGGTTAAAAACTTTGTTTTATAAAAGCAAGAAAGGCATTTGATGAATCGCAACATCTTATCCCAATTCAAGAATTACTATATACCAAAAGAAAAAAAATAAACAAAATAAATGGCAATGTGTTGCTAAGTGAAAAGTTGGAGATGTCTCCATTCGGTTAGCAAAGTGTTAACATTCAATTATTTAATATTATAAAGAGTCTTAAATTGTTTTTCGTAAAATTTACCATTTTTTATGTCAACAATTAAATTGTTAAGTAAACCAATTGCTTTAAAAAAAATACACAGTGAAATGTGTGGTCGGTGAAATAGCTCGTTCGTAAGTTTTCATGAAACATCAAACCCATGGAAATCCGTGTAAGGCATAATTGTTTTAAAGAAACGTTTGCTTTACTACTCACCTGCTTTGTAATTCAATTTATCGAATGGATCAGGCCCCGTGGCTTTGATATCTTTCTCCTGAAGGGGCTCTATACTCTCCTGGCTGTCTCTGTCCGGGCTATTATCTTCCTCAATTTTATTGTCCTGTTTTTTGTTAGCTGCCGACCTCGAGGACGCTATCTCCTCGTAAGTCATGCCTGGAGGGTACTTCCTCATACATCTAGACACATTGGCGCTACCTTGACGCTCCAATTTGTGCCTAGCCATCGCTTCGTAGTCCTCATACGACAATCCAGCCCCAAATCTGTCGACGGATGTCAGCGATGTCAGTGAAAGCTGAATTCCCCGAGTGGTATTCTTTCACACATGATTTGAGTCGCTCGGAAGTTAAGTCCAGTTTTTGATTTTTATAAATTTTCATGAAATAAATAATATTCTTTCTAGGCCAGAAAGCTTTTCTTTCTACAGCTTCTGAATATGTTGTATAAAAATTATGTATTAAGAAACATTCATTTTCTCAATTTTTGTTTTTTAGACTTAACTGTATTGTCTTCTGAATGACTCGTTTCATGAATTCTAATCTGACGGTGAGTTGACATCCAGAACAGGCACAGAGGTAAGGGGGGTTTTTTTGTTGCGTGTCTTGTTTGCGGTATTGATTAATTACCATGTGACTATATCCACGAATGACATACACATGCCGAAAATGCGTGTGAGGAGAGGCGTGCCTTTACTCACATTGACCAATTACAGGTAGGTCTCGATCAATGCGATATTTAATTTACTGCGAATTATAAATTGTTACCGGATTGCATTCAATGGAAAGAAAAATTCAATCAATGCAAATTAACCGTCTGAATTTCATGGGTTTTTGCAAAAATCCGGTCGAAAAATGCCAAACGCGCATTTCTTTCGTTTCGATTCAGAAACTGAATACGCTTTTCTATTTTGACATAAAAAAATGTGAAATAGTGCGATCGTTTCACTTTTCCATTGCTAAGCGAGTAATAACAAGAATAATAATAAATAATTAGAAGGAAAATAAATGAATAAGCTTAATCTGATTTTACGTAGCGATAGGCTGCCATTTTTAGTGTAATAAAGAAGCGCGATCGCATTGCTTGGGACTTGAACGATTAATAAAGACTTGGACAAACTGGTTTATCATCAGATGTTACATCTGGGTTCATTTAACCCTTTGCACTTGATTCATTTTCAATGTTGTTGGGTGTAACCTTGTATTTATTTTTAAGGAAATGAATTAAAGTAATTTACAGCGGTAGAATTCAACGTTTTATACTTATTTTGTTTATTATTATTATAATAAGATTTAATTTTTATAATCTCTTAAAGTGTGGTACTCTTTAAAACAATTTCCAACGTTCTATAGTAAATATTTATTGTCATCTTCAGTATGACATGCGAGTGCAAAGGGTTAACGCTAACTGTATCGGCAGTTTTCCTATTTAACCAATCAAATAAGTGGCTACAAAATAAAGGTAAACAAGTTACATGATAGATTTCCTTTTACTGAAAACAGAAATAAAAGAAAGGACAGAAATGCTCTTTGCTTTAGCTTTTCGTTAGAATATATTATAGGCACATTTGGCCTGCGTTAGACGAGTATACGTTTTATTATTCGATTTCATTACGAGCATTATCAAAGATTTCTGAAATTAAATTCCACAGTTAATAGGTTAATCGGACAATACAGAAATTGATGTAAAGTTAGATGAACGAAAGGGAATGCGGAATTTGAAATCCGGTCATTTGATCGGTTCCCGGTACGGTGTAAAGGCCCCCATACATGTTGAAACACGACGATGCAGGCATCGCTACAAATGATGGGTTTGAGTTTTCCAAAGTCATGATACATGTTGCACTCAAATGAAAAATGAAAAATGAAAAAAGCTCAAACCCATCGTTTGTTGCGATGCTCGCATCATCGCATGTTTCAATGTGTATGGGAGCCTTTAAGAAGACATTCTTTAGACAGAAATGTACCTGGGGGGCCTTAATTTTCTTCTAGCTAGATGGTCTTCCTGCTTAGGAGTCTGAATCGGTGCTTGTGGCGAAGAGGGCGGTGTCGACGGGGTCGTGGTCAATTCAGTTTCTTCTAAACTGCTACTTAGAGCGGAACCTATTCTGCTTCCTAGACCCTGAAGGTACTCTCCGCTACCTCCCAGCGCAGATCTGACAGACCTGAGTGCACCTCTGGTGCGCCCAATTAGGGACGCACCACCCGTGGATGGTAGAGCTGTTGTTACGTCTACCATCTTCTGTAAGAAACGCGTCTAGTGATTTCCTTCAATGTATATGTAGATAGCATCAGATAAACGATATATGAAGAGACTGCGGATCTTTATGCGGATTCAACTTTTAACCTTTTAGTTACTATACGCCGCTATATTCTCAATTATTTCTCTGTATCGATAGCTGTGCACATTATAGTCTAATCTAATGTATTTGCACAGTGGAGAATTCTATTTCTCAATTTTAATTCTTCTTCGAGTATGACTCGGCATTCAATTCTATTTCAATATCTACTTATTTTAACAATTTCTGATACAATTGTTTGTGGTATCATAATTATGTATTATAAAGATACCACTTCAGTTCTTTCTAAGTGTTCTTGAATGAATAATTAAAATGCTGTATTAAACTATAATTGCATTAAATAACGTTGATGTAAGGTTCAGGTGGAAAATCAAAAACACTTTGGATCGCAAAGGGTTAGAAATATTTAGAAGAGCAGAATTGTTACCGAAAGTTATTCTCTGTAATAAATATTCTAGAAGGCATTACAATTTGGATATTTTATATATTTTTTTCGTATGCCTTTTGTGCAAGTTTGCATTCTCAAATTGCCTATAAATGCACGAGAATTCGCAGACTATACGTAAGTGTGCATATATAGATGACCATTCTATACGAACTATTCATTTGCCAAAGTGATTACTTTTTTAATTAAAATCAAGTGACATTTGTCTGAGAGACTTTCGAGAGAACAATAGAAAAAAGCTAAAGAAACGATTATGAATTTTCTTAAAAAACTTGTGTAAAACGAACAGTTATTGGATTCTATTAAAAATCCGATCAATATTCGAAAACAGTTCCTTTATTCTATGTTTTCTATCATTAAACATTTGTATGGTTATTATTCTAACGGCAAGGTGAAAGATAATTTCAGATAAGAATACAAATTTGCATTGAAAATGTAAGTGGGTCATTGTGAATGTTTACATACACGCATATAAGGTTACATAATATCGGAGCTTTGTACGAGGAGTGATAAAGTTGCTGATTAAAAATGGTTACAATGAACTAGCAGATGAAAGACAAATTCTTTAAACAAGTTTAGACGTAAAACATTAATTTTACATTATCTGCAATGTTAACTATTTACAAAATCCAGTCGTCTACAGTTTTATACGTTACACGTGTATACTATATTACGTTTACGTCATGTAATCTACACTGCTATGTGCAAGCACTTGAATAACAGTATCTTAATAATCGTTATAATTACATATTGAATTAAATATTACGTATTTAAATACATATTTTATATATTTTATGTGAAATTTATAATATGTAGTAGTCCTTGAACATTCTAATATCCACCACAAAGTTTAAATTTAAATAGAAACTTTGGATATTTTGTAGTAGAATATTATTATTAAAATTCGCAGTACACAAGTGAGATGATTGTTTAGGAGGATTTTAAATACGAACTAGGTAATAAAATGGTTTAGTGACTTAATATAATAAATAGCGTAAGTTTTAAATGTTCATGATTGTCAAACTACGACGACTTGTGACTGACTATCACGATTACGTGACTCAGTACTCTGTTTGAGCGACAGCGACTACTGAACATTATTTTTTCCGTAGTCAAAAAGATAGCTTTTAAAATTTTAACTTACAATTATACTATACAATCTTAAACTTGTTTCGTTACCTTTTGAAATAAATAAATTCAATAGAAATTTAATAAAATAAAAGGTTTTGCTAAATATAAAGGTATATATTTTACTAGGTAATTATACAATTATGTCTTAATATGCTTATATAACATTTTGCAACTCCTTTACAGTTTATAGCCTTATTTAAATGCCAATAACAAAAAGCCACGTAATACTTCAAATACGATAAGTCGACACGTGTATTATTACAATTATACAGCCGAATGAATAATTGTCAAATACCACAAGGTACCATTGAACTGCGAAAGGGTTAAGTCTGAACGGCAGTTATGTGTATATGGAGAAATTGTTCAAATTAATGTCAGATCCATTTTATCATTAATACTTCGCAAGAACACAAAGGAATTTTCTGTTCACTGTAACTGCACTTTTATTTTGTGAATAGAATATTGATAATAACGAAATAATCTTTTACTTCAATTTACTTTCAAAAGAATAACATTGATTTTTGATAAATTGAGCTGAAAATATTCAACATATTATATTAAAATGATTCATTCCCAATTCCTTCTTCTGGCAATTATTAAAAAGATAGATGCTTCTCTGAAAAATTACTAAAGAAATTGATTTGGCAATATACAAATTCAATTATAAATCAATTAAAGTCTTCATAAATATACTTTTGAAGTGTCTATAGAAAAATTTCAAAAAGTCAATTTGGTTACTCGGTAGTTCCAGAATTATACCAGTGAGAATTACGCTTTCCCGTGTAATTATCATGAAGTATCCATAATTATTGTAAACATGAATCTTTTTCGAAGGAAAGTTTTTTTATCGATTTTCTTCGATTTTACATACGTGATATAATTTCACTTTTAGTATTTGTGTTGATAGTTACGTATACGACATACGATTACATTATCATTGTCGATAAAGTTCATTATGCACAGTGAATGAGGTCTCAGTAATTATCGTTCGAAATACGACATAGTTGCGGATGTTATCCGAGATAATTTACCTTGCTAAAGCCACACACAGGAATTGGTTACAGTATCGTTAATAAATATTTCATAATTTCTATTTATAGAAGAAAACAACTTATCAAATCGTGTCAACCTTAGTTGATATTGAATACCACGATTAATGAATAATTCAAAAAGGATTTTTCATGCAGTTCGGACTATATTAAATTATGAATACGCCACGAAGAATGTTTCTATTCCGAGATTATATTTTATAGAATTTTCTAGATTTCATCAAGTTTTTATCGATATATCCGAATACTGCATCTGATATAAAAATATATTTAGAGATGTATATTAACATGTCCTTGACATAAACGTTAACTTCCAAGTTTAACATTATTATAAATTATTACTGAAATAAGAAACTTTTATTACAAGAAGATATTTAATTGGGTTATTTAGGTGTAGATCAGGTGAAAGGTAAGTAAATACGTACGTATTTACGTGAATTTCGTCGTGCTACATTGTACGGTTAGCGACCGTATAATTTAACTCACTTCCTCGCATATTTAGTTCTACTATTTCTGAAATATAAAATTTCCAAAACTGTTGTACACATAGTTCAGAATTTACTTTTAACATTTGACACAAATTCGGAATTTACTTCGAATTTTTTATAAGTTTTTCATTTTATGTAAGTTTATATCATAGACATTTCGAACAGAAAAATAATGATTTCTTTTTGTCTACTAAGTAAGTAGAGTAAGCAGTTTCATAATTTATATCATACATTATGAATATGTTTCGGATAATTTTACAATAATCAGAATGAAGAAATTCCGTCTCATTAGTTGAAAAATGAAATCAAACAAGTCCTTAATCATTGTCAACGTGCGTGTTTCGTTATGTTTCACGTAATACCGTACCTCATAAAAAAGGATTCACCGTATCGTTATAAGAAGTATGTAACTTGAAATTTCAACAAAATCGAGGTTTCTTTAAAAATTGATGAGCACATCTAAAAGTAGATCATCGATCACGTCAACATCCCCACGTAAAGTTCGATGCCGCGAGCATTTCAAATTAACCTACCAACGAACATTGTTGAGATGATAGTGGGGTAGCGGTGAGGCGGATGCAATATCGAGCAACAAGAATGCCAAGGCTATCGGAATTCTAACTGCAATTTGACGAATATTCCAGAGAAAATTCCCTCTGAGTTTTACGGCTTCAATCACGCGTAAAATACGTAAAATCTTATAAATAGACCGCGGATTGTCACGCAAAATCGAATTCCTAAAAATGTAATTAGAGAAACAGAATTACGATGGAAAATGGTTTTTCCCAAAGAGTGTAATAAAAAGTTTTATTTTTTATATCCTCGCATTGTTACAGTGTCCGATTATGTATCTATTATTTTTGCTGGCAATAAACATAATAATTGTTCAATTTTAATAAATAGAACACACATTTTTCGTAAATGGATAGAGTTATATGAAAAAGAAAGATCAACGAAATATTTCTATGGCCTTTCGTAAATTGACTCTTTCAGAAAAATTACAATTCTTATTGGAGAATAAGCAATAAACGTGTTAAAGTGAATATTGTTAAAATTATTGTGAGTTTTTATATTTACGTGAAATTATTTACTCCAGAAATGTAATTTTATGAACTGACAATGAGTGATACCAGTAGCCTACTGAAGGGAATCAGATCGCCAGTCGATTAAGTCCCCACGATGCGCCGAATGCGATTGTATCGGCAACGAATGACCGACTGACTTCTCTGAAAACATTATTACTACACACAGCCGGAACATCACTGCAATGCAGCTTTATCTATACCTACTGTGCTATCCTGCACCATGCAGGTCATTATTCAACTGCTAATTCTCGAAACGTGAATACTCGCGAAATGTCACTCAAGATTGTATCTTCGTTTAAAATAACGTTTCGTTCAATCATTCAAATATGGCATTCAGAATTAATTAGAGACTACAAGCACCTGTTCCTCTATTTATAATATCGACTTTCATTCAATTAAACGGAACTAAGGAAAAAGAAGGATGTTTCATTTGAATTACAAGTGGAATTTGAAAATATCGAGGACATTAAGTACTAACGTTTCGTTAAGAAGGAAAAAATGTATCTTTCAAAATTGTGTTGAATTTGCCATATTGATTATATTATTATTGTTTAAAAATATGTTTGTCGCAATAATTGCCATTTAAATACCGTTCAGTGGTGAAATCAATGTTTGATCCTAGACGTCAGCACAGTTTTGTCACAATCACTTCGAGACACATGTATAACCATGAACAGTACAATCTACTACGATCACTTGAACATCAGTTGTGCACCGCGATCGTAGCGTAGTTGCTTCCACTGGTATCTGTTCGACTTGCATTATCCTTCCACATGTGATCCAATTATACCGCACGCATGCGTCCGTTACGATCAATACTGCTTTCTAAGGTTTTACGTTGCGTCGGTACAATAGTATTCAAAACTACAGACCTGTTTTAGTGACAGATAGTATTCCACCGACTAATGTTACCACAATATTATTACGTCCTGGTGTCTCGTGAAGAAGAGAAAATGCTAGAACTATTTTACCGCTCGTGTCAAGACAATATTTACAAGCTTTTGGTTTATGCGGCGCGTACGTCCGACATCTAATCCGGGATTTTCCGAATCGTTTATGTGTAGATATCGAAAACGTCTCACTTACCTACGTGTGTATCTGGTTCCTCGTGTAAGCGGTGCTGCGTGTTGCGGGCGCTATTTACCTTGTGGCGGCAACAGGCTTGATGGATTGTTGGTCAGTCTCGGTCCTCCAGGCGTAAGGACTATGAGATTGCTGTGGTTGTTCGTTCCTTCCAGCGGCTACATGGCGATTGTGGTACTTCTCCCGATTCAGTGGGGCAGTCAAGATACATTCAAAAGGACGTCGGTTCTTATACATACACTACACACCAAACGCACAATTACTGTTCATATTTTTATAATAAATTAAAGTATTAGTTTATCGAATAGCAATTATTGCAGCATCCACCTTCAACAATTTCAATATCCATTGGCCATTAAGTCAGCGAGTGGAGTGGAGCATACCAAGAAAGTTCCTTTCAAATTATAAATAAACTTTTTTGCTCACACCTCAATATTTGGTCCTTTGAGCCGGATGAACATTTGGTTAGGCTGGCCCGAGTTGGCCGAACCAAGTCTTGGTATGGTCGAAATACCTACACAGATATGGGAAATATTTCTTATTCATGTATGTAAGAAATCAAACAGGTCTCACTAAAACAGGTTCCGGGTACCCATCGGCCGGTGTCGGCCCGGACATTTGGTATTGGCTTCGTAGTGGCTGTAGTTGAAAGTTCGCATGCTGGGCTAGAGATCTTCCCAGCGTCTCGGTGCGTGAGTAGCGTTCCACCTGCTCATGGACCAAACAGGATAGTTCATAGAGTTTTGGAACGTGAGCTCGGCGCTATCAACAGTCTACATACTTCCATGGGATTCCTCATCATCGGGAGGCCACGCTGGTAAAGCTTCGGCCTCAGCTGATTGAGCTTAATACGTTCGCTACCAGCGCTTATTTTGGTGACAATCTCCTCAATTATAATATTTTATTCAATCCAATATATCTTCTAAACAAAATATTAAAAAAATGAAACTGAAACGAGTCACTGATCTATAGGATTAATTTCATTTTCATTATGTAAAATATAGGATTACGGGCGTCACAAATATGTGACGCTGGTAGCGAACGTGTTAGTGTCAATCCCACGCCCATGGAGGCCCTCCTGGTTAGGCCTGCACGGCAAGTACAAGGAGGTAAAGCAGATTCGTGTACGATGAGGAGTTATTATAGAATGATTTGGGAATTACAATTTTAAGAATGTACTGAACTATATTTAGGCAAAGCAAATTTTTTATTTGAATACAATTATTAATTTTAAATACTGATTTACATTTAGACAAAAGAAAACGATCTGAGTGGAATTATTAATCGCAGGGACTCTCAGAGCTTTCATTAGATCCGAGCCTTCAAAAATCGTACAAGTTTAACCCCTTGCTGTACAATGACGAGTGAGACTTGCGATGAAGATTTCTAGATTAATTTAACAACAATCAATGTTGTCCATTGCCCACGAATCAAAGCAAACAACTATTTTGCTACTATCAAATCTTCGAATTAAATTTCTGCTGAAGGTAGAATAAACAATTTTGTTGCATTTCTTCCAAATTGTCGATAGTAAAATGTTACACGAGCTTAATGGCGAAAGTAAATAGTACGCCAAGGGGTTAATGTTAGCAAGCAAGTCGTAATTTTAGGTACCTTTTAGTTTCTGGACTGTACGTCGGCTTCGTTGAGGATACCGTGCGTAGTGCCCCTAACTTATCAACTAGGGAATACGTCGCAGTCCTAACGCTTAGGAAACTAACTTATCAATTACGCAATAATATTTGAAAAATTAACTTACTGACTACGCAATACGTCCGTAGACGTAACAGTATCTTAGGTCTGGATAGAAGTGTTTGCACCAACAAGAAATAAATTTCTTATCATAAGTCGGGAAGTTACGTAATCATTTACAACCTTATCAACAGAGTACAAATAAATAAAATTAAATAATTAAAAACATGTCCTTTTTTATTTTTTTTCCTTCAATATGAAGGTGTTCAGACCGTCGGACATGAAGTTTCATAAGATGTCCAGTCTGTTTTGTCTCTTGTCAGTGATAAAACGTTCAGTCTATTTTGTCTCCTGTCGATAGTATCAATTCCGTGTTAATACAGCAGACTCTCTTAAGATATCGAAACTAGATGTTTCCTTGAACTTTTTAATCTGTAAAAGTTAAAAAATTTGTAGCCTGACGATACAAACCACAAACGAAAATGTTGGCAGATTAAAGCAACTAGCAGGATTTCTTAAAATTTTACTACCTACACATGTGATCAACACATAACTTTTTTTATTAAAAACAAATTTTGTCAATAATTATATTTAACACTATTCTTAACGAAGCTTTTTGTAGAAAATAAACACTAAATCATTTATTGACTTAATTAAATAATTACGTCTATATTTCAGTTCAAATTATTACAATAATGCAATTTAAATGCACGATTTTTATAAAAATTTACATTTGAGCATTAATGTTATGAACCAGTTTTCATTCATGAACTTCTAATACGATTGTTCAATTACATTTCGATTCGTTAAGAAGATTAACAAACATTTGTTTGCAAACTAAATCATTTTTACTTCATAACTATATATATAAGTCAAATTTTATACAGATTATAAATAGGAAAAAACGAAGCCATAAAAAACTGTATATAAAGAATCTGTTTTATTATATATGTATAATAAATTAGATTTATTTATATTCATTAGTTTAAAGGGTACTTCGATTACATTGCTTTAAACCACCTTTTTAGGAGGGATAAATATTTCAATGTATTCAGTGTTTTGAAATCAATACATATGATAAAGTGATACCACATTGATTTCCGTTCGCCGTTAGGTTAACATAACCGTATATACCCGCCATTTGCTTTCAACGGCGCGTTGGTTCGGTAACGGTGTTTTGCGCACCTTCCTTGCGCATTGATAGTCCCCTGAACCGAAATACTTACGTTTGGGTAGGAGAACCGTTCCCTTCCCTTGCATATACCCAAATATATGCCCAAGGAGGTTGCAAGATTAAGTAAGCTGAGCGTACGTTCGTTTCTAAATAGTGAGAAACTCGTTGAACCGAGCAATGGAACGGATCCCCTCTAGTTCTGATGGTCTTTCGCGTCTGATGCTAACGACGTCTGAATTCGTCGGTAACGTGGTCGACGTTACATAAACATCAAACGACGGCACTTACGTAATTCGAGGTTTAAGGCACCGAGAGAGGTGCGCATAACGCAACGTATAAACCATTCGTCGTAAGCGAAATATTTACACGCTCATGTAACCAAGCTCTTACGCGTGCGAACGGCTGTACTGACCCTCTCCTATATAACACGACACTACAAGGTAAGTAGACCCGTTTCGTAATGTGCCATGAACGTTTCAAAGTCATCGATTCCGTTCGTCTTATCTATAATGTTTGTCTTTGAACGAAAACCAAACAAAACGGGGATATACATGAGCCAACGGGCTTCCCGCCACATGACGAAACTCCCAATCTCAGATACATCGACCGGAAGTGGACTAGAAACACGGGAACTGTATCTTATTTCAAATTTACATAACGTTAAACTTACAGTGGGTCACGTGTTTTACTCTTATTCGATGTTCAAGAGTTAGATTTATTAAGATTTATAATATCGATCATTTTTGTGGAATTTTGAAATGTGTCTCATTAATTGTCTGAAATGTGCCTGATAACGGATAAAGATTCCGTGTTTAAACAAATTTTTGAAACATTCTAGTTACTTGAATACGTCGATAGTTACGTGTTTCAGATACATAGTTATTCACAGTGTATGTTAATTATTGCTCTAAATGAATTATTTATTAAATGACACAAGGAAATAAAATATTACAGTATATCAAGTATCAATCCTTTTTTTAAAAATGTAACAACATTTCACCTAAGAAGTTGATGATTAGTAATTATAAAGATTAGATTATAGTATTAATCATGGGATATTTGTGCTGTTTAATAACATACAAATATTAATTACCATAATTAACAATTCGTAATCGTAGATTGGACATACATATAGGTTCAAATAATCTATAAAAATTTGTGTTCCATATGAATTTCTTCATAAAATATTACTACAAGTTATTTACTAGAAATTTTATTTTATAACAAATACTCCATAACATATGGAGATGATGAATTTGTTCTTTATTTTATTTCTTGTATTGTTCATTAATCCTTCTCGAGTCATGTTCTGTAATTTTCAGTGCTATATTATAGAAATCTTAATTTAGTTTAAATTTGATGATCAAAAGGGAACCTATTACCTCATATTAAACTAAACTGAAGCTTCTTTATCTATCCTTCACCATGTCAAATCATTTTGGTCAAAACCATTGAGTGAAAACGATACGCGAAAAATTATGAATAACTTGCTCGCAAAGACAAACTGTGTCCACAGTAAATACGTTTTCACCAGTTATAACCAAACTGCTTCATTCAAGCGTTTCCCATTTATCTTGTTGTAGTTCTCAGAAATTAATAGATACGAATGGCGTAATTGCTATAGTATTTTTAAATTTTACCTATAACAAAATTCTGATTTTTCAATCGTTTTACATTTTACGTTTGAATGTATGTTACTCTAGAACTGACTTTCTCATTTATTTTTATATTTTATAGGTATTTTGAACAAATACAAATGTAACGTAATGAACAATTATAATATGCATTATTATCATTTTACTACATTTTTCATGAGTCACTGTTCGCCTTAACACACTTTTATGATTACTGTCTTATCTAAAATATGAAAACTTCCCATAAAACGCGACAAGCTCCAATTGCAGTTTGTGAAAGAGGAGCATGGCTCGTCAGGGTTTCTTCTAATGGACATGCTTGATCAACACTGGCAATAAAAATTTAGAATTCCATTCCTGTAAATATATAAAGATTAATTTGACTTTCCTAAACAGTATTACTGATTCCTGTAAATATATAAAGATTAATTTGATTTTCCTAAACAGTATTACTGATTGTAAAATTATTGGCAGATTCGTAGGTTTATGTTCATTAGATCTCCATATTATGCTAATATCTGCACACATCACATTTAATGGCAAATCAGTTGTTACGTTGTTTTTATTTTAAATCAAATTATAACCTGTACAAACATAGTAGTTTAAGATACATTCGTTTACTAAATAACCGACGCTTCAAATCTATTTGAATTATCTATTGCATAATAGGTACATACCTACAATAGGTAATTCACTTATTTTCAAATAATTGCATTTATATTAACAAATCAATTTTAAAACTCACGCGATAAAGGTATGCGTTGGTTTCCTTACTTTAATAAAACCATTCCCCTAAAGTCGCGGGTAACTGAAAAAAAATCGGATATTCGAGCGTGAGGTCAACTTTTACCCCGCGAATTGTGCAACAGTCGGCTGTACCATGATCAGTTTCGTTTATTTTCTTCACGTAACCCAGATGAACTGTATCGACAAGTACCCTGAATATCGACAATTTGTAACACTTTTCTCCCTTCGCCTTGTAATCCGCTTTACGTAATAGCGGTAATATAACCAAATGTATGTAACGCTTGCATAAGGCAGATCCCTACCCGGCCTACACGCCGAGCGACGGCGCACAGACGCGGCATAATCTATTGTTTGGCAATAGTTCTAGTTCGTTGTGTAACGTACTAGTTAATGGAGACGATCGATAGATATAGCGCGGCGCTGCGAGCTGCGATTATCCGAAGAAAGGACCGCTGACAACTGATGAAAGCAGGAAAGGAGCTAAGGAATCGTGATAGAACCACCGCTAAATTGTGGTACAACATATGAGTCATAACATAACAACGTAATTATCGAAAAGCAAATAGTTCATAATTTCTTTGTTAATCTATTGTATATTATTATATTATTCTTGCCTTTATACTTTTGAATTTGAAGCGGAGTCAGAACTTAGTTTCCGTAATATAAATAGCTAAAAGTATATGTAACCGTTTAAAAGTTCAATAAAATCCTTTGAGATCAGATTGTCTACTCTGCGTGATAAAATGTATGAGTTATATTATATGTATCTGTGTTATAAGAATTTGTATATAACAAAACCAACTTCTAAGTAGCGGAAAAGGTAATTTACTCAATTCTATCCTTTATAACTTTTAGTTGGTTTAAGGACGTATTGTTTATTGATTTTTTTAACTTCGATGATATAAGTTTTAACATTATATTTTGAGCAAATCGTTTCTGTTATAATATGTAATACACGCATATAAGCGAATGTTGACAAAATAAGGATTTTTTCAAGATATTTGGAAAGGGCGGTTTACTGAATTATGATCATAATGTATACAAAATCTGAATAGTGAGCATCACTTTTTAGCAAAGATTATTGCATATGCTCAATTGAACGTGACAAGGTTCCAAGGTAACAATACTTAGGTTCCCAAATGAGGTTTGTTATCAAATAAATACAAATCTACATGTCTTATTTTAAATGGAAAATTAGGAACAGAAGTCAAACTATATAAAGTTTAATTTAACTTGAACGCTCGTTTTATTACTTTGTATTTTCATTGTACGTTCTATATGTTTACAAATATTTTAATTTTGTAATATACGTTTATATATGATTTAGTTGCGTGAACGTAAACATTTTAGCGAAGGTTTATATTTTCATTATAATTTTTGTTCTCAAATAATTATAGATTAATGTTAGTTTGACATTCTCCACTTGTGAACACAGTCCATACTGGCGCAGCTTGACCGGAAAACCGATAGTGAATATCTAAACACCACACTGTTGCAAAGTTATTTACTAGCTAGTAATTGGATGTGTATTACACATGGATGCTCAATACTTAACGTGTATTGCATTTGCTACAAATGAAGGTCACAGTTTTTAATGATCACTTTATGTAACAACAATTCAATGCTATTCAATACCTCGAGGAAACCGTTCGCTTCTTTGACATTAATCGGGAACGCGTCTTTCCTCAATCCAATTCAGACTTTTCTGATATTGTTTTTTACATCCATATACAATACTCACTTAATCAACATTGTATACTATTTCGAATTGTACATGGTATATCTCTTTGTAAATCATAGGACTTCTTTCTCAAACAATTTACAACCTGTACAATTAGTGACTAATTCAAGGCGGTCAAGTTAGATGAATCAGTCTTCGCATTGTACCTTTTTAAAATAAATTTATAAAAATTGACAAACTGAGACGATATTCTTAAAAACTCATTTTTCACTTACGTATTTATATTAACAGAGAATTGAAGCGAAACTGCGTTTGAATTAAATAACAATTTTACATGGAACTAGATATAAATAAACAACATAAAAAATATAAAAAATATTCGATGTATTCGAAATACGTGAAATATATAACACATATGAAATATATTAAATATAAAAGGACCGAATAGTACCGTATCGTCAACACGATTTACAAGAAGTAGAAACAGTGAGTAATGGTCAGACATGTTGGCGAGATCGCACTCAATAGCACGAGCACCGAACAAATATTTAAATTCGAACTACCAGCAATTGAAGCAATTTAAGAGAAATCTCGATTTGAATTACGGATGTTGAAATTACATTAAGTGGGTATCATATCATTTTAGATTGTACCATGATTTTGCGGACTGTACATTTCGTTCCAAGTGGGATAAGAACCGTAACCTCATAAACCGTAATCCGAAGAACATTTCCAATCGTAGTTACTATGTTATTGCAGACACGATTGAGCCATCATACCGTGACAATGATTACGTTTACCGCGGTCTGAAGCTCACAGCTTGTAGGAGTTGATTAATCTCTGCGATACACGCGACCACACAGCAGCACACGATACTGACAATTAAAAGTACATACGATTTTTACTTTACTTCGCGATAGTTACATTGAACGCTTGAGTGATTTTTTCCCAAGAATTGATTGCCGCAATTTGTATACGCATTTTAATAAGCATTTTATATAAGGAATCAATCGATCAATTCCTGTATACAAAATGTAACAATGGTAATGAGCATAATTCGATTTTATTATATCATGTTAAATCATTACGACAAAGTAGAGAAGAATTTTAAATAGTAGAAAGAATAGAAGAATTATAAATGATGTTTAAATAAGTAGAATAACTTGTAAGTTTAATTGTAATTAGTTAACCATCAGTCATTATGAAATATTAATGATATACTTAAATTTCGAATTATTCTTTGTTAAATAATATCTACAATTTATTAATCGTTAGAAAAACCCAATATACGAGTAAATATACGAGTAAATTTTTTGTTTTTACAATACTTATATGTTTCGCAATGTATATTTAAAAGAATGAAATTTCCCATTTTATTCCACGCAAATGTAAATATTAAGTTATTATCATTGAGTGTATAAATATTTTTCAGTGATTATGTTAAACAACTTTCTTTCATACGTAGCACGTAAAATTACTAGAAAGATATCTGTAGAATTTCAACTGATCAGTCGATTATTTATTAATGCCCTTTTCAAGCATCACATTGTAGAAATCGACTCTTTATGCAATCGTATAACGCATTCATTTGCGAAAAAGTGTGATTAACAAACATTCCAAGAGTATCAGCATACATAAATTTTCTGACCGTTATTATATCGCTCAATATAAATACACGATGCATCCAATGTTCTTTACTATTCCAAGTATACATCGAGCAGATGCAGGCGGTAAAAGTCGGTGAAGCCCGACAGGAACCTATAACTCCTTCAAACTTATCTTCTCTCCTAGCGCAATCACTACGTCAGGCGCAACTCGAAGCTGCAGCAAGATCAAGGAGGTTAAGAATTTTCTAATCGAATCTTGTAAAACTTGGTAAACCTTAAACTATCGTAATTTGAGTTATAATACCATTAAACTAATTATCAAACTATGAATGTGCATAGAAATTATACGAATACTGTTGTGGAATAATTTAGAAAAGTGGAAATGTTACAGTCACAAGGTATAAAGGTATAAGGTAAATAAATAATTGAAATTTATTTTACAATTAACTGTTTACGTCTGTCTTTAGACGGAAGAACACTCGTATGAGACATATATTTTTATCGTTGGAAGTAATGTTATTTTAAACCGTATTTTAGATATCGTACTTCGTATGCAACCTTGTTACACCAAGCAACCGTGACCTGTATAATCAAAACTGCGGATAATTGAAGTCCCGTTAATAAAAATTTTACTGCATCTCGAAGTAACATGGAATGGAAACTTCATTACAAAGAAATAATAAGATTTCTAATTTGCAAGATTAACATATTTAATTTGCGGCTAAATAAACCTCTTACACAGAAAATTGTATGTACATGTCATTTACAAAGAAATCGTTATAACTCCCTGACCTCTAGTAAACACTTAATTTATCGGTTACTTCTCTTCTCAATCTTTTTTTGTCTACGAGTTATTTGTTATTTAATTACTGCAGACATCTACAACCCATCAGGTAATGATTCGTGTACCCAGATCAAGTTTCTCAGACTTATCTTATTGAAAGGCAAAAAAGAAGTCTGTAAAAACTGCTGATATTGCACTAAGTTCTGCGTTACACGAACTGCGTTAACATTTTTAAAGCTTCTTCCTTCTCTCGAATTTGCTCAAACAAGCAGGTTGACCGTCACGTTACCCATATATAGGTGACAACTTTTTGTATAGGTTTAAAAATGAATTTTCTCGATGACATATGAAATGAATTAAATTTTATTAGACTTATGGCATACGAAAAGGTTGAGAAAGCAATCACTGTGAAAAATGTTGATTCTTCAGTTTTTGTTTTCTTAGAAAAATTGCTGTGATTGTATGAAACTGTTTTAACTCCATGATGATTTATACAGTTATTAACACGCTGAATGCCGCACAATTTCATAGAGCAAAATGCACAAAATGGAAAAAATGTAATATTAAATCATTTGATTGAATTGCATTATTATTATTGCACATTCATCTAGCTGAATGTCATCGCATTAGGTAGCGTTATTTATAATATAGAAATGTTTTCAAATAATCATCGTTTAATTAAATGAACTATAGCAATTCGATTTGGCTGGGAGTCACATGGCATTCAACGTGTTAATCTGACTCTATTATCAATTTTTTTATTTATGTTAACGCTTAAACAATCTCAATCGCAATCGCGCGTTATTGCACGCTTTTAAAGCGTTGTACACCCACTCGTCTTACGTAAGCAACAAGTAAAACCCGGGGTACTTTCACGACTAGATTTTTGCTGTTCATTGTAGTACGCTGAAACCGTATTACACTGTTTAACCACGACCAATTGTGAGAACGCATTCGTTGCATAGTTACATGTGATGTCATACGCGTTTACGGCGAAACTATTAGTTTTATTCTAGAAAATTCAAAGGGCACTGTAAACTTAAAGCTTATGACTCTATGCAGTACCAACTAAAATTGTTTACTGTTGGACGATAGATGTTTATAAGCGTCGATTTGAATATCAAGCGAAAACTCGTAGTAGTTTAACTACTCTGAATGCATAAAATCTGCTATTCGTCGAATAATTATAGAGCAATTAATTTCATAACTATAGAATAACTTTTATTGTACTTCTATTGTGAACGTGTTTCACAGTTTCCGTAAAGTATTATTCGTGTCTATGATTACACGAGTACACTAAGTCCATATTTATTCATGTCTTCGTGACATAAGGTGGTCGCTGATGTATAGAATTTATATAACACAGCTATGTATGTAAATACAAATGTAAATAAATGAGTGTTTATTGTTACATGAGCGAAGAAGTAATGAATAATATGTCGTATTGAAATTAAATTACTTGAATATGTTACAGCCAGTAGTGACATTTATAAAATGCTCACTACTGTGGGCAATTCTTATTAGTTCTGATCGAATAATTCGATTTTAACATCTGATGAGAGTATTCAGTATTGACCTATCAGTGGATCTCCCCGTGACCCATGATGCCTCACTCTGCCTTGGAAGCGTTAAGATCGAATAATTGAAATGGTACATGTTATAAATGTAATTAAAGTTACCTTCTTATTTTGTATAAAAATTTCAAAAGAAAAATATATTTCTGAATTTTCAAATACATTATATTCTGTATGTCTTCGTGTATTGGTATAATGTAAATTGTTACACCATGTTAGTGGAACAACATGTTTATGTCTTTAGACGCCTACGCGCCAACAGGGACTAGTTTTTAATGACACCCGATACGGTCTAGTTCATGAATAAAAGACTCTGATCATAAAGAAATAAGTTAATATCTTTGGCAATGGACAACGAGCTGAACTATCCGTTTTATTGTGCATCAGAGTAATAATTTTTCATGTAAAATTCAATCGTTTCGATAGGGCCTATTATTTTGGGAAAATGATGTCTTAGATTGTATGAGAGATATATTGACGTCAGATAATTAATAATTTATGCCCTTTCATCTATCTTTCTATGTATACTGAAGTAACATGACAATGTATCAAAGAAACGCGAGTTTTATTGTTACTTCAACAGTTCGAAATTAGTATTGATAATTTTATTAAGTGTGTTCTTATATCGTTAAAATTCGCATTGGATTTAATAGTTTCAAAACATTCCAGTTGGTAAGCATTGCCATTGAAAATCCGATTTTTTAGATCCGGATAGGTAATACGTTAAGATACATATGTAAAATAATTGAAATTATTTTAGTATTAAGAAATTTACCCAAAATACTATTACATATAATTTAGTTCTCTTCTACGTGGTATTTTTGATAATTAGTAAAACGTGATGTCATTGCAACTTAAAATTCAAGGTGTCCATTTTCAATAATGCAATTTGCATAACAGCATCCTGTCTGCACTAAGGTGGTCAAGGCGAAATGTATATTCTAGTTAATTCTAGAATCTCGATTGTATATTCTAGATGCAACATTGTTGTATTCAATGTGTCACAAGCTATTTCAAAGTCCTCGCACCGTTTGAAATTGTAATTGAAAATTAATACAATGATGCATATTTTCACACCTCATTTAAACAGCAAAATAAAATTTCACAAGAAGGGTTGGTGATGGGAGTATTTTGAAAAATTTTATGGACGCGAAAGAACAATATATTTTCTGTTCAAATTTTTGTTCGTCATCTCTTACCGTTCTCAAGATAATACACGGAAAATAAAAATTTTCATTTTTCAAGGGGTGGTTTTACCCCTTCAAAGTAAAATTCGGTATTAGGTTTGACTTACTTTACTTGCACACAAAGTTTCGTAACTTTTTAAAATTCTGGTTTCGATAACTTCCCTTATAAGTCGACTCAATTGCTAGATTTCTCTAATCACATCGGAGTTTATCACGCGTACGGCTGTATATTTATGACCTGATTGCTATTAGCATATCTGGAGCAATGCACAGCTATGATAACGTAATCCTTTCCGAGCGAGCACAGCAAATCCGCGGATCCATCATTCTTCTCACGATCGAGCCATTCGAAATTTGTTTCGTGATACCCCGAACTCGTTGGGGGAAGAAATGCGAGCAGCACGATTTCCTTGATTTATGCATTACGAAACCGCACCTTGATCACACGTTAAATTATTGTTTATAGAGTAGTTATCCAGTCCTTAAATTATGCCAAGCATTTATAGCTGGACGACGTGTGGTCTGACCGGCAAAAAAAATAGAATTACCGTGTACACATCTGTATTCTGGATACGGAATTGCACGGAGCACGCGTTTAGCAACGATTTATCAAGAGCAACAATTTTTAGATTATGGGTAATTTGTTCCTCTCGATGACGAAAAGCTCCGTTTAATTGACATCCTTAAGCTAGCATTGCACGAAGCTCTGTTACAGCCTGTTCACCTACGTACGAGTTATTCCACGTCAATTTCCCACAGTATTTGTTGCATAGTGATCGATTTCTTTCAAACCTGTGTAACTTATTCAGTAACCTATCAAAATCAGTTTTGATCAATTTTATCTCCTTAGCAGCAACAACGGTTTGCAGAGTATTGAATGTTAAATAATATATTGTCCTCCATGTCCCTGTTCCACATCGATCCCAAAACATTTGAATGGAAATTGATTTTTACATTAAAATTCTATCTGAAGATTTGGACAATTGACGAAGTTATAAAGCTTTGAATGGGACAATCCACATTGTTGCAATATTAGTGGGCATTTCCGGAATACCTTTATAGCGGAAAACACATCATTCGCCGATAGGAAAATTATTTGGCGAACTCTTGACAAAATTATTGTATAAGAACAATTATAAAAAAAGTAACAGTAACAGTTTTATCAAAAGAAGGAATAATGAGATTTATAGGAATCTTGTGACAAAAGGTGATAGGTAAAAAGAAATTCAATGCACTCAAAGTTTAACCTGTTTTAAAGATTGAATTTATTAAATATACTTTATCTACATGTGTCATAAATAACGATCATCCATTAATATACCTGCGGCGTTCAAAGAATTTCCGAGAAATGTACATAAAAAGATAGAAAATTGAATTAAATGCTTTATTTTTCAATATATATTCCATTTAAATTACTTAAATTGTAATTGTTTAACACATGTATATTTTTCTTAATGTTTCAATAAATTGAAATGAATAAAGTCATTTATCCATTTATTATAGGGTGTAATTTTCTTCATTCAATCAAGAAAATATATCTTACAAATCTGCATCATATTTATGCAAAACAATTTCACTGTTTGTTCTTCGTCAATAATGTTTAACAGTACAGGAACAAGTATTTAGTATTCACTATACGAAGTTAATATCTACACTGCCTCTTTAATGTACACTCCATCCACTTAATCGTTATCTTCCATGTCACATAATGAGTAAATTAATCACATACATTCCTTATACGTGCTTGTCAACATTTTCCTCCTAGCATTTATCCAGCTCATTCATAAATCTAGGAATTTATGAGTAAAATTTTCGTTTATATAATCGTTTGATTCATATATAGTTTTATTATATTTATTTCATATATATTCTTTTCTATAATATATATAATTTTTGTATTAATTCATATATATTAAATAAATATAATAAAACTATAGTTACGTTTATATACTATACGACTATACATATAGTTGCGATTGTAGACAATTCTAATCATCAATGTACGTCGCTTGTCCGATTAAAAACGATGAAAACCTTAAAGTCATCGCTAAAAAGAAACTTCAAATTTGACGACTACGCATGGAAACCTTGGCAATGTAGGTTCGTAAATAATTTTACGATCGGAAACATAAAAGAAGTGTGCACGAAGTTTTCGTGATTCCATTGTGCGACAAATGTTACTCAATCAACGCGTGGAACACCATGTTGACACACGGAATTACGTAACACCGTCGGTATTCAAAGAAAAAAATGTTAAATCTATCTAGAAATAGAAACTCGATCGAGACACGCTCGGCCGTAATAATCGTCTATTCGCCTACGCGACCTACCTTTACAAGCAATTCGATCCAAAAGTTCAATGTTTCATTCTTTTGGTTATGCAAATCGATTGTGCAATGATAGTAAATATTTATTAAAAAGAATAGAAATAGGAATACAGATCCAGCGATAGGTTCGTATATTCTTCGGTTATCATACTGAGGAGAATCGAAAATGAAATCGAAATAAAAATTCAGTTTACATTTGTTATATTATAAATTACATTTTTCATTTTTCGTTTCTTATTTACACGAAAAATATATTCGTTCTTTTTCATTTTGTATCATTAATCGATTAACTCTACAAAACAAAAAGTAGAAAAAAGTGATGCGATAGTTACGTATTGATTTTGAAAATTTCCTCTTAAATGCAAAATCGAATCATCGTAACAGAATGTATTTTACTTGATTAACACAGGTACAGCTTGAGTCTAATAAATATGTAAAATACATAAAATATTAGTAACTTTTATTATTATTGCAATTTTTCCATGATCACAAGACTTTTTATCATTTCATGGTACCAAACCCAGTCACAATGAAATTTATATTAAATAAAACATGTCAACCAGTTAACTGTGTTCGACGAGTATACACGTCATCCTAAAACGTAAAATGGTACTAACGTTTTCAACGATAAATTATTTATTCTTTTAGATGAATGTGTAATTCTTCGTTTAACTTCGGTTTTCCGTTAGAATATATTATAGATTCACTTGCTTTGCGTTGGAGAGTATACACTTTATTATTTTATTTTATTGTGCGCACAATGAGAGATCCTTCAAACCAAATTCCACAGTTAACATGTAAGGAGTCAATGAAACGCTTTAATGATAAAATCTGAGGAAATTCAAAAAGTGGTGTTAATTGATTTAGCTAGCGTGCAGCTCATTCGTTTGTCGATTCTCAAGCATAAAATTATCCGATTCGCCTCTGTTTACTATATCAGTTTATCGCAGCGATGTTGCAAACGACGTTATGCAGTAATCGTAAATTTTGTTTTCAACATAATTGCAGGCTGTATTCGGGATAAAAAAAACCGTTCGGAAACAAAACGTCACAAAGGATGAGTTATTGTGCGTGCATTATGGATACAATGTGATTCTCATTAGCGGAGCCTTTTAATGATGTTAACAAGCGGCGTGTGACCGGTATCGACACGAAACCGAATGCGCACATAGGATAACGTTATGTGTAATCCTACTTTCTGACACTTATCCAGGACACATAAACCGTACACATGAAATTGATCGTTGATCCTATTACAGTCCTGCGTTATCTACGTAGAAAGGTGACCGGATATTTTAACCATTACTAGGTCAACTTTGATTCATAACTGACGTCATGTTGTGCAGGCTACGAAACTAGCTTAGATAATATTAAAAGTTATTATGTACCGTTTATTTTCAATGTGTAAAAAAGAGTAATGTCTTTGGGAGGAGGTGTAGAGTAGATTGAGGCGAATTGGATCACAGGATGAATTGGATCAAAATTAAGAATTCAGTTCTATTCTCGTTTTATAACCTACAAAACAATTCCTAATACTTTCTTCCTCGAGGTCTTGGAGGAAGTGGTATGTGTCCAATAATCATGTTTAAATAGCAACAAATGAATTATTCCGAAGACGTGTATCCTCCATTTTGGTTTATAGTTTCTATATACAGATTTGCATAATAGAAAAACATTTAGTAAAGAAGATTAATCAAAAGTTCATAAAAAGTTACAATTTTTAATACTAAGTATTATAATTATATTAGACAAATAGCTTCTGAAATATGTTTCTTGTGTAATTAAATGTTTCATTTCTAGATAAATGATTTTTAAAGACTTTTGTTCGTACACTTTCTAGTTTTAGAGATATTTTACAAAATACATTTTCAACCCTCGACTTTGAGGAGTATTTTCCCCCCAGGGCGTGAATGTTGATAAGAAAAAATATATATCAAATATTTTCTTGTGACCTATGTCTCATATAAGTTTTATTAAAATCAGTCTGTGAGAGTTGAAAAAGTCTCCTTATTAAATTGATTCATTCGAAACGGTTGACGTTATTAATTCCTTTAACTCCGACATTAGACCCGTTTTAAAATGTTCTCAGGTTATCATTCTGCGGGAACATGTAAAAAGATACATTTCTGAAATTTTCAAAGGGCTAACGTCCCTTTAACGTATCATTAATCGTCGAATATCGATTTCGCCAGGAAACATAAAAATCGATGGATAGGTAAGAACTTGCGAATATTGGGCCGAGTGTTTTACGGAAGTTTGTGCAATGGACATTCTAGTGTATCCATGTTCTTGGAATAGAAATTGATTGGATTTGGCTATTCTAGGAAACATAGGTGTATCGTTAGTAAACCAGAAAAGTAAACGTACAATTTACGGTCAGGTTTTCTAATACGATCTATGTCGGCCATTGCAGCGTTCAAGCTCAAAACCGCCCAATATACTACAACGTAAGAGTCGTTAAATGCATTAATGGCCGTTACGCAATAACCTATATCTATGTGATCTTACGCAATGCGGTGGCAAATAATTTCGTAGCGACGCCACGTCGTGAAATGCAAAGTCGACGGCATGTTTCGAAAATCGTGGTTCAAGCACGTTAGCCCAAGAATGTGCTTCTTTGTTATGTCATGAGACACTTTTAGGATGTCTTACTTTCAACAGCAACTGAAAAATACAAAAACCATAGGACAATTTCTTGTTAACGTGTTTTCCTTCGAAGGAATTCTTTCAGACAAGAAAAGTCTTTGTCGAGTTTAAGAAAAACAGTTAAGCTTGATACATTGTTGTAATGCATAAAGGAGTTCACAAAGCGATACGAAAAAGTATCTAAGGAAAAGGAGTTTGTTTTATACATTGATTCTCTATGTTCGATAGATTTGAATATACTTTATAAGTTTATGCGTGAACTTAATTCGTACTGAATTTCCTCAGGGAAATGCAATGTTTAATTTTATTCTATTCTTAATAGAAACTACTACTTCATCGATTATTGCCAATTTTAGAGTGAAGATGTCACAGTAATAATTTTATATTTAACGTACAATGTAAAGAAAGAGGAATTATTTTTATTTCTGTTTGTATAAAAAATTATATTTAGCCTGGCTTCATTTGGAGATTTAGTAAATACGTTACTTACTTCTTTTTTTTTAATAAGGATAGTAAAAATTGCAGGGACGACATTTTTCTTCAGCTTTTCAACTTTCGAATGAAGATTAGATCAGATTCATAAATGGTAAATTAAAAAGATGCTCGCAAATTAGAATAAAAAGTTTGTTATATAATTTGATTGTGAATCTATCTTGTATATTTTATTTTACAAGTTAAATATAAATATATAATAACACAATTTCTAAATAAATATTTACAACTGAGGAATTGAATATGTGCATGTCAAAATAATTCACAATCGTCTGTAAAATACATATTTTTACTGTAAAATATTTTAGATTACTAAATTATATAAAACCACTTACGAAGTTAGTAGAACCACTGACAGAATTTTTTTTAAACGAATTTGATATAAGTAATCATGAAGTAAACTCCAGACACGTTTTGCTTGAAACTGAAGTTACACGTAATTACATGGCTAAACTTTCGTAACTGAAATACGAATGCGTAAAATACAACTGATTAACCATTACATTATATAAGTATAGAAAAATTCAAAAATTGTAAGATGAGATTAATTAGTTTTATTTCTTGTTCACAAATTAATATTCTATAAATTGTATTGTGCACAATCTTAAAAATAAAATTATTCTCTTCTTTTTTAAATTATTTATTCAATACTACATAAGTTAGCATATTAATTACTGACGACCGTTTTACGTATTCGCTGCCATTGCGTAGATTGTTTACATATCGGTTACATAATTTAGGATTGTAATACTATAGCTAACTGACATTGCATAACCAAAGAATATTCGCCATCTTAGTATTTACAATACATTTAGACATAATTATGTTTAATACAAATTTGCTTGTACATATATTTCTTTCAGTAGTTTTGCTTTCTTCGGGTATTACGTTATTACTATTAAATATTTAAGAGTATCTTGTAAAATAGCCGTTTTATTTTGTTTATTATATGAAGATACGTCGGTTTCGTGTACCTAACTGTGTCCCTCATTCTAAATCATATGATTATACGACAGATTTTCATACATTTATGAAGAATTTGAAAGTATAAAATTGCATAAGAAAATTTTGTAGACTATGTTATCGTAAATTGTCAGTATACCAAAGAATGAGACTTAAAATTCTTTTTTCACCTACATAATTCATAGATTCTGAATGGTTTTACATATCACTAAATATTTCCATTCAAAATGATTGTTTTGCCCTGTGAGAGCCATACCTCTTACTGCTCCCAATTATACAAATAGTTATTGTCTCATTACTAAATAATTACAACAAAGAACACATTTTAATCAAAGAGACATGAAACTGTCTAAAATAATAACTTAAAATAAGTATTTAGGTAATAACTCTAATTTTGTCTCTGTAGTTACACGTATACATATATACATATATATAACTTTCGAGCAAACTGTGTAGGTATACGCTTCAACAAGACCTTGTTGTCCGGTCTTTGTTATTTTCAGTTCGCGTCGTAATAAAAGAAGTCCACAGATATTATCAAACCACGAAAGACTAATTTTGGAGGCGAAGTTATTACCGAATTACCAGGATTATGTAACTTCTAAGAATCGCTGGGTGCACGAGCTGACAAAATGGCTCTAATGTTTCCGCTGTAACGTCGTCGAAATTCTCTCTCTCTCCCTCTTTCTCGTTTCTTCGTTTTTTAAGACGATAACGGTCGTAAAGCAGGTTACGTGTCGCTCTTATACCCGTGGGCACCAATGTAAAGCTCACCTCGTAACATCTAACTCGAAGGAACGAGTTACTCAACGTGCTGATTGTTACGTGAGCAGTAGTTCTGTAACAAGGCGTTACAGCGTCCCTCGTTACGAATTCGTTGGATCAAGCGTGAAATGAAATGACGTGACTTGAATATCGACGTCTTGCCATCGATGGCCATGTTTGATTTTCCGTTCAATTTCTTCAATCCACGAGAGGAACCGATGAACCCAATTAAAATTTAGAATAGCTCGCTTTTTCAATGAATAAATGAGAAGATAACAGTTGCTTATCATTTAAAAGTTTTTTGTAACTTATCTAAGCAAAGTAAAATTCTTTTTACTATGATAAACTTTTTTTTGTTTGTTGACCCTTTTTATCATATTATCCATATAACATAATATAATATAATATAATATAATATAATATAATATAATATAATATAATATAACATAATATAATATAATATAATATAATATAATATAATACAATATAATATAACATAATTATAAATACATAAGTTTGTATTCCTATCGTTTTTTAGTAGTTTTTGAATGGAAATAAAAATTCATTCGTAGTGATGTCGATTGAACAAGACAACGTTCGAACTGTCATATGAATGTATATGTATATATGTATGTATATCAAGTACATACGATGCTTTCTGTGGATGTAATGCACTATTGGTATGCTGATAGTTTTGTCTTTCAATCATTTGAAATGTGGATAACGCAATTACAACTCGAGCTAACTTGTTATGTAATTCTATTGGTAATTCTATCTATCTAATGCAATATTTTTCGGTAAGTTCTGTGTATAATATGGATTACAATAATCGCTTGAAGATGGACGTTAAAAGGACTCTGATGTAGGACCATTAAAAGTAGGTCATTTTCATAAGTTACATTTTATTGACATAAATTTAGGATAATGTCCCTTGTTAATGCAAATTTCGATTAACTCCGTTGATTTCTAAAGGTTAAAATCCACTTTCCTCTCTTCTACGCGGTGTTTTTTGGAATTCTATTTCATGAACTCTAAAACAGAAGCGAGATATAAACGAGAAAGTGGTGTTCGATTACAGGAGGAATAAAAAATTGAACCATTATTCAAGGAAGAGCAAATATAGGACTGAAATGTGTGAGAACTTCATAAAAAGATTTTATATTTATGAAACAGTTAACACAATAATAACTCTTGTTAATTATTCGTACATAATATTAAAAACAAGATTAATTAGATTAAATTAACGGATATGCCAATGTTTTCTATAATGACTTCGACTTCACTAGTGAATCTTTGTAAGTATTCCGTTTACGAACTATTATATTTTCAATATTCCATGTACAGATATAAAATTATATATTTCATTTCTCTCCTTCGTTTATTCAGTTCACACACTTATTTTTTGTTTTGTATCATAAGCTCTCCTTATACCTAGATTTTCTTTACATTCCTATTCACCTCGTGTTTCAATATGCTTGTATTACATTCAATACTATTGCTCATCTATACATCATCGATTAAATTTATGCAACCATTAGAAAAAACCATTATGCCAGAAACTATAAACAGACGGCTTATAAAATTAAGATAAATTATTATTCAGATAAATCTTGACTTTCCAGTTTCTATCTCGCTAAGAAAATTGCTTTGATTGTATGAGTAATTCGATGAGCGCAATTTGGCGGTCAACGTGTTAAAAGAGAAACTTAGTTTCCTAACTAAACTTGTGAGTAACGAGAAGCAAGATTGCAAGCGTAATCACATCGTAAAAATAGGAACGCGTTTGTCGCAACTACGAATGCAACGAGTATCACGTTTCAGTACAATTTCTTACCTAAGCTTCGTTCCAGAAGCTTGGTGCAGCAACGGATTGCGTAGGCTTCGATACCGGTAGCGTCATCGTCACACAATAATTTATTTCTATTCATTATCGTTAGCAAACCGATTTATGCTCGAATATAAATTAAGTAAAATAACAGCGTTATCTAATTTGCAAGGAACGGTCATTATTTGGAACTCGGTGTAACATAGATATAAAATGTACATTACTGTGCAGAGTGATAACAAGTAAGGTTAATGAAATCATATGAGTAAAGTGAATGTCATTATTTTTCGATTTTTACTGTATTTACGAAGTGTACTCATTATCAATCAACAAGTTGATTTACGTTCATTTTGAGATTCAATATAATCGAGATTGTTATTATTAAACAATATAAATATTTTACGTAGACAGCCTAATTGGAAAATAAGTGTAGGCTTATTATTATATCACCATAGAAATCTTAGTAAGAATGCGAATTCATTGTGACATTGCAACAGAATTTTTGTTCACATCGATTAATAAGTTTGAATATTTGAAGTAAGAATATTAAAAACATTTTAAGACACGTATTTATAAATAAACTCTGGAAATGAGTTTTCTATATTACTAGTATTTACACGTTACCCTAATTCTTTCTCACTTTTTCTTACTTTTCGTATGATTGCTTCATAATAAATTAAATTGAATTAATAAGTAAATTATGTTTATTGAAATTAAAACACGAAGTAAATGTTAATAATACTTAAACTAAACCAGATATTCAGTTAACCTAACTGGAAGGGTAATTATAGAGAAAAAGTGGTTTATCTGCTTCTATTATGTTTTCATTAATTAATAACAGGAACAAATGAAAAATGTCAAATGTATACTAAATTGACATTAATTTTTTTATTCGCCCCCATAGTTTTATTCTATTATAAAAAAATTCATTTATTTGAAAGTTTATATGTTATGGTAATGAACCGTCTGTATCCGCCAATGTAAGAGAAATGCCAGTGAAGTCCATTCACACATCGCGCTGAGTTCATGGATCGCATCGTATTATAACGGTGGCTTATTAATTACAACGTACACAATAGGAGTACCGTAAAGGAAAGAGAGGCGCGAAGGAATATTAATCCCCTCCATAAATAATGAGTCGCGTGAATAACGAGTCACGTGGGTGTTGCATTAGGTGGAAAAAAGCATATCGATGACGATAAAGGTCGCCTGCAAATAAAGAGGAACTCTGGATGAAACACAATCAATAGGAAACAATTAATTCCACCACTCTGTTCAATATCGTCGTTAAGGATAAGGCAATACGAGAGCAATGTCCTGAAAGATTAGTTTACGTAACGAAATTCCACAATTACCCCCTCCATCGCAATTGAAAAGTTTGCGAAGCTATGGAAATGATTGCAACACTGTAATAAATTTAGAACTGGGTAGTAATACAATTCGACATTCACATATTTTGAATAATTCAGAATTGCCTTAACTCGTGTTGCATATGAATTAGTTACTATATTACATTCGTTATTAACTTTTATGCATAATTCGTGTTGACGACTGAATTACTAATTAATTGAAAATTTACCTAGTCCATAAGACACCATCAGTGTGTCCTTATACGTACTATCAGATTACTATTATAATATTATTGCAACTTTAATATTCAAATATGTTTCAGAATATTAAAAGTTTATACTTATTTGCGTGCAATGATATTCATTGAAATTAATTTCTTACTTTTACTCTTCCATGGTTTATTAAAGTTAAAGACAGACTTATTAATTATGATTTTAATTTTCTTCGTTATAAATTCAGAAGATTTTATGTTTTTTGTTACAGTTTATAAAATGTTTGAGGTAGAAACATTGTTTCTTGAAACATTGTTAGTTTGTAAAAGTATGATAAGAACTCAAATAAATTTCACTTTTCTAGAAACATTTTTATCCGCGTAAAAATTTCATTCATTCTATGTCAAATTTTGCAGATTCTTTCAGAAGGTATTTAATGAAATTCATGTAGATGCCATTAGACGAGCTCCATGGAAGCTGTGGCTCCAGTTTGGCGGCCACGATGTGCTTCAATGAAAATTCTTCTATTCAAGGAAAAGGACGTGTCTCAATCAACGATTGCACGAATCATCGTTCATAACGTCAAGACGTCAAGGATAAGTCAGGACAATGTCCTGTCCCACTTATGTAACGTAGTTCGAAAACTACCACAACTATATCAATTCCTTAGTTATTACAAACTTTCAAATTATAATTCATCATTGATTTTCTAAACGTCTAGTATAGTTACATAATTTCTGGTCAGTTAAAGGATTTTTGGAGTTTCAATGCGTTTATTTTTGAAAGTACACGTAGCATTAGAAACTCAAACTGGAATAAACGATACATTAGGAGATTCCATAAATAATGCGATTTTTGTAAGGTTTTTTTATTTTTGAAAAGTAAGATAAACCAAATCTTTTTTAATCTGAAATATGTATTCCTTCATTATTTTTGTCGTTATCTATGAATAACGAAGAATATACTTTAGATTAGAAAAAGGTTTGCTTATCGTAATTTTGAAAAATAAAAGAAATGTCAAAAAGCCGCAATTTTTATGGGATAACCCAATCGTATTTGAGTTTTTAAAGTATGTATTCCTTTTATATCTAGTAATCCTCAGACAATTAACAAGATAAACAAATTTCTTAGAATTATTGTAACCTAGAAGTATGAACCAATATAACAAACATATGTAATGTATTAAAATGAAACAAAATAATTTATTTCTCAATCTAAAATATGTTTTTGTCCGTCCATTTCGTTATTTCAAGCACGCATATAAACAAATGATACTTGACAAGTAGATGAAGATTTTGGAAAAATGTCACAAATACATAAGAATTTTATTGACCCAATAACTGGCAACATATGCATAAGTAACAAAGATCGCGAAAGCTCAGTTGGAATAAAATCGTTTTTTTCATGTATAACAAACAATGGCATATATAAGATGAAGTAATCAGTGATATCTGGCAATGGAGGAAAAACGAGGGGGTGAAACTGAAATAGGCCATTTTACGTAATAACCCGGCTGCCGTTATTCATACCTTGTTCTTAAAATGTGTAGGCGTTCACGTGTTTTCATCGAGCTGGAACAATGGATGACGGACATTTAGAAGAACAATAGAAATCGAGTTCATTATTCACGCACGGATGAAATGAAATTCGAGGAAGACAGGAGTAGTAAGAATCTTGAAACCCATAGAAATGCGATCCAATGATACCCTAGAAAGGGAGTTATTGCAATTCAACTAAATAGTTCCATTAGGATAAGAGTAATTTCGCTTTAATAATGATTTACTTTGAATGGAAATGCAAGTATTCAGTAACATCAAGGTCTCTGCAGACTGTAATGTCTATTATATTTTTCAGAATTAAATCAATTTTACATTATTACTGAACATATATCTTCCTAATACTACCTAATTGTATTTCGCAAATTTTAAGCGTCATTAATCCCTTGTTCTATGATGTCTTTCTAAACTGTGATCGACCTACCTACTTTGTTATTAATAATTTATTGAAAATAAGAGAAAATCTTGTTTTTAAAATCCAATCTTCTTCTGTGCTAATGTGTGTTCTAAGGTATAATCATTGATAACAAAGGAGTAATATGTAATTTTCATTCAAACAAATTGAATAATATTTATATTTGTTAAATACTACTTGAAACTTTTACCACGAGTCTAATGCGATATTGTAGGGCGAGGGATTAATAAGCTCTCTGTATTGTAATTAATTTTATAATATCTATTTTCCATATATAAATTCATTTCAACGATATATCTTTGAGCGTGAAATTACATATTGTTTAATACAAGGTGAAATTACATACTGTTTAGTACAGACGCTGAATCAAAAACTGTACAATACGTAATAATTTTAATCTAATGCAGTTTTATGATGAAATTATCGAGTTGAAATTAACGGCCGAGTTAACAACATTTTATTACTGCAAATCCACGAACACGTTGGTAAAGCGATGGTAAAAACCGGATCAGAATCCTTGCAAACCTTGAGTCTCCGGAATTTGTTGATGGAGGGAAACAGGAGGTGACATTCCTGGCAAAGGTTCGTTAAAAATGAACTCTGCTGGAGCGGATACGCCTGACAGCTGATTAATTGCCACTAAATATAAATCCTATAATAATAATATGGAGGGTTCACGGCTCATAAGCACACACGTGGTCGCGGCCAGCGTTGCAGAATCTGTGCCGCGACTTTTAGTTCACGAGAGACATGAACGATCGCGTAATGTCTATGATGAAAGCATGGTAGAAGTTCACTTAGAGCGTTTCTTGATTAATCGAACGTGGCCACACTTGAGCCTCGAGAATGACGAACTTCCGCCAGACGTTTGTCTCTGTGACGAGGCTAATTGTGGTATTGTTCCAGATTTCAAATTTACAAATATGTATTTAACACTAAAATTATTGGACGGATCAAATTGGTCCACTTCAGAATGTTTATTTTGCAAGTATTTAAATTATGAAGGCTGTTCCGCGAAAAATTTTCAATTAGATTTGTGTATTTATACAGATACAAGACTAAGAGACCCTTCGAATCTCAAGAAACGTATTGTTCTGATTTTTATACAAAATTGGAAGTAAGTTACTCTAATTGCTCGGTAGATTTAGTGTTAATGAAAGATGGTTTATTTCTGTTTGGTATAATGATCGAGTAATTCGACGGTGTACGAGTGCAATTCAGCGAATTTGTATACGTATAGAGTGATTCAAGATTTAATGTGTGCATTCATGAGTGACTGATTATTCCTACGCGTGCGTACGCTTTGTAATGTCTCATGGTGCGATATTTCTTGAGGCAACTGCAAGGAATTCAGCATAGCAATGCAACGAATACTGGAGATACAAGAGGTTAATTGTTTTTAATATTGTCGTATTATTATTAATTCATAAATCTAAGATGTATATTTATGTTGTGTCGTTAGAGTTAAAGTCTTATATTTTATGTGCGTGTTTCGAAGAGACATGTCGTGTTCGAAGTGATGAAATGAATTTTTCTTGAAAATGATATAGTCGCGTTAACTAGATAACGTACGTTTCAATAGTATTTATAAATCGGTGAAGTGTATTTAACGTTAGACGTTAATCGTTTCTTAAAAAAAAGAAATATTCTTTTTCTTTATTTGTATTTTTTTATATATCTACTATTTGTAATTGTTTATTGACTTACTTTTGCAGATAGTTAAACAGATGAAAAGTATGGAGTGACATTTCTCTATCTGATAATTAAATTTACATAATAGATAAAACAGTTATAATAAATAAGGAACAGACATATTAACCGTATCCTATCCAACAACACTGAAATTCAAAGTGAAATTCAAATTCAATTTTTTCGAATATTATAAGAAAGTACTTGTCCTACATTTTTCAGTTCTACAATTCTGCATTCTTCTACATTTTCAGCTTCAAATGGAGCTTGGCTGATGTGTCTGTTCCGTACTTACTGTATCTACTTCAGGCGCCAATACGTGTGCAACGTGCCAAGTTTTAACATCAATTATAGAACTATATATGAACTTCAGTGTTCATATGCAAAAAATGTTAATCTTAACTTTTCACTTGGTTTTCTCGTGTGGATTTATACCTATTCGGATTGTATCATTACTTTGAAAATATCCAGTGTAAACGTATGTACCTATTGTTTCACATGTGTTTTGACATACATCATTTTGTGGACTATTTCCTTGGAAATTATACGTTTCACAAAAGAGATATTATAGTAATTTTTTTAACTCTTAAACAATGGAGGTCACATTATCTTTTTCTTTTCGTACTCTACAGAGTTTATTGCATACAATTGCATATATATTTATTAATACGATATTTTATGTTCTATTCATATAATATAATACGATACTGATATTAATTTAAGGAGAAACTAGTCTAAACAGTTTCCAAACATAAGTAAATATACCAATCCTTAAGAAATAAAATAAGAAGAAAATTATTAAAGCTTGATAGTGTGAGAAAACGGTAGTCACAAAATTTGAATTAGGAAGCATCAAGTATTTTTCGATAATATCTAAATGCACTGTTCTGAAGTGTAAATCTCGTGCAGTTTACTGTTTTGAAAGGTTGGAGTGTTCAACTTTATACCATTTAATATACAATGATTTTTATAATGTTTAAAAAATTATTATAATTAATGAAAAAACTTGGCGCACGCGTGTCCGATAAGATATAATATCTTAATTATGAACTAGATCTTGCACTGCGGAAGAATTTATCAGAAGCAACTGTAGAAGGACGACGACCTAGCGACGATGTCCATCTTGGCATGCTGCCCTACTATGATCTACTATTCTATTAGAACTTTATTGTTCACGCATAAAAAGTTACTCTCAACTAATGCATAGATAGAAGTTTTTCAACTGGCTCTGTATTAGTGATGCAATATGTTAGACCAAGGTATTAGACAATATGAGATTAGTGATGCTGGGATGTTTCTGACATCAGCAGTAGTTTACAATTAACCAAAAATTAGAGGTTTTGCAATATGTAATCTACGAGTAAAGAAGATTTTTCGTAATTTACAAAAAATGCATCATTTAAATATATTGCACATGTTATAAAATATTGGACGTGTCGTAAGCAGAGAAAATTTCATCGGTTCCAGTAACTGTTTCTGAAAGGCTGTTCTCTTGAGACACATCTCATATGACGAATGTCATTTACAAAATGGGGAAAAGACGAAAGATAAGAAGAAAATCAGATAAAGTAAAGTGACACAGCAAAGTGGAGAAAAAATAAGGAGCCTCGTAATGTGGTAATGCCACATGTTCTTTGAGGCATGAGTTACATAATGGCACACAGGAGTACGGGAGACATCGCGATACACAAACTGGCTGGCTATCAGAAATCTCCAAGGTATTATGCAACGAACATACGAGTAACAAAGAATCGGGAACATCATTACCGAGGTGTACAGACGTGATCCGTAAAATCGATCATCGTTTCCAACGATCCGAAATGACCTTCAACTTTGACTACTGTGGATGGCGAAAAGTACATGAGAAGACAAATAGCTGCAGAACTAAAATAATCGAGGAAACTAATGGCAACCAGCTTGAGATAGATTTTAATGGATCCTCTTAATACAAAGACATTATAAAATCATCGAAACATTATAAACAACTGTTCGAATATTTCTATGTAACTGATTTTACCTTCGTTTTCATCTTAGATGATAGTGGATTCTTCAGGGTGCAAATATTGTTCTGAAAAAGTGTTAAAACAGAATGACAGTCGGAAAGAAGAATCTGGCAGGTTATGAAAATATTCTATGAATATCGTATTGAAATGTTTGTAGTAATGAGAAAAGGTTCTCCAAGATAACAAAGATGCGATTGCATTAAAATCTTGATTGATTACTTAAAAGGTGAAATTCTTTTAAACATGAATTGTCCAAAGATTTTGGATGATGTGAATGTGCTTTTTGAAAACGTACGAAATACATGAAATTTTTCCAAATAATTTTAAATCTTACAGAAATTATTCAAAAATACTTTATTGGTACTTATTAGCACTTTATTGTTATATTATGGTATTTTGTTATTGTCATATTTACGTCAATATAATATATACGTTATTATTAATATTTTTTACATGCACATCACTTCACAATTCAATATTTCCCCATATTGTTTACACGTATTTGTCAAAAAATATATTATAAAGTAAAAATTAGTGTAAATATTTCATTACCATCCTATTCTAACTGCATTGTTCTGCTCCCTGCATTTAATAGCTACTTGAACTTATTCTATACAAAAGTCGACCGATTACATTATGGCATGTAAGTAAGCTGAAAAGTTGCGGCACGAAGTCGCAACACCTCGTTGCGCGACGACAAAAGCAATGTGTAGGTCAAAGCGCCCAAGCCAATGCTCGAACGATCTCGGCTTACAGGGTTTACAGAGCTTATTGAGCTAATGTCTTGAAAAGCATAGAGGGAGACATCTATGAGACCTTCTTCAGGACCCAAGACAATGTTCGATTCAATATTTTCAAAATTTTATTTGATATATCTGTTTTTCATATTTGCATTTCACATAGCACATAGATAGCAGATATCTCGCGTTTAGTGTATAATTTTAATACGTAACAATTTTCGAATAATATGCACCTATTTTGAGAATGCATATAATTATACAGTATTTCTCAAAATTAAGAATTTAACATCACAATGATTTTTAATTTTATATAAGTAACTTGAGAATATATAAAACAAAAGGCTAGATAATTACTAAGTATGATTAACAAAATATCCAGAATGTGTTAAAATTCTTTTAAATGACAAAAATTACCGTCTGTATTAAAAATTATGCTACTCGTTGATGATGAACGTGATCGAATATAAAAATAATTACAAAGGAAGAAAACAAGTATGTAAAAGATTTTACTATTAAAGTAAAACTTACTAACAACTTACAGCAGAAAACGATAGTAATCCAAAATTCAGGTCTATTTGTTCTATTTTTATATGATCACAATATTTTCAATAATTTAGATTTAGGCATGTAATGATTAGCTGTGATTTAAAGATATATCCTCAAGAAATGTAAAGTACAACAAGCAGATTTTCTTAACATTATTTTTACCGAGGGTGTCAAAAGGTGTCAAATTTCTTTTGATATTTTACCTTAAAATTTTCTCCGTTTAATCATCTTTGTCAATTGGATTTCGGACATTCCCTATGGTTAATTTTATAATCATTATTGGAAAAGTCGAAAAGTCAATTTAAAACATACGACTAGACTGAGAAAATAATTTCTAGTTAAAGTTTCAAAACGTGTTTTTTGTCAGTTTCGATAGAAATACAAAAATTAAAGAGGTCTATCATGCATTGTAGGATATGGTCCTTCTAAAGAGGACCATTTACAAGCGAACAATTACTTTAAGGCAACGGTTTGACTCATGAAGTTGCTAGTCAAATGAGGTCATCCGTTGATCAGTGGATGGATAGTGATTCACTGACACTTAACGACGACAATGATGTAACTCAAGATAGAAACAGTGACACAAAGTACTTCAAAAATCGTCTAAAAAACGTGTCCATGGTATCCTAGGATTCCATGGTAAATTGTTTTTCAAGCGAATTTTTATATGCATTTGCGATAAGCAGTACTGACTTTTAAAGCTATCTTGTGTACTTGGTTATGCACGTGTATCTGCTATTAAAGTCTATTAGGAAGTTCTTCTTGTAAAAGGATAGGCAGTATCACAAGTATAATTACTTGTCGTTGATAATCTTTGTAATTCCGAAGGCGCTCGACTAAATTTCCTTCGCGAGCGTGTAATGTACAACCGAAAGCAACAAATGTCACGCGATTTCGCACAGGTAAGTTTTATCTCAGACAATTATCTTCGGTTTCGTAAGTCGAACCGCAAGAAACGATCTTCAAATTGGTGAAAGTTTGTAAAATTTTAACGAGCTCTGGTGGTTTAAGCAATATGCTTTGTTAACAGTAATATCTTTCTAACGAGAGGACAATAATCCCCTATATTTTCATCGGAATTTTTTAAGAGAGTACCGCGTCTGAAACAATACTGCAGGATTCTTAATTTTCAGCAGGATTCTCATTTTCGAAGAATAAATTCCGAACAATGTAAAAATTTCAATCGTGCAACCACAGGGGTTGAATTTTAGATATTAAAGCGTCGCCTTACAATTATGAAGTAGAGCTTCTATCGAGAAGTACGATTGCTTTTGAATTCGTAGTTCACTAATTTTCATTTATTCTCTTCCCAATTTTGATTATGGAAAAAAGTTTATGTAATTATGAAAAACAGAATTTGCTGAATATGTTTGATCTAAGAGGAATCTACATCTAAAGAGGATGATCTAAACAAATTATATACTGTATCATCCTCAAATATATACAGTGTTAGTACAAACGTGTGAAAGACGACACTAACTTTTATCAACATTTTTCAGTTCGTCATTTATAAAAAAGGAAAAATTTACAGTAAACACGTCTTACAATATAATGAAGTTAATTTAGATGTTCATTTCCTTGTAAGCAAACAATAGGTACTTTAATGAATTGTCAGAATCACGTATTTCAGATTTACTTGTATATAATTACTGCAGTTTCAATTATTATTAAGTAATATATAAGATTATTTATTAGCAATATAATTTTACAATAAAGATCAAATACGTAAATTACTCAATACCTACAACGTGTTCGAAAATTACAGACATCTCTGCACAGGTTGGGGAAGCTCATTGGAAAAGGGCGTATGAAACCTTACAAAACCCTACAAAAGGAAGAGATAATTGCTCGTAAGATAATACATCCAGGCCCTATGTAATTCTCTGCGCTGTAAGTAAATTTCTACGAATGTATTAGAATTTGTGAAAATAGAAATGCAATACAAAGTCGGACTTTAACGCGTTAAGTCTGGAATTTAATTTCAAAAATATTTTATTGTGCGTGCAATAAAATCAAATAATGAAGTGCATACTTGTCAAATGCAAGCTAAATGCATTTACAATACATTCTAAGGATAAACTAAAGCGAAACGGAGAAGAATTAGATATTTGTCTAAAAAAATAAATAATCCATCGTTGAAAAAGTTAGCACTATTCAGATTTTTAAGATGACGTATATACTCGTCAAACGCAGTTAACTGGTTAATAAGTCGAATCGCAGAGGAACGCAAAGGACCATCGAATTATATAGATTTCGTCCGATCAAGTTTTCAAGTGAAAAAAGGTTTAACAAATGAGACTTGAACTTCTAAGAATGTTATAAGACGAACGTCTGAAAGAAACGGTAATAAACCTGTAACAAATATGTAAGAGTAAATTTCGACTTCTAGAAGTTGGACGTCTAAATTCATGCGAATTCTTCAATC